>NC_133666.1:407996619-408328119 GCF_037893015.1 Macrotis lagotis
TTATTTTTGTGTACCTATTTGACTTTTTATTTTTCTTGGTCATTATTTTTTTAGATCCTGAAGTTTTTCATCACAGTTGCCTGGGGAACTAAATTAAGTGATTTGTCTCTGGTCTTATTATTGTGACATTACTGTTTCATGCAATTGGATATGGTCAAGTAGTGAATGTGAGCCCCAAGAAAATTCTAAAGAGGATATGTATTAGAGGTAGTGCTTGAAACCAGGTCTTCCAGACTTCACTATGCCAAACTGAATATCCATGTAATAGAGAATGAAAAGAAATGTGATAGCTCATATTAGAATGCTCATTTTATGAATTACATTAAAGCAAAAATCTTCTGGTTTTATATCAAGTTGCTGTGTCAGGAATAATAATTTTAGAATAATGTCTAATCTTTGTAGCCATTTCTGAGAGCTGTATTCTCCTATTAAGGTCACTAGAGTCTATTTAATAAAATTATAACAGAGTTTCATAAACCATTAGCTGAACCTCCCTATTTACCTTCTACCTTTACCTTTTCTCTGTCATTTTGACTCATCTCTAGCATACATTTTCAGGATAGGTAGAATTCTATTCAACTTGTGGACTCAGTATTCAAAATTTTTTATGCTCTTTCCTTCTTACTTTATTTGTCTACTTGCTAAATTCCCTTAATAAAATGCAAGTTCCCTGAAGTTTATGTCTTTAGATTCTGAGCACCCAGCATAGTGTCTAGCATATATAAAGTTTTCAGAAATATTCATTGAATTGAATTATGTTCTATAGCAACAATAGATAGAATTTGATTCAATATCATTTACTAAGCAGCACAAAAGAAGAAAATCAAGGAAATAGTGACTTTAGGTAAAGTGATCAGAAGTCACAATTTGGCTCATGCAATTTTATTGTTCCCTGGACAGCTCAGAATTGAATAGAATGAGCCCTACATTGGCACTGATGAGGCCTTGGAGGCAGTGGTGTGATTTTAGAAAAATTGGGAAGTGTTACAATTTTTTTCTAATTAGCTAAAAAAATTAATAAATGTTTTCTGTGTATGAGGCACTATGGTTGAATATCACATAAATCTTGCTTTCAAAAAGTTTAGTTTAAAAAAGAAAAAATTCATACAATAAAAATTGTGATAAGGGCAAAGGAGAATTCCAAACAAAGTGATATGATAAATTTGGACAGGAAGAGATCACTTTTAACTGGGAGGAAGGTGAAAGGGGAAGGTGAAAGGGGAATGTGGGAAAGCTTTAAGGCAAAATAAGCATCCAAGTTGGTCTATGAAGGAAAGAAATTTTGGCAGTAGGTACCTAAGAAAGCTTTGGAAAATTCTGTATGAAGTAACTTATGTTGAATCAACTAATTTGGTTATATGGTAGTCAGCACACTCACAAACTTGGAGATACGATTATTTATAATGATGAAAAAGATAACCTTCTTTCTGGGTTTGCAGTGATAGGACAGTCTGATTTTCTGGGCTGGAACTTTTTCCCTCACTTCCTCCTTCCTAGTATAATTGAGGATCTGTTGAATCTGTCTGTCTATCTATCTATCTATCTATCTATCTATCTATCTATCTATCTATCTATCTATCTATACGTGTGTGTGTGTGTGTGTGTGTGTGTGTGTGTGTCTGTGGGCAAAGACTAACATGCTTCAAAGTCCAGTGACTAACATGCTTCAAACTGGGGAACATGAGAATATGACCTAATACTTTTGGGGAGGAGAAGTAACTGATCCTAATTTCAAAGGATCACAAGTCTTAGTGGTCAACATGTCTACCTTCTCTTTTTATAGATGAGGACCCAGGTCCTCTGCATTTTGTTGATTCTCAAGTCTGCCAGAAATGGATGCAGGGTTAGAGCTGGAGTGGGCTTGACTTGTATTTTTAGTGTGAACATTAACACTTTGTATATTGGTAATCACTAGAAATCGGTTTGTCTGACTGTTTTGTTGAATTTCGAGTCTTGAGAAAAGGTTGATGGTGCAGGTTGAATTGAAGTGTCATAGGCACATTTGGTGGGGGGGCAGAGCTGCCTTTTAGATATTTAAGGTTACCTCTATGGATAACCTAACACTAGGGAAACCTGAACTGGGCTGCCCAGATTTCCCAATTGTTGACTGCCCTTCCCTGACCACAATTTCAGGAAGGGTTCTGCCTATGGTCGCTGTACTCTGGACTTTTCAACTTCCAGACTGGAAAATCTACTGCCTTGAGACCATGCGTTTCAATTCCTCTGCCTGAATTGTCATTTTAGAAGTGATCACTGACAAATTTATTTCATTCTTTCTCACTTTAGATTTCTCTAAATCCTAACCAACCTCTTTTCCCTCATGTAGGTACCCCCTCTCCTTTCTAGTACCCCATGGTATGTTCTTTCCCCCAATTAGAACACAAGCTCCATGAAGAATAGGACTCTGATTAGTTTACATTTGTGTCCCCAAAGGCTAAGTACTTAATACATGCTCTCTTTCCTCTCCGGCCTCCCACCACCCTCACTGGTATGGTATTTAGGGAAATAATAAAGAACAGAAGAAGCAAATATAAAAATCATGTACAGCTACTTACTGGAACTAGTGGATTCTATTAGGGTTACCCTCAAAACTCTGACAATAGATTATAAATTACCTAAATTACCCCAATATTTTCTTCATAGAAACAGTCACAACTCCTAAAGTTAGAAGTGGATAACTTACGACACATGATTTGCAAAATATTACAGCTTCATTTTTATGGACAAACATGATGTCCTATTTTTAATAAGCCCTATTGTAATTCACCTATCTTTGAAATAACCTTTTGATATATCTCTATTCATATACTTTGTGCATACCTATAACATACAGTTGACTTGAGATTCACAATTTTAAAACTGTTTTTTGCCTAAACAGTATTTAATCTCTTTGCTAACAATTTCTAGCTTGCAGGGTCAAATTTTTAGATTCCACAAATAAATTTTCCCCTCAAAATAGATCCAGACAGTCAAAGGAAGTAAAATGCAAAATATAATACTTTATGAGCTTAAAACCTTATTTCTAAAACTAGGTCAGCTGATAGTTACATTAACTTGGCAGAAAAGACAGGAACTTGTCTTTTGGAGGCTAGAAAGTAGTGAAATAACTTTATGAAAAGGATGTGAAAATATTTTTTTTTAAGTTTCTCACCCAGTTCCACATCTTGATCATCAGTGAGCACAAGAATAATATTGGGTCTGATGTTTTTTCGTTCCTGCTGCACACGCCCTCTGTACCGTGGGGATTTGACAGTGGTGCAGAAGCTTCCCAGCATTTCTGTACCCAGGACAGCCAAAACTAGAGTCCAGCAATAGGACTTCATTGTGGATATTTCAGTGTTGCAAAACACACCAAATACTTGATTCGTGGTTGTCAAAGATCTGTAGTCAGAGAAAAACTGGGAGAAGGGAGGGGGGAAGGGAGAAAAGGAGAGTAAAAGAAAACCAAATATCAAAATAAACTTATAGAAAAAGTAGTAGAGATAAGTAAAAATCAGTCAAAGCAGCCAGGAGGTGACAAACTTACATACGTATTCTGCAAATTCAAATATTTTACAAGTCCATTCCCTTTATTTGTGTTCCAAATTTCTTTTTGACTATTTCAATTTCATTGCCAGTATACAATTTCTGGACAAAGCTTCACATGTTACTAAGTTTTGGGGCAGTAGATAGTACCTTGAATTAAGTATTGAGTTGAGCAATCAATTTCTAAGCTGCAGAGGTGTTTGGAACATCTGTCGATGGAGTCCTATCGGGAGAGAAAGAAAATATAAAGGAAATATAAATAACAGCTCTTGAGACAAGTTGTTCTGATCTGAAGAGCCCACAGGAAAAGAGAAGAACAGAAGGAAAACAAAATATGGGACTGTTACCAATTATTTCAAACAGTATTTGACTATTCACACCCAGGCACAAAGTTGATCATTAAAATAAAAGAAACATCAGGGTCATTTTCTGTCCTCCAATTTTTAACAATATTAAAAAAATTCTTAACAAAAGTAACATTAGCCTCTAGTCTGACAAATAACTGAGCGTTTCTTGTGTGGTGGGTGGGGGGAGACTGGAGAAGTTGGAAGAGAAAAAACTCACCTGCGTAAAATATAGAACCCCTTTCAAGTTGTGTGGAAGGCTTAGCTGTCATTTGTAATCTGCATAGCATCACTACAGTGGAGCTTCCTTTCTCCTGACAGGCAGTTCATCTTAAGTGACTGTCAGTGAAGCCCTCCCCCAGCCCTGACTATGAGAGCTCCTAGCTGCCCCCCATCCATCAGAGGCAGAGCTGAGCCCACCGTCCCTCTGGCCAGCCGGGGTCCTCCCTCACTGCTCTCTCTTCCTAGGCTCGGCACCCGGGGGTCTATCAGAGCTTCTTTCCCGACTCGTCGGTCACTATTGTGAAGCCCCAAGCTCTTTGAGAACTAAGCTTGGGCTTTGCTGCAGCACATGGAAACCTGCAACTGAAAACGATTGATTGGTCCGGGGACTAAAGGTTAGCCACTACGCTCTCACGTTTCGCCCCCCTCCCCCTTTCTTTTTACATTTCAGTCTGAAGCCCTGCAAAATCCCTGCAAGTCTCCACCGGAGAAGAAAAAAAAAACCCCCAACAAAAACCAGAAGAAAAAAAAACCCATACCCAAAATGGTCTCCCACTTTAGAACACTAACCTTCTAAAATTGTCTCATTTTCTCTTAGATTCTTTTTTAAAAATGTCAAAAAAATCTTACTTATCTCCCTACTTCCCCATTTTTAAAAGTCTATGATTGCATCCTAAAATTAATTAGAAAGGAGCAGACTTCATCAGACACTTGACTCACACACCTGAGGCTTTGTAACTAGGCAGGCAGCGTTATAGTAGAATTATATAAATAAGCATGACTAATTAAATGGATGCATTGCACTGTGGGAGGAAAAGATTCCACTCATTTCAGAGTGCTATAGAAAGTTCCATATTTTCAGAAAGGTAAAGCAGGGAACACGGTGGTGGGGAAAAAATATACTGTTTAGATCTGGCTATATACATTATTTTGGCTTCAACACATAAAGACCCCTATTATTTTAAGCTTTAGGAGATGTTTTTATAAACAACACTAATGTTCTTCACTCTATAGCCTCCAATTACTTTGTGCAGAAAAACTAACAAAAATTCCAGCTACTCTAGCATGGAAATCCTGACTGCATTGTCTATCAACCAGCATTCCATTTCACTGACCCTATGCCCAGGTAGAAGTCAATACACAAGATTCAGCATGTCAACTATGGGGCTTTTGTTTAGGTTAAAGGGCATTCTGAGTGTGAAGAGTCTGCAATTAGCCCACCCTAATGATTTATAGTGCATTTGTTTCTGTGCATTTATTTAAAGTTATAGGTTTGAAAGAACAGGAAGACAGGAGAAGAAAAGAAAATGTAGGGATGAGATGGCATTTAAATTCCCTTTTATTTCTATGCCAATGATTCTATGATCTTATTAAGATGCTGATTAAAGCTTTTTTTCACACAAAGGAGTAGGTGGATCGGTGTAAAAAAAGGCAAAAAAATGATTTTCATTTAATGGCTGCTCCTCAAACATCACCAATAATAATAACTGACAATTTAAAGTTTCAAAAATATTTTGCGTGTATTATTTTGATTTGTCCTTGTGAAAACCTATGAGGTTGGTGGATATTGTAGGCATTAGTGTTTCTATTTTATAGAGAGGGAAACTGAGGGAATCTAAGTGACTTGCCCAGGCCAGAATTGGAAGTCAGATTTCCCTGACCAACACTCTATCAACCAAGATACCTCTTAAAAAAATTTGGTTACCTACAAAATCTGAAAGGATGAAAGGGAAATGAGACTGGATGTAAGCTTCCTATTATACACCAAATTTTGCAGATACTCTCAACCCAGAAATTCCAGCCATCCTCTACCAAGCAGTGACATGAGCAATAGTTCAATAACATTTCTTCCTCATGTTGTGAAATTAAAATTTCCCGATAATTGTATCTACATAGGAAAATAATTTAGACTAACCCAAAGCAAGTGATAATTACTCTTTATTTCATCTTAACTTCAGACTTTTAGAGAAAAAATAGCTCTGACTTCTTAGTCACATCAGTAGAACACATCAATAACCCTTTCTTATGAAAGAAGAGGGGGATAACATTGCCTTGGCTAAGATGTATTACTTTTTGACAATTTAGTTCCCTTTTCTTTTGAGACACAAAAAGTATTGTAACCATTCTGCCTTAATTTGTTAATTATTTCAGTAATGCAATTGCAAAAACATAGCAATGGAATTACAAAAAAAAAGATTAATCATCCATCCATACTGTTTGAATCAAACTTGTTTTTAAACTCCACCAAACACACACACAAAACCCCTTACAAGAATCTACACAGACAATTCTTTATTTAAAAATGACCTTTTAAAACCTGTCATCCTCTCACAGCCTGGTTTCCAGAACTTAAAGGAAATGAAGTAAAGAAGAAAACAGACAAAATGCAGGACTTGACAGAAGAGACAAGGATGTAATGTTTGCGTTGGATAGTTTGTGGTGGACTACAAGTGTCCTTAGAGACATCACAATTTATCTAGCGAAATAGTAGAAAACAAGAGAAATTTAAAAAGAAACTTTTCTCACACATGGAAATTGAGCTTAGGGAACTATGTTCTATCCAAGAATCAGGCCTTGAATACAAGTATCCTTTATCCAAGTCATTGAACAAAAAACCCAAATGCAGTTCCTAGTCAGCCACTATATGGGAAGTTTAATTGACTCTTTATATAGGATTGCCAAGGAGAAATGTAAATGTATCACTAAATATTTCAAGACATAAAAAAGAATGGAGGGCATATATATATATGTGTGTATATATATATACATATATATATATATATATACATCTTATATATTCTATATTACTATTTCAATAATCCAGTGAGAGTTCTGCCTTACTCAAGTTGCTTCCCACTTCAAACTATCCAGTATTCAACCATGAAAGTGAAGATCTAATCCCATCACTGTCCTACTCATTGTCTCCTTTTTGCCTCTAGGATTAAGTACTGGCATTCAAAGTTTTTCTTAATCTAGCCCCCCCTTCTACCTTTTCAGTCTTCTTACACTTCACTCTCTAACATTCGTTCTTCAATATAGTGACCCTGACCCTGTGACTTTTCCATGAACAAGATACTTCATCTCTCAGCTCCAAACATTTTCTCTTGCCCTCCTCCATGCCTGAAAGGCTCTCCCTCCACATCTCTGCTTTAAAGACTCCCTTTTACCCCAACTAAAATCTCATCTTCTAGAGGAAACCTTTCTGAATCCCTCTTATTTTAGTGCCTTTCCTCTCTTATTTACCTCCTATTTATCCTGTGTATGGCTTGCTTTTGTTTGCTTGTTGTCTCCTACCTCCTGTTTACTTTTGAGTTCCTTGGGGGCATGGAACCTCTTTTGCATCTTTTTTATCCCCCAGAATTTAGAACAGTGCTCTGTCCATAGTAAGTGCATAAATACTTATTGATTAACTGACTTAAAAGCTTTGGAAGATTTTCTTGGTTGCAAAACACTAATGATTCATACACAATTACAGTTAACCTTTCCAAATCATAACTTTTCCCTTTGTGGTTTTGATATATCTTGTGTATAAGAAATTAAATGAGAATTTTGGGAAAGTTTTGCAGAAGCCACAGACAACATGCAAATGCCAGCAGATCACATGGAAAAAGTTTAGAAATTCAGAAATGCATACAATATAAGTATAGCATTATATAATATCAATATTATCTTTTAATACCTTAAAAATTCAGACTTCTTCCCTGCTATTAAAGGAAGGCCAAAAAATTTTACATTGATTTTCCAGATCATGGTCCCTTGATATGAAAGAGATAATCGCTTTCAGTGACTGATTTCATTGATATAAATATTCCCTTAATGAAACAAAATATAGCCCATTCACATCTCTCTATCCTATGTAAGATCCTTGTCTATGCCTTCCTATAAATTTATCAATGAACCACACTCACCAGACTGAGGTGGGGTCCTGTCTATTTTTCTTGACATCACAAGGTTATAAATGGGGGTCATGGATTCCACAAAAATATTCACCATCAGGGTGGCTAAGTGGCAGTGGATAAAGCACCAGCCTTGGAGTCAGGAGTACTTGGGTTCAAATCTGGTCTCAGACACTTAATAATTACCTAGCTGTGTGGCCTTGGGCAAGACACTTAATCCCATTTGCCTTGCAAAAAAAATACAACCTAAAAAAATAATATTCACCATCTTATGTTTTTAATCTGAGGATAACACAAAATTACAAATAGAATCCATGAATGTATCTTAAGTATGAGAAAGACATGGTCAGTAGCACCTTAATGATCTTTGAGATGTTCCCCTACAAAATAGGTACCTTATAGAGATACTATTTAATAGTAACAGACAAAGCCACACAACAGTTAGAATCTAAGAAGAACCAAGAAGTCAAGTGAAATTGCTGAGACATTTTGGGTCAGCAGAGTGTAATTATTCATAATGAATTTAGTTATAACTCTTTAATTTTAATCTTAGAATTATCAAAAAGAGAATAGAAATATCAAGCAGTTCAAACCCTTATTATTTTCCCCTGCTCATGCGCCTTATTGATGTCTGTTCATATAGGCTTTCTTTCTTTGGTTTACTCTCAGAGCTTCTCATTCACAATTTGTTTTCGCTGGAAGTGGTCTTGAGGATAAAACCACTCTTTAAAAAAGAACATCTATAAAAGAGCTTTTTCCCTTTCTTTGGAATCTCATAGCTGGCAAAGAGAGACAACATTACACTCAATCCAAGAAATATCTATTTCCAAGCTAATTCATCACAATTCTAAGCAAGGAAGATAGACTCCATCTGTTTCCCTCTGGGAGAAAGGTATTTTCAAACCTTCTCTGATCTGTTCACACATCTTCTTCCACTTCTTGGATTTCCTTTCTATGCTAATTTTCCTTAATGGATCACTATATTTAACGTAAGGATAAACACCAGTTGAACCAGATTCTCCCACCTCACCACTGGCAATTTTTTTTTTACTAAGCACCTACTAAGCACAAGTTAATATATTAATAAATGTTTTCTGATCTGAATCAAACTATTAAATTGTTAGATTCTGAGGACATAAAGGGGAAAAAAACCAAATCAGTTCTTGGCCTCAAGGAATTTACAATCTGTCTTCTAAATCTAAACTACAAACCCTTCATTGCACTATTTTTCTTTGAAAATTCTAGAAAGAACCTGGGTTGGACCTTGAGAAATTTCCCTCCATGCATTCACACAGAGAAAAGAGCAAAAAAGAAGAAATGAAGAGAGACAATCATGGTTAAGTGTAAAGTAAAGGAAGATAGTAGCAGAGTCTAGAAATTCAGATTCTAATCTTTAAATTACTGCTGCTAAAATTACTTGATGTTGGCAAACTTACCTGTTACCTCTATTCCTTACTTTGCTCACCTATAAAGTGAAATAATATTACTTCTATGTCATACAGGAAGACTAAAATGGGAGAATAAAATGAGCTAATAGGTCTGAAAAGCATTTAAAAGAGAGAATAAGCCCTTTGACTAGCTATTATTTTTAAAAGTCTGATAAAGATAGAATAAGGTCCCATTGGCCATGTATATTATAATAAGCCAAGATTGTGACCCTTAGTATTGCAAAGTCTAAATTTGATGTCACTGAAATCTCTTAGTGGCTTCAAGATGCTATTGAGAGACAGACTTCTAGTAAATTTTTAATATTTTGGTTACAACCTCCATTGAAATTTAATATTTTTCACCCATCTCAAATGTTTTAATTCTCTGAAATTTAGCTATCTTTCTGCCTAAATAATTATCTTTCTCTAGAAACCATTAAAGGTAAAGAAGAATATGATACATTGGGGAAAAGAAGGAAAGAAGATAATGAGAAGGGTCACTTTGTCTGTTTGCAAGGCAATGAAATGGAAGTCTTTTCAGACTAAAAGAAATAAAGGCCTTGAAGGAAAATAAAAAGAGAAGATATAGATTTGGGATTCATATATATATATATATGTATATATATATACATATATATATATGTATATATATTGCAAGGCAGTGGGGTTAAGTGGCTTGCCCAAGGCCATACAGCTAGGTAATTAGAAAGCATCTGAGGCCAGATTTGAACTCAAGTACTCCTGACTCCAGGGCCAGTGCTCTATCCACTGTGCCACCTAGCCGCCCCGGGATTCATATCTTTATTAATGATTACTGAACCTGCAAGAATATATGAGCACATGTAAGTAATGGATGTATAGAATGCAAATAATTCAGTTCTAAAATCTGAAAAACTATAGTGAGAGAGCAGAGGAAGAAAGAGAATACAGCAATGGCAGATAGTGAGACAATGGAAAGAAGGGTAGTCTGGATTCCTAAGATATAGGTTCCAATTTTGGTCTTCCTGTCTATGACCAATTCAATTAATTTTCTTGAAACTTAGTTTCCTCATCTTTCACCTGGGGATGACACAGCCTTCATCAAAGGGTGATTATGACAAAAGTCCTATCTAAAGAGTTATGCTCATTTGACTTAAGACTGCTCAACCTGTAGAATTCCAACACATCTTTCAATATTCCCTTCAAATTTTACCTCTTCCATCAAGGTATCTCCAATCCCCCAATCAGAAATGATCCTTCTTTGCTAAGTAATTATGAAGCCAATAATCTTGACCTTAGAAGAGAAGGGAAAAACCTTCCCACATTTGCAGATAGAGAGCTATGGGTTTAAAATCACAGGGGAACCATAGATATGATTGGGCAAACACATTCACACAGAGATACACACAGTCTAATTAGTGTACTGTGTTGTTTAGTTTAGCTTAACTGCGTTCTCCCCACTTTCTTCTTCTTATTTGCTATATAGGGAAGGAGGAGGGATTTGTTTGGAAGTGAAGGTGATGTAAAATAAAAAGATCATTAAGGTGATCCTCTGCTGATCTACATGACTTAGTTTTAAAAAAATCATTTCTGTGTATTCATTTTGTTTATTTTTTAATAGTATTTATTTTTATTTGATAAGCAGCACTGGTATGGTGGATATCACAACAGACTTGTAATTGGGTGGAATTGGGTTTAAATCCTCACCCTGGACACTTACTAGTTGACTTTGAAAAGTCAGTAAGTTAATTAATTTCCCTGTGCCTTAGTTTCCTTCTCTGAAATATGGGAAGGCTTGAATGTTATTGCCTCTAAGGTTCTTCCAGCTATGGTCATATCCCATTTTAGAATAGAAGCTCCATAATGCCAGGGATCAAGTCATTCTTTATCTTTAAAACATGTGATGAGCTGTATACCTAGCTGATGCTTATCAAACTAAATGGAGACACAGTAAGCCAAGAAGACATAGCCCCACTGCAGCAATTGCTGCAGAATAATAAAGAACAGATTATAGTTGTAATTGTTAAAAGTACAGCAAGCAAAGAGGTCTAGCAAAGAAGAAGTAGTTGGACTTGGCTAGAAAGAAGTTATTGTTAACCTCAGCAAAGGACTTCTGAACTAAGGAGTAAGATTGTTAGCATTGAAACATAAACAAAAACAAAAACTATGATGGTATGTTGGACATCATTGAATATATCATTGATTTCAAATCAATTTGATTTTCATGAATAAGAGGTCATTCCAAATGTGGACAATGACATGAATAAAGGCATGGAGATAGGAGATAGGAAGAGGAGAATAGGGAAAATTAAGTAATTCACCTTAGGAGTTGAAAGATTGGTTTGATAATATTAATAGCAAATATTTAAATAGTATCTACAAACTGGGTAGGTTTTATTTTATAGATAAGAAAACAAAGACAAATAGGATTAAGTGAATTGTCCAGGGTCACACTGCTAGTGTCTGAGGTCAGATTTAAACTTAGGTTTTCCTGACTGGAGGCCCAGTGATCTTTCCATTGTACCCCTTGACTGATCCTAATTTTGAACTAGTTTGGGGATGCTGTAGCATACCACAGTGGAAAATGTTGGGACACCTATGTTCTAATCTTAATTTCTCATGCTATTTGTCTTTGATTCACTTATTTCATTTTTCTAAGTCTCTATGTCATCTCAAAAGACCAGATCAAAGTTAAGGAAAATCTACACTAGCATAGTAGGTATCTAAATGGAGCCAAGACAGAAGTAAGAGATATTTATTGGAATATGGTAGTTCCTGGTTGTTGGATGGCAAACTCATTTTCACGGGTGTTTTTTAGGTAATTAAAATTCCTACTGTCTTTGCAATGGTATACCTCCTCTTGCTAAATTCTTAGCTACTCCTTAGAAAGCAAGGGGAGGGGACTGCAGACAATGGCAAAAACATATTGAAGCTTTAATTCAATTTCCTCTGTTCTCTCAAGCCTGCACTTATTAAAAAATATCTTTACCAAGCAAAGTGGTAGTAAATAGAAAGATCTATCTCTTCTGGAAGGGTAATCCATTAAAATCAGTTGTAAATGAAAGGATTTATAAGGAATAAAAGATGTAATCTACTGTCTGTATTTAATCTCTACCTTTGTGATTTATAGAATTCTTTACCAGTCCCTCAAACTTATCCTCCACTCTTCAAGTTATAATCTAGCCATTATTGAGATGTTTATCAATGGATTCAGATGGTTTTATATACCTGTCAACTAGAATTTCTGCACAAGATCTTAAAAACAAGACAATATCTTTACAGAGGCAATTGACTGTAGTTGATATGAAAATAGAAATATCTGCATTGAATGAAATAATGTATACATTCTGATTTCATAATTTAAAGTATGCTTTTGGCTTGATCTAAATAAAAAGAACATTTCCATGCAAGGAAGAATTTTCTAACAATTAGAGCCATTCAGATGAATGGGCTACCCTTGCTAGTAATTTCCTCATTTCTAGAAGTCTTGATGTAAATGAAAGTTGGATGACTGTTAAGGATGGTAATATAATGAATTCCTGTTGGATAGTTATTGGGTTATATTACCACTGTGGTTGGTCTCCCTTACATCTCTGAAAGTCTGTAAGGTCATTTTTTTTTGGTTGATTCTTTCATATGTCTCTGATATTCCACCATTAAGAAATTTCCATGAAGTTTTAAACCTATAGAAATGTGAGAAAATGAACTTGCAGAATAAAATTTTTAAATAAGTTAACGGGCAGCATTATAATTTTTTGCTCAGTCTGACTGACATGTAAAGAGTGAATTTAATTAATGAGGTTAAGCTTACAGTTCAACCTATATGAATGGACATTACAATTATATATTTAATCAATAAAATAGTCAAAATTTTATTATCATCTACTCTTTATCTTCTCACCAATGACTTAATTCTAAAATTTCTTATTTCAAGGCATACAAGAAGTGCACTTGCTGCATAAAGGACATGAGTATGATTAAATCAGATGATGTATCCCCATAAGCAAAATCAACCATTCATGAAAACTGGTCACCAGAGGCCTTTTCAAACAAAGCATATTTCAAAGGGCTCTAAAGTAATCCCTGCTCTCTACTGATTTGGTTTCCATGAAGTCTCAAGCATATGTGTGTTGCAAAAAGAAGTCTTATTAAAACCTGATGTGATATTGGAGAGAATAATTCATTGAGCACCCAATTGCATTTGGGATCTGAGAGCCATCAAAAAGGAAACTAATTTTCAATTAGGTAATAAAAGCTTTCCAAAAACTTGTGCTTACAAAGGTAGAGAATGTTAACTTGCTAATAAAAGCAAATAATTAAAGCTCTAAGATGTTCAGAAGTGACTTTAAGCATGAAATTTGGATCATTAACAAGTTGATATGAAAAGCTGAATGTTTTAAAAGTGTAATAGAATTACAGAATTTTTAAATCTTGTCATAGGTTACATCTTATTGTGCTTAAAGCTGTGCAAAATATATATTCATATATTATAATATATTTACATGCATATGTGTGTGTATGGAATCTCAATTGATCATCAAAACAATCACATGTTCGGGGTGGCTAGGTGGCACAGTGGATAGAGCACCAGCCCTGGAGTCAGGAGTACATGAGTTCAAATCCGGCCTCAGACACTTAATGATTACCTAGCTGTGTGGCCTTGGGCAAGCCACTTAACCCCATTGCCTTGCAAAAACCTAAAAAAAAATTTAAAACAATCACATGTTCATTGAGGGCAGAGATTATATCACTTTATCACTTTTGTATTTGTATTCCCAGCATCTTGTGTTTGACACAAGCTTATTGATTATTGAACAACTCTGTGAGATAGTTGCTATCTCTGTAAGCAGCTAGGTAGCATTGTAGATAGAATACTGAACCTGATGAATGGAAGACATGTTCAAATCCAGTTTTAGATACTTACTAATTGTGTGACCCTGGGAAAATCATTTAACTTCTGTCTGTCTTACTTCTCTCTTCTATAAAATAAGACAATAAAAATATGTACCTATCAGGATTATAGTGAGGATCAAACAAAACAATTTTTGTAAAACTTTTGACAACTCTTAAAGTACTAAATACTATTACTACTACTGCTAGTCCTTCAGGATTGAAGGGGACCACACCAACCAACCAAATGACTAGAGGCGGTAAATTGCACAATTACATTTATTAAATTGAGGGGTATGCTGTGTAAGGCATCCTTTTCATTAGCCTCTACTGGAATCGTTCCATCCTAGGACCTGATTAATAGGAAACAGGAATATTCGAGATTATTTGACTGCTGCAAGATTCTCTTGGCCTTAAATGGTTTTGATTCTTCCTGGATCAATGAGGCATCATGGCACATCAACAGCACCAATCAAATACTAGCCTGTGCTTTATGATGATAATATTCGACAACCTGATACATCCTAACCTGTCTCTGGATTGCTTTAATTGTCAGCACTGTCTTTCCATCTTTGAATTGTGAGCGATGAAGAGGACAGAATGTGTCTACTAGGTCTATCCTAACCTGTCTCTGGTCATATAAATGCTATCATCATCATCATCATCATCATCATCATCAACACTATCTTGATTTTCCAGATGATGAAACTAGGACTCATAGATGGAAAGTTATTTACCCACTGTCCCATGGCTAGTGGGTGTCAGATATTACACTGGAACCTTGTTTACTCCCGACTAGCTCCCACACTCTTTCACTGGATTATGTTGCTTCCTAAAAATGATGTTATATCTTGACTGTATGTGTCCTTGACTTGGTTCAATAGTGTGAAATATTACTTAAGAATATTGCCCCCAAATCAATGAACATGGGAAATTTCATCACTTCAACAAATAAATGATAAATAGAGCAAAAAGTTTAATGAGGAAATTACAAACATGAATAAAATTTTGTTTTAATTTATAAAAAAAGAATATTACCTACCACTCTTTATTGACCTTAAAATGAGTTCAGGCATTTATAAACAAAGTTTGGCTGTCCTAAGGACTTCACTAAGATTTTAGGGCAACATTGTGCTTTATAGTCAGTAAATAATATTAGAACTAATGGTGATGAGTCTGATTGATTGATAACAGAAGGAGAACAAAGAACATTTCAGACCATGCTGTTTGTGAATACAAAAGGAACCTGGAAGAGATATGTTGCTAATTCTTTATCCACAAACAATTGCAAGGTGTTGAAGTATATACAAAAGAAAACACGTAAATGATTGTGGTTCATTTTACACTATTAGTGACAAACTATCACATTTGACCCTAACCAATATGTTTTTGCTCATACCAATTCAATCCCTCTGAGCAAGACAGGTATGAAGTAAGGGTTGCAGTGGAGACATACCAGCAATTACTTTGATGTGTTAAATATAAAACAGCAGGGCAGAAGAGCTCTTTAAAAGCACTGAAATAAAACTTCAAATAATGCAACCTAACTGTGGGCCTTTCCCACACTCTCCCTTTCCCTTAAAAAATTAAGCAAAAAAAAAAAATTCACCAGGGAATGAAATTTAGAGGTAGAGGCTTACAATAAAAGCTTATATTTTGGTTAGTTAAATACAACATTGATAGACTCTATAGAAATTCATTGTTATGTAGAAGAGTTGATGTTATAACCAATACTATGTGTAATGTATTGTAAATATGGATATGTAATCACTTTTATATATGTTTTATACTGTAGCAGGCCATATATGTTTGAACTCCATGCTCACCAAGAAAAACTCACCAATTTACTGCCTCTTTTAAATTGTTTGGATTAGACTCAATTCAGAGTGTAATTGACTACACATTCACATTCAAACTTATAAATTCATCAGTTTTATTGGAAAATAAAGTCAGGTGAGGAGACATGAGATTTTGGTTTTCCATCCTATATTGAGCCCTAAATAAGAACAGCATTTTAAAATTCCTTAAAGATTTCTCCTTTGACTTTGACTTTCTTCAAACTAGTAGGTTTGGAGAATACTTTGTTAGCAAACAGGCGCAATTTCCCTACTAGGCATCTTTCCCAGTTCCAATATAGTGGATACCTGCTAGGAAATTGTAGCACTTAAACACACTGGGAAGAGGCAAGTCTTCACATCATTAAATAAAGCCCTAAACTCCATAGCAGAGCAGTCAGCATACTACTATTAGGGAATGCAGAAGAGGACGGGACCAAACATGTCTATTCAGAGAACAGACAGATGCTTTGTGTCATTTTACATGAAGGCAGTTGTGTTAACTGGAGGCAGATGACAGGGAATGCCAGTCAAAAGAAAGGCACTCGATAAGATGAGCTTCCTCTGAGGTATAGAAGCAAACATTTCAAATCTCTAAAGACCAAGTGGTTTGGTACTTCATGTCCATGTTCCTTAAAATGCCCTGATGTTAGAGCATTGACAAAGATCCAGAAATTTTCTGATAAGTAGCTTTCAGCTGAGGGCGACATCACTTCTCAAGTATTCTAGTGTTAGAAAGCAATGATAAACAAACCTCCTAATTCATATCAGGATAAAGGAAGGCATAATGAAAAAAAGCATTGTCTCTAGACTCATGTTCAAATTTCATCTCCAATTCTATTGGTGTGACCTTAGGTAAGTTACTTGAATTTGATAAACCTTTATTTTCTCAACTACAAAACAAAGAAGGATCAGATGACCTCAGAAGTTCCTTCTAACTCTAGAACTAGGAACCTAGGAACTGACACTTTTTTCTTTTAGCATACCTGCTTCTTTGTCTTTCTCACTTCAGCTTGATTTGGCTTTAATTCTTGAGTCACTGCATGTTCTCCCCCTAAATCGATCCTAAGGATGGGTTTGGGCAGGTAGAAGGTATAATAGATGGAGTGTGGGACCTGGAGTCAGGCAGTTTCATCTTCATGAGTTCAAATTTGGCTTATTATCTAGCTGAACCTGGACAAGTCACTTAACTCTGCCTTAGCTCCTCATCTTCCAAATAAGAAGGAAATGGCAAAACATTCCAGCATCTTTGCCAAGGAACCCTCAAATGGGGTCACGTATAGTTGAACACAATTCTAAAGGACTGAACAGCAAAGTATGATCCACCTGCTGGAACATGAAAATCACATCTCGAAAGAGTCCACAACTGAAAATGGCATGTTTATGTCCCTCATTTATAGGGATTAATTTCCAAAACTATTGTGAGGTAGAACATCCCCCTAATATTCTTCAAGACTATAATAACAATGAAGGGAAAAAGGGAGGGATAATTAGTTTTAGTGGATTTCGATATCAATATGTATCAACAATGGGATATGGTGACAAAGAAAGTAGCTGTGATCTTAGGAGAGAAATAGTACATAACACCAGGGACTTGATAAATAGAAATAGAACATAAGACTAAGGAGTTGATAGTCTTATTATGTTCAACCTGTTGTGCTCTGTCCTATTCAAATCACATCTGGATACTGGGCTCATTTCTAGGTACTCCATTTTAGAAAGGGCACTGATAAGTTTGATAGTGTCCCAAGGAAAGTTACCAGAATAGTGAAGGGCCTCAAGATGAAGAACTGGGAATTGGGGATATTTAATTTAGAGAAGAAAAAGAGGTGGAGGAGGAATAGCATAGTTACCCTCAAGCGTTCAAGGACAGATATAGAAGAGAGAGATAAGAATTGTATTGCTTGAGGCCAGAAGTTAGTACTAAGTATTGCAGGTGAAAGTTGCAAAGTGGCAAATTTTAACTTGATGTCAGGAAAAATTTCCTAATAATTAAAGAAAATGGAATGGGTTTCCTCAAAATGAAGCAGACATCATCTGACTTAAGGACTTTAAGTGAAGACTGGATGATAAGGTTGGCACTATGAATTACAGTGGATTCTTGCTTAATGATAGAACTAAATCTTAATTACAGGAAGATCTACAGCTTCCTAAATTAGTTAATTTATCAACTAAAGCACTTATTGTCACCAAGCTCCTAATCAAAATTATGGTGTTTGTCTGTTTTGTTTTTTAGGTTTGTTTGTGTTTTTTTTTTGCAAGGCAATGGGGTTAAATGACTTTCCCAAGGCCACACAGCTAGGTAATTATTAAGTGTCTAAGGCTAGATTTGAACTCAGGTACTCCTGAACCCAGGGCCGGTGCTCTATCCACTGTGCCACCTAGCTGCCCCAAAATTATGGTGTTTGTCACTTGTGTATGAAGAAGACCATGACATCAGGGAGGTGATACCATGAGAAGCATGGTCATGTGAATTGGATTTGAGGGAGGGTAGATCTATACTAAATCAACAGTCTTACTTTATCCTCTAGAGTCATCTGGATCCAATGACCAGGTATGAAATAGGATATCTGGGAGATGGTCCAGGATTCAAGGCAATTGGGATTAAATGACTTGTCTAAAGTCATTCCATAGACAATGTCAAGTGTTCAAGGCCAGATTTTAACTCAGATCTTTTCCTTCTAGTAATCTTACCCATCATTTGAATCCAAATATAGCTAGAGTTTCTTTCTCTTTGGCAGAAGCTATCCTAATATCAAAGAAATAGCAGATGAGTATTATTGTGATTGCAAGGTTGTTATGATGTGTCAACCCCAAGGATCCTTACCCATCTCCCAGCATTTAGCAGATGTGCAATTAAATAAATACATATATAGAGTATATTATAGTATCTGGGTGAAGACCTGGGTATTACAGTGTAATATAGTATCTGGGTGAAGGCTTTGGAACTTGGGCAAATACTGAGAGCCTTTTTGACCCCCTACCAGTTGGCATAAAAGTTGGATTTAGAGTCAGGGGCAGGAGGGAGAGAAGAAATAAACTTTAGTGGCTTCCCGGACACTAAAGGCTATCCAAGCTGAGCAATTATCCTTGAAATTACATCAGCCAAGTTATGAGTAGTATGATTTTTGCCTGATTGTTGCCTTTAGGCAAAATGGTTGGTTATAATAGAGAGTGAGGGTGAGAAGGGAAGAATTGGAGTTATTTGACTTCCCAATCACTTTATGGAAGGCCTTTGGATGGGGTCTCCCAGGGCCTCATAGTCACAGGGAGACTGTTCTAATTTGGTAGATTGAACTTTTCTTCATTTCTAATTTTTTACTGTTTAAACAGTCTCTAGACATTGACTAGGAATAACAATAACACTAATTGCTGGCATTTCTAAAGTGGTTTAGTGTTTTTATGTCCATTATCTCATTTAATCTTCATAATAACCCTGCCAGGTTGGTGCCACAACTATTATTACTGCTATTGTAGAGATGAGACAACTGGGCTCAGAGTTGTTAAATAAATTGCCGTTGGCCATATAACAAGCAAGTGTCTGATTTGGAAAGCAAACCCAGGTATCTGCTGATTCCAAATCCAGTTACCTTTTCATGTTTCCCTCTGCTTTACAATTCTTGACTCTGATCTTCATCCTACCCATAAACTACAATGCCTCCACCCTTCAATACACTCTCCTCCCATCTTAAACCAGTTGAACTGGTTCAAGTTTGTGAACTAGTTCAACTTTACATTGTTCTCTGGAGTTTCTTGCCCCCTTATCCTTTTGTTGATCTTGCCCAGCCAAGTCCCAATCTTGGATTATTCCCATCATTTTCTGCCCTCACTCTCCTCATATGCTGAAGGAAGGTGGAGAAAATCATAACCATGCTGACTGGTTCCATTATAAATTTATTTTGTACAATCACAACCGGACCCTCACAAAATTAAGGTAATCCTTTTAGAATTCTCTGATTCACTCTCCTAATCATCACAGTGACTTTTCCAGCATTTTTCATTTCTCTTCAACTCTCATCTCCTATTTTCTTAGTTGAGAACCTCATTTGACATTTCTCAGAAAATATTGAAGCTATTCATTTTGAGTTTCTTTTTTTCTTTCCTAATCTCACATCACTCTTATCTTCCTATGTCTCACACAAGAAGTAGTACTTCTCCCTGCCAAGACAAACCCTTTAATATTTAAAAGTGATACCATTTCATTTGGTCCAACCAATAAAATGCTTCCTCTATCATTCCCACTCTCACTAATCTCCAATCTTTCTCCTGTCTATTGGCTACTTCACTGGTATCCATATATATGCTTTTCCTCTAACCCATCCTATATTTATTTCCTGCTCTTGTGGCTAAATTCTTTGAGAAAGTCATCTTTATTTAGTACCTCAAATTTGCTCTCACTCTCTTCTTAATTTTCTATGATCTGGCTTTTATTTTCATCACTGAACTAAAACTTCTTTCTCCAAAGTTATTAATTGTCTCTTAATCACAAAATCTAATAGCTTTTTCTCAATTCTCTTGACAGCCTCTGAACCTCTTGACCCCTCTTCTCATTGTTACTGTCTGCCCTAAGATATTGTGGCACTTCTTTCTCCATATTCTTTTCCAATCTGACAGTTCCCTCTCAGGGACCTTTGACTGATCCCCATCAAAGTCACATCTGCTTACTTCGGGTATCACCCAAGGTTATCTGTTCTCCCTCTATACTCTTCCTCTTACTGTCTTGGAAGCTTTCATGAACTATTGAAAGAGCATTTTGATTAGTCTCCTTGCCTCAAGTCTTCTCCCACTCCACCTTCCATTCAGCTATCAAAGGGAACTTTCTCTGACCATATATGTCACAAAAAATTTGCATTCTAGTGGTCCTGTTATTTCCAAGATCAAATATAAAACCCTCTGTTGGCTTTAAAAACCTTTTATAATTTACCTACCCACTTACTATTTTTTCAGTTTTTTAAAAATACTTTTCTCCTCCCCATAGACTCTGTGAATCAATGACATTGTTCTCCTTGCTGTTTCTCCCTCACACAAGACATTCCATCTCTTGATTCTAGGCATTTTTACTGACTCCCTCCCTGTACCTGAAATGTGCTGTTTCCTTTTCTCTGTCTTCTAGCTTCCTTCATGTCTCAGTTAAATTCCTATATTCTACCATAAGTCTTCTTGATCCCCCCCTTGATACTACTGCTTTCTCTCTCAGATGGCCTCAAATTTATCATATCTATTTCTTTCTTTCTTTCTTTCTTTCTTTCTTTCTTTCTTTCTTTCTTTCTTTCTTTCTATCTATCTATTTTATATGTAAATATTTGTTCAGATATTGTCTTCCACCTTAGAATATGGATTCCTTGAGAGCAGGGACTACCTTTTTTTCTTTTTCTTTTATGTATTTCAAGCACTTAGCAAAGTAACTATACCTAGTGGGTACTAAATAATTGCCTTTTGACTTGACTTTACATCATGGGCATCTTGGTGGAATAATGGATAGACCACTAGACCTGAGTTCAAATTTGGCCTCAGACCCTTAAAGCTGTGTGAGCCCAGGGAAGTCACTTAATCATATATGCCTAATTTTCTTCATTTCTAAAATGAACTAGAGAATGAAATGACAAACTACTTCAGTAGCTCTGCTAAAAAATTTCAAATGGGGTCACAAAATAGGATTTCTAAATCCTTTCCCATAACATTTTTTTCCTCTTTAATCCCACTGGTTTAGAAAAGGGGGTAGCAAATCTAACATATTCAGCTGGGTCATACTAACACACTAGCACCACAACTGAAAGGACTGAATAACTATAACTACAACAACATAACTTTACATGATTCTGTCTCCCTTGATGTGCTTATCTGCATTAGTGTTAATTTATAGTAGATTTGTCTAGAACCTTAGGTATTAACTTTTAATCAAAAGAAGGCCAAGATCATTGTCCAAAAGAGCTAATCCAAGAAATAGCAGTGTTTGTTTACACACACACACACACACACACACACACACACACACACACACACACTCTAAATTTATGTATAGTTCAATATTTCTAAGATCAATTATTTCATTAGAATGGGTATTTATTACTTCTACTGATGCAGATTTCAAACCACCTTTGCCTAAATATATGCTCTTTGTGAGCTGACATGACCAAAAATGTTTCACATCTCTGGGCAACCCTTTGGTGATGAACTCTGAACTAGGGAAACTGAACTTCATGCATTCCATTGCTAGGTCTCATTTTATTTTTTGTTTTTCATCTTGGGAAGTTCCATCAAAGCTTATACTGTGATGACATTTTGTTACACACAGGATCACTCTCATTTCATATTGTGGCATTAGAGGAGGGGCAGGGAGCATCAGCCTAGCCTGCAATATGATACTGCCAAGGTAACTGCAGGAAGGAGTTGAAATTCAATAAATTTTGTGAGTGTTTTAGGAAATGGATTTATCAAATTTTGATTAAACATCGCAAGCAAATGATACTATAAATATCCAAATGACCCTTGGAAGAAAAAATGTTCCCTACCCCTGCATTAAAGTAAACTTTTTTTTTAACTTACAACTTGAATTTTTTTTTCTTTTCTTCTGTTGGTATGTAAACACTCTCCATTGATAGACAAACTCATGAAACTCTAGGAAGTTGTGTAGGGAACTAAGATGGTAAATGTCTTGTCAATAATCACAAGTCTAGTCTGTGCCAGAGGTAGACCTTGAACCTAGGACTTCATGATTCCAAGGATAGCATTATATCAGCTATGTCTTAGACAAAGACAACATGGATGTTAATACCTTTTATATGATCTCAGCACATAAATTGTTTAGAGTATCACCAGACCATGGAGAATTACTGGTGGATTTTGAGTAGGGGTGATAATCACATAAAGGTGATTGAGGGGAAGAGTATGTTTAATATTCAAGATATGACAAATGTTGACTAGTATGTAAACCTTGTAGTCCCTCCCCTAGAAGGTATCACCCAACTGACTTTAAAAAGGATCCTGTGTATTAAAAAACATTAGAAATTCTTGTGAAAAATTTAGCAATAGAAAAATTAGTAAAATGCAACGTGAATTTGAATAAGATCACTTCAGGTAATTCATTTTTTTCCCCACAATGATGTTTGCCTCTCATTCTCGAAAATAACCATGACATGGAGGTGATACCATGACAAGCACATGAATTGAATTTGAATGAGGGTGAGCTGTTCTAAGTCACTTTCTCCTTCATAGCTATCTGGTTCCAGGGGCCAGATATGAATCAGCATGATTGGAGATGACCCTGGATGCAGGGCAATCAGGATTAAGCTACTTGCCCAAGATCTCACACAGCTAGTAAAAATTAAGTGCCTGAGGTAAGATTTGAACTCCTGTCCTCCTGATTCAGATCCAGTGCTCCATCCACTGCACCACCTAACTACCCAGTTTTTTTTTCACGATAATTGAGACTTAGCTGTTAGTATAATTGGTTTTCTTTAACATTCTGTGCATTTTATTTTATTCATTAAAAAATATCATTCTGAGATGAGGTCTATAAACTTCACTAGACTGCCAAAAATTTCCATGACAAAAAAGGTTAAAAATATTTGCCTTAATTAATGGCCATAAGGAAATGTATATTACAGAAATTTAGTTATCCTGGGGCAGCTAAGTGGTGTAGTAGATAGAACATCGTTCCTGGAGTCAGGAGACTTGGAGTTCAAATCTGGCCTCAGACACTGAGTACTTACCTAGCTGTGTGACCTTAGGCAAGTCACTTAACCCTATTGCCTTGCAAAAATTAAAAAAAAAGTAAGTTATTCCTTCATATGAAAGCCTGTAAATAGATGTATACTATTTCCAGAAGAAATAATAAACAATGGGAAAAGTCCCACATGTTCCAAAATATTCATAGCAGCTCTTTTTGGAATGGCAAAGTATTAGAAATTGAGGGGATGCCTATCAATTGGGGAATGGTTAAACGAGTTATGGTACATGAATACTATGCAATATTATTGTTTTTATAAGAAACCATAAATGGCCAGACTCTAGAGATACATGGAATGACTTACAGGATCTGATCTGAGTGAAGGGAGCAGAACTAAGAGAACAATGTACACATTAATAACAACATTGTGAGATGAACAACTTTGATGGAAGCAGCTCCTCTCATCAGTTCAGAGAGCTAGGACAACTGTTTTAGACTGGTTATAGATAATGTTATCTGAATTCAGAGGAAGATAAACAAACCAAAAAAACAACCCTTCAGAATCTGATGAACACTTTATAAAAATTATCCCTTATGTATCTCTAACCCTTAATCCTAATTCCTCATACTGAAAATGAGTAATCTGTAAACATTTTTAACAAAATTTTGTATGTACAATGCTAACTTGATCATTCGAGCTGAGTTGAGAAGGAGTGGAGAAGGGAAGGTGGAAGAAAATTTTGTAATTTAAAAATATATGTGGGGGTGGCTAGGTGGCGTAGTGGATAGAGCACTGGCCTTGGAGTCAGGAGTACCTGAGTTCAAATGCGGCCTCAGACACTTAATAATTACCTAGCCGTGTGGCCTTGAGCAAGCCACTTAACCCCCTTGCCTTGCAAAAAAAAAAAAAAAAAAAAAAACTAAAATAAAATATATGTGGGCATGTAGATAAAAATTATTAAATAAAAAAAACAAAAAAGAATAGATGTGCATATAATTCCAGTCAAAATAAGTTCCATGTACAAAAAAAAGAAGAGGAGAAAATCCTTACATATACAAAGTAGGGTTTTTAAATCCTTTCTCATAACATTTTTTCCCTTTAATCCCACTAGTTTGGAAAAGGGACTACAAATCTAACATATTCAGCTGGGTCATACTAAGAAAAGCTATCTTCCTATTCCAGTCAATAACCTGTGCCAACTTAAAACCATATAGAGGAGTTGAAATTATTTTTAAAAATTTATGTATTTTATATTGGATAAATTTTGTCTTTAAAATTTCATTCATTGTTAGTGTTAATTATGCATAATAAATTATACTTAAACTAATTTTAAAAATAAGAACACATTTATAGTTTATAAAGTACTTTTATCACAAGAATGCTTGTGAGGTGAATGGTATAAAAAAGTATTTTTAATTGGCATTTTATAGATGAGATACTTTCTCCAAGATCATCCAGTTAATAGCAACCAGAGGCAGTTAAATGTGGATAGTGGATAGTGGATAGAAAGTTGGGAGTCAGGAAGACTCCATTTGAAATCCTACCTCAAATACTTGTTATCTATGTGATCCTGTGTGATGATTAATTTCTCTCATCTGTAAAAGGGGGATAATAACAACACATGCATCATGGAGCTAATGTGAAGATCAAGTGAGATTTTATGTATATATATATATATATATATATATATATCATATCTATTTTTTGAAAGTCTTAAAGCACTATATAAATTCATATTAATATTATTATTAAATGCCTGAATTGGGATTTGAACTCAGGTTTCCTGATTACCATTCAATCCATTGTGTCACATGGAAGAACTTTGATAAATTAAGGAGTCCTTTGGCAACAGCCCCTTTTTCATTATATTGATTTGTTTCTATATTCAGTGATCCATAACCAAGGTTCAGTGAAATTTTTAGTGTGTTACTTTTTAGCTCCACCTGAGTCTACCAAAAAAAAAGATTTTTGATCCAGCATCTTAGGAATTAAATCAATTTCACATACAAAAATATAGACATTTTCTCATATATATATATATATATATATATATATATATATATATGTGTGTGTGTGTGTGTGTGTCTTAAACTTGTTGTTGTAAAGCGTAACTATTCAAAATATTTTCCCTATTTCAGATAACAAATTTTTAATAAAACTGATTAAAGACTCCTCTTATTCAAAGGAATGCTTAGACAATTGTAATTCTTAATGATTAAATATCACTGAATAATTAAACCACAGTGATAATCACAAGGATTGAATATCTTGAGAATCTACTCTCTGAATTCTGCTTTCTCCTTTGACAAATTTTTGCACCTAATAAAAAACTTAAATAGCATTCTCTTCATTTCATATATTTAATTACATAGAAGATCTTTTGATTTTCAAGTAAGTCTCAAAAATATAAGCAGGAAAAAGAGTGGTAATAGAAATCAGAACTCATTATCCTTA
Source organism: Macrotis lagotis (assembly GCF_037893015.1). Classification (NCBI taxonomy): domain Eukaryota; kingdom Metazoa; phylum Chordata; class Mammalia; order Peramelemorphia; family Peramelidae; genus Macrotis; species Macrotis lagotis. The sequence goes on from NC_133666.1 coordinate 408,022,862, forward strand.
CCTACCTAGACAGACTGTAAAATAAGGAGGAGGTCTCTTTTCTTTGAGGTGATATTTTCACTTTGGTCTAGAGACACAGCTCAGGGTTCTCAAGTTTATCACAGTTAATACAGCCATTGCCTTGGGATTGGTCAATTTTAGGACTAGTTTTGAGTGAACTCTGGTCTCTTAGAAACTGGTGACTGTCAAATTATTGTGTTTTACAAGGATATTTTGGTGGAAAGTAAAAAGTATTTTTTTGTGGAATGATTATTTAATGGAATATTGAAACCTGACCAGAGTTCATCTCTCCTTCCTTTTAAACCCTTTTGTCTATTTCACTTCAGTTTAACTCATTCCTTTGTCCCCAACTTTATAAGGCTTTATGCGATGGGACAAAATATACACAAATATGCATATTTTAGCTTCGAGTTCACCAAGTGGAATGAAAACAGCGTGGGATCCCATATTTTGAGAACTGTGAAAGTCATGGAAATGTAAGTCTATTTATGGTTATCTAGGTTGGCGTAGTAGCAATAATCACATTGTTTTAACTCAACTTAAAAATATTAAGTGCCATCCTACTCCAAGGTTGGTACTGTGCAGGATACAAAAGAAATTTTTTACAGTAAAGACTGCTTTATTTGCATTCAGAGGAACTAAGGTAAAATCCTTCCCTTGCCACTTACTAACTTTGTCACATTAGAAAAATCCCTTTGACTTTCTATATGCCTTTATTTCCTCATTTGCAAAATGTAGAAGTTGGACCAGATAACCTCTGCAGTGTCTTCTAGCACCAAGTCTTTGATCTAATAAGCAGAGGTCAGGAGTAACTGATCATAGCATTCAAGTGAAAAGATAATAATATAGACATGTATATTTATTTACTAAGTGCCAGAGGGGCAGTTAGGTAGTGCAATGGATAGAGCATTGACCTTGAACTCAGGAGGACAGGAGTTCACATCTTGTCTCAGATACTTGACACACTCTCTAGCTGTGTGACCTTGGGCAAACCACTTAACCTTGATTGCCTTGCATCCAAGGTTATCTCCAGTCATCCTGATTCACATATTGCCTCTGAACTCAAATGGCTGCAGAGGAGAAAGTGAGGCTGGTGACTTAACACAGAACCCCCTCACTCAAATCCAATTCATGTGTTTTGTCATGATATCACCACTCCTGAGAATGAAGGACAAACATCAATCAAGTGGCAGAAATTGTACCCTTTGGTCAAAGCCCAATAAATATTGCTCTCAGAGATGTAATATAGTTTGGGTAATCTACAAGTAACAATGCCACTTTGCTATGCCAAAGAAATCCTATTTGATTAGTGTACTGATTTTCTGAAGTGGGAAAATTTCTAGAAAAATAGCCATTAATTGTTTCATTGTTGGATTTTTCAATAATAGTTCTTTCTTAAGTTGGAAGGTAAGCTACTTGAAATTTTGCTTTACTTATTTGCATTCCTACCACTTAATGTTTGGCATATTATAAATGTTAAATAGATCATAATTCATTCACTCTGCCATAAATGCATACCCAGATAGCAATTATTGTTGTTAGGGTCTTTTCACCTAATATCCTAGGATATTAGAAAAAAAAACATGGAGCAATTCTTCTACATAACAGAGCCTATTTTACTTTAAAATTCTTCATTTTTGGCAAACACAAACTTCTTTTAAAACATCCTTCTTTGCACAATGACCATAAAGATGACTATTTTACAAATGTTTGGCTCTATGCCAAAATATTGCAAATGGCTCCCATAGCTTTTAAGGTGTTCTTTCCATGAACAATAGTCACGTATTTAGTCTCTAAAAGCAGTAACTGCCTTTAGTTTTTTTCCCTAAGTGAACAGAGCCCTGGATGACAGAGATAAAGGTGAAAGAATGGGCAAGAGAAAGAATTCATTGACAGATATGTTCCTGTTCTTTGAAAGACAGCAACATGGACATACAGAAAAGGTATGCTGCAGGGCAAAATCCAGGGCTTATCTTGTTTTATTTTGGAAACCAAACCATCCAAAAAGGAAGAAGGATATATGACAAGAAGGTATTTTTTGAGTAAACGTATTCATGTTTAGACATCATAGGATTCTGTTTTCTTTCATTGTCTCTTATCTCCTTTCTAGTCTTTCTTCCTAAGCTTTTGTTTATCATTTGTACTTCTCATCACAGAGACCACTGCTAAGACTCCTCTACCTCACCTTGCCAAACATGATTCTTTTGTAAGTTTCACAGAGGGATAAGGGTAGACTCATATATAAGACTCATATATATGAACATCCTTTCAAAAATAGACATATTAAGTCTGTCAACCCCAAACAAAATATATCCACCATGGCACAATTAAGTAAATGGCCTTGAATACTGAAGACTTAAGCTTATAAGTCATTAAAAACAGAGGGGGTCAGCACTGGGAAGTAGATCACTTGTAGAGCAATGTCAAAGTAGTGCCTTTTTATTTTCTACCAGAATGAAATGATTAAATGAAAAATATTTTCCAGCAAAGGTTTTAATGGTGTGATAACAACTCAAATGTATAATGAAAAGATTCTACCCTAGAAAAGGGAGGCAGAGAGGTACAGTGGAAGCAATGTCAAACACAGAGTTTAAGAATCCTTATGTTTGTCTTTTTTTTCACTTTTGGGACTGATGACTTCATTGTTTGCCTTAGTAATATGGGATATTTGAGCCTATTCTTTTTCAGAAATTCCATTTGAAATTTATAAGGTCAAAGTTATGGAAATGTCAAATGATGGCTACACAAAGTATTGAGAACATATAATTATCAACTGAGGAAATTGTATGGATTTTTTTTTATTATTTTAACATTACAGCTGATTTTCCAATTACTATAAACCCACAGAATGAACAAATGCCCTTCAATTCCCACTCTTGATTCTTTACCTTCTCTGGGAATATAGAAACTCTCAGAGAAGAACCACTAAAGGGTTAGATTTAATGGTACCACATGATGCTCTTGGGATTACTTATTTGGAATTGCAGTCTTATTGGTGGAAACAATGAAGGCCACAACTCTTCTAGGTTTTCCCATCCTGTATCATTCTTGTGAACATCTTTTCAAAAATCTTACATGGAGGTCCTCCCAATGTGCTGGAGTCCTTCCTCTTTTAAAACCTCAACAATTCCCAAGTAATACTTGTTTTATTCACCCATTCTTCCTTCTGCCACATGACCATACCTTTTCCTTTTCAGGCTATCTATGACCTGAATTTTAATGTTATATCTTATGCATAAATCATGGTTTGTAATATAAAGCAAATTACTGGTACCTGTTATATGCCTTTCCAAGTACTATTTGGATCACCCAAATTTCTGAGCCTTCCAAGAAAGTTGTGTTTAATGGTTTATAGTCATAATATCATAAGAAATATGTGGTGTTAAAGACATGAGTTAGAGTTATTGAAAATGCAGTGAAATTTCCTAAGGGTAATTTAATCTAAACTACTTTTCAATTATGTATCTCAATTGTGTATTCTGGAGCAACTTTCTGATGTATATGTGTACATATATGTATATCTATGTTTAGATACAAGAGTCTCATACAACTTTATATGTATCCTATGTACATTACCCATATGTGTCCATAACTCAATGGATTATACATTGAATTTCATTTCATAATTTGAACAATATGCATTTTATTAAGTGTGGGTGATTAAACCAATCTCTGTATGGTAATTATCTGTTTGACTAAAAATGGTTTGGGGTACTATTGGTTTTGATTCAGTTAGTACAAAGTCATCTGGAAGAGGTTGACCTCACCATTGAAAATTGGTCCCATGTGGATACAAAATGGAATTTCCTCCATGGTACTGGTTAATAGCTTAGATGAGCACAAGATTCCTTTTTATATTACACTTGAGGGGCAGCTAGGTGGCGCAGTGGATAGAGTGCTGGTCCTGGAGTCAGGAGTAACTGAGTTCAAATCCAGCCTCAGACACTTAATAATTACCTAGCTGTGTGGCCTTGGGCAAGCCACTTAACCCCATTTGCCTTGGAAAAACCTAATATATATATATTACACTTGATATTAATACTTAATCAAAGCGATCTCTATTTAAGTGTGGGAGTGAATTGGATCACTCATTCATCCATCGCCACTTTAAGTGACTGAAAAAATTGAAAAAAGAAACCCTGAAAAAAAAGGGTGTTTGGAGTGATCTGGGAGCACTAGCATCTCTAGTATGAGGACCTGATGGGCCCTTTTCAGGGCTGTTGTACCTTTGGTGTCCATATTTTCACCAACTGTCAAGTGTCTCCAAGAAGCTGCAACATAAGCAATGGCTATACCTTAGTAAATCGTCTTGGCAGACATGCTAAAGTTGAGGGTAACTGACAGACCTCAAATTCATTAGTGAAGTAGGGGAATGTGTACCCCAAGAATGTGAAAACTTCCACTGGTAGACTGGGTGAATGAGAAAAATTTTTTCCAATGGCTATGAGGATAGCTGAAATAGGGGATTTGGATTGCTTTAAAGTTTGGTCAAACATCAAAGATGCCAAGGCCATACATACATTGCATCCAAGGCCATCACCAGTCATCTTGACTTTTGTCTCACTGCTGGATTTTGATGACTCAGGAAAAGTGAAGTTGACAACTTTGTGCAACTGTCTCACTAAAATTCAATTCATGCTCAAGTCAGGACATCTCTCCGTGATGTCACTGGTCCTCTTTGAAAATGAAGCAGGAACAATAACTAAAAAAAATAAACTATCATGTGGTAACTTGATCAATTAAAGGCATTAAACTATATCCCTTTTCACCCCCCATGGATCTTTTATAACTTAGCATTTGAATGTCTAGCAACTTGGAGGAGTGAACAGTTCCAGTCAAGGATGGAATTGCTTGGTTGTTGAAGGTGTAGGGGGAGGGGAGTAGAATCTCTAACTTCTCTACCCTTTTGGTGAGAGGACCACACCTTGTGAGCTTTGGAGAACCAGTGGATTTGGTCTTTGTGTCTAAATCTAGTGTCCATCAAGAGCTGAAGAAAAATAGACACACTAAGGTGGGGGGCGGGGATGAGATTTAGGGCTTCATCAGAAGCCCAACAGAAAGTTAGCTATCCCTTAGGGAACAACCTGAAGATTGCAACAAAGCAACTTCTAGGCATTTTGTAAGTTACTCCTTTGCCAAATGAGCTGAAAGTTTGAACCTGCTTCCCCATGCACTTTGTACTAGTGGGAGAGTATGTCATACTTTTGAGGGATATTTTGTACCAACTGTTTTTACTTTATCACTTTAATAAATACCCTATTCTAAGAACTGTCAGAATCTTGATCCCATTGATTATTTCCTCTCTTTCAATCTCTCTTCACTCCCCCCCCAAATTTCCATACTATATTCTGCATACACATAATTTTCTTATTTGAGGCAAAATCTATTTGAGGCAAAAGAATATTATCTCTAAGATCAAATACCTTGTAAAGTGTCAAACATATTACATAACAACAAAAGAAGCACCTACAGATAGACAAGATGGATGACAGATTTTTTTAATATTACGTAATTGTTTTAGTTACTTTAAGATTTCTAATTTTAAGACATCATAATGGACCTATGATCTCACTAATGGGGATATTCCCTCCAACAGTACAGATAGCAACTCATTCATTCTTTTTCATTTTCATTGAATGCTCTTGAAAAGAATTAATTTAATTTGTTGGAAGACTTCCTCTAGGCTTAACACTTGGGTTGTTCTACGAAGTGTCAAAGTTATTTGACTCTTTTCTTTTTCTAATCATACATTTTCTATGTGATATTCCTTATTCAGTTCTGCACACAACTCCTGGAAATACGTGCTCACCATGTGCTCCTGGAGTCACAACTTTGGTTCTTTGGAGACTGTTGTGTTCTAAGATTTGCAATTATGCAGAAATACTGAGTGACCATTTCTGGATTGCTGTGTTAGTATCCAGGTATCATTGAGAGAATTATGCAGTTTCCTTAACCTATTTTATTTCTCCTATGGAATTCTGGGATGAACTCACTATCCATTTGTAATGCCTGTCACAATCTAGATGGTAGGTGTCCTGTATAGATTATTAAGTTGATATCTTTTAAGTAAATAAGAAGCTCATTGGAGAGCTTTATGATGTCTTGATATAATCAGCATAACCAGAGCAATATAATCTGTGATTATTTTGTTTAGGGGATATTAGTGGCATCTTTAACACAAAGTTAGTAATGATTAACACAAAGTTAGTAATGAATTAAATCAATATTTACCTAAAAAAGATAAGTGATAAATCAATGAACATATAGGATGTCTGATAGAAAATTCCTTTTCTATTCTAAAACTCTTGATAAAAGATAAGATAAAATATTTGCTTATGTGAATAGATAGGTTATGTATGTACTCATGCATACAAGTATGTTTAAGTAGTTTCTTAAAGGATGAATATCAGGGCAAGTTGGAGCTTTAGGAATATAAAAATGCTACCTTATAAGGTAAGGAAAGAAAGAATGAGAGGATGCTTATAAAATGCAAGTTATGGCAAATTGTTCACCAAAGAATTATTTATCCTGTCATGAAGAGTGATGCATTACAGATGTAATACATATAATAAAAAGAGCTTTTATATTACCAGTCACTCACTTGGATAAACTTACTTTCTCCTTTGAGAGATACATGTATTTCTTAATATATAACTTCTTATTGGATAGATTTAATAATAAGTTTTATCTTCCTGGATCTCATCTCATATACTTTCTATAAATGTACTGATATATAAAGCCTTACTCTACATTTTAAAAATATAGTACAGCATGCCATAAAATTTTATTGAAAATTAACTTATTTGCATTTTTAATAATCATCAAGTATTTGTAGGATTATCCTAGAGAAAGGAAAATGGAGAAATGCGATTTTTAAAAATTCAAGTATTTGAATGGTTAACATATAGAAGAAAGATTATATGTAATTTGTCAAGCTCCAAAATGGAGAATCAGGGTTAATAGGTAGACTTCATCAGGAGTTAAATTTTCTCTATATAAGAAGGGACCTTACAACTATTAGTGCTAATAAAAAAAGGGGAATGGATTGCCTCAGGAGGCACTGTATCTCCCAATGTTTGAGGTGTTCAAGCAGCAGCTTGATGGCAGCTTTTTAGTATGTCCTAGAGAGAATTATGAATCAGGCAGGGGAGTGCTAAGGTCGGATATAATTATGGAATTTTAGGATTTTTCCACTCCTCAATATCACTCCTTTAACTATCCAGGTTAATTCATTTCTGCTACTTTGAGTGTAGTTTAAAAAATGAATAAAAACTTTTATGATGGAGATAGTACTATGGTCCATTGTTAATTGTGCATTACATCAATTATGTTATGTGCAACAATATTATGAATATTGAATATATGAGTGAGTGAATGGATGTTGATATTTATGCCACATGTGACATCAGCATAATCTTTTCAACTTCTCCAACTTTTTGAATTACCTCTGAGGTCTTAGGATTTAGACAACAGTTGAAAAAATAAAATCATGGATACATTCAAGAAAAGGTTGCTTTTCTCCCATCTGCTGAACCTTAAGTCAATACTAATGCAGATGTCCATGTAAAAGCAATATGGCTCTTTCCCTCATGGGATTAGTTCTCTTATAGTGCAGTATAAAACTTCAACGTCTAATGATGCATCGAAAAAATTTCACTTTACTCCAAAGCTGGCTTTTTAAAGTTCACTCTTTCCTTAGCTACCATGAGATAAACTATCTTCAAGATTGATTGGGTGTTAAAATAAACACTGGCCATTCAGTAAAAATGGTCATCCCATACAACTTCAGTAAATATTATCTGGAAGGCCCATTTTCCTCTAAAGGTGTGTTATATTAAGTGATTTTTTTTGTCATTTGGAAATGTTTCCTGAATTCCTCAATTGTTATCTGATCCTTAGTGATCATTTGGTAAATTAATAGCTTCTTCCTTCCTGAAAGACATTGCAAGCAAGCCAACTTCAAGTTTCCATAATGAGTGATGACATTAACAAGTCTTCTTGCTTGGTAGTCCACACTTTTTCTCTGATTTTGTATGCTTCTGTGAAAGTCAGCAAGGGAGAACTTCCTAAAACTATGATTACTTCCTTCTTATTTCAATAGCCAGTGTCATTGCCACTACTGCCTTAGACAAAAAAAAAATTACTCAAGCCAGAAAAGGTTTGACTTTCCAATGAAACTTTAGAATTTTTATATCACAAGCTGGGACAAGGACCATGCTAAATATAGTTTTATTTGTTTAGATCTGGCTAAAAATATTTATAAATATCCTAGAGATTTCAGCCTTCTTCAGAAATTAAAAAAAGGTTATCTACTTTTCTTTCCCCACCTCAAAGTTCTCAAAAGTCAAAAATCTTATGAACTACTATGCAGAAGCCTGAATACAAAAAAACCCCCAGAATAGTTTAATATTAGAAAAAAAAATATTACCCTCTGCTATTATATGGTCAGGTTTAGTTTTAAACTTAAAAACAGGGAGATAACTGTAAAATCATTTAATCATTTTGAAAACCTCAAGGTTATTTAGATTAAGATATATTAACAATAAAACATGAGCTAATATGAGAATTTATTTTGTTTGATTGTACACATTTGGAACATTTTGGTTTTTTTTCAATGAAAGAAAAAGGAAGGGAAAAATTTGGAACTGAAAATGAAGTTTAATTGAATTAAAACATAATTCATGAGAACTGAGGTGAAACAGTAAGTACTCACATTCTTCAGAATCTCACTGATTAAAGCATGTTTAGTTATTGATGCCATAATAACAGCAACAATAATAACAAGAACAACAATAAGAATGATAAGAATAAAGGTTCCGGAAAGTACTGCCTTCTGTTATGGAGTAATCAAAACTTTTAAAATCACAATCTGATTTTTTTTCTGTTTCTTTATTTCTTGTGTTTTTCTTTGTTTCTTTATTTCTAGCAATCATTAAAATATAAAGAAAATGTTCTTTTGCTTTTGGGAAAACTCCCTTTGTAAACTATGCTTTCTACAGTGTTAATGAAATTGTTACATCCATATTTCTGCTCATTTTTGTGGATTAGAGTTTTTCTAAATATTGAAAATTCTTTTCATCTCAAATGAAGCATGAAATATCAACTGCTCATGGATAGGTAGAGCTAATATAATAAAAATGGAAATTCTACCAAAGCTAAACTACCTGTTTAGTGCCCTAACATAAAAATTCCAAAAAATTACTTTAATGAGTTAGAAAAAAATTGTAAGTAAATTCATATGGAGAAATAAAAAGTCAAGAATTTCCAGGAGTTTAATGAAAAAAAGTGCAAAAGAAGGTGGCTTAGCCCTACCTGATCTAAAATTATATTATAAAGCATCAGTCATCAAAACTGTTTGGTACTGGCTAAGAAACAGAATGGTGGACCAGTGGAATAGACTAAGTGCAAAAGCAGCAGATGATTATAGTAATCTGCTGTTTGATAAACCCAAAGAGTCCAGCTATTGGGATAAAAACTCCCTCTTTGATAAAAACTGCTGGGATAATTGGAAGTTAGTATGGAAGAAACTTAGATTAGACCAACACCTCACACCTTTTACCAAGATAAGATCCAAATGGTTACAGGACTTTGACATAAAAAAACAATATTATAAGCAAATTAGAAGATCAAGGACTAGTTTACCTGTCAGATCTATGGAAAGGGGAGCAGTTTATGACTAAGGAAGAGTTGTAGAATATCACCAAAAACCAACTAGATGATTTTGATCACATTAAATTAAAAAGCTTTTGCACAGATAAAACCAATGTAACCAAGATCAAAAGAAATGTAGTAAATTGGGAAACAATCTTTACAACTAGTGATTCTGACAAAGGATTCAATTCTAAAATATACAGAGAAGTGAGTCATATTTTTAAAACAAAAAGCCATTCCCCAATTGACAAATGGCCAAAGGATATGCAAAGGCAATTTACAGATGAGGAGATCAAAGCAATCCATAGCCATATGAAAAAATGCTCTAAATCATTAATTATTAGAGAAATACAAATTAAAGCTTCTCTGAGGTACCCCCTCACACCTCTCAGATTGGCCAATATGACCAGAAAGGATAATGATCATTGTTGGAAGGGTTGTGGGAAATCTGGGACGCTATTACACTGTTGGTGAGCTGTGAACTCATCCAACCTTTCTGGAGAACTATTTGGAACTACGCCCAAAGGGCAACAAAAATGTGCATACCCTTTGACCCAGCAATACCACTACTGGGTCTATACCCTGAAGAGATGGTAAAAAAAGGTGAAAACATCACTTGTACAAAAATATTCATAGCAGCCCTGTTTGTGGTGGCAAAGAATTGGAAATCAAGTAAATGTCCTTCATTTGGGGAATGGCTTAGCAAACTATGGTATATGTATGTCATGGAACACTATTGTTTTATTAGAAACCAGGAGGGATAGGAATTCAGAGAAGTCTGGAGGGATTTGCATGAACTGAGGCTGAGGGAGATGAGCAGAACCAGAAAAGCATTGTACACCCTAAAAGCAACATGAGGGTGATGATCAACCCTGATGGACTTGCTCATCCCTTCAGTGCAACAACCAGGGACAATTTTAGACTGTCTGCAAAGGAGAGTGCCATCTGTATACAGACAAAGAGCTGTGGAGTTTGAACAAAGTTTAGTGTCTATTACCTTTAATTTAGAAAAAAAACCCCAGATATCTTATTGTCTGATCTTGTTACCTCTTAGGCTTCATGCCTCTTCCTTAAGGATATGATTTCTCTCTCATCACATTCAATTTGGATCAATGTACAACATAGAAACAAAGTAAAGACTGACAGATTGCTTTCCGTGGTGGGGTGGGGGGAGGGAAGTAAGATTGGGGGGAAAATTGTAAAACTCAAATAATATCTTTAATAAAAAACAATTTTAAAAAATGAAGCATGAAATCTTTTTGTGCTGCTGTTTGTGAAGATGCAACTATGCCTACAAATAAAACCAGTCTTTTTGTTCCTACACTTATCCCAATATGAGAAGTTTCCTTTTTAAAATGGCAGTTTGTGGTAATGGGAGTGATTTTGAAGATATTCCCATCTGAATGGGTATTGTGCTTATCTAATGAAAAGTGGTATTCAGTGGTTTGCTATTGGAGTAGTCTTGAATGCAGAGGCAATGATTTCTCTAATATTTATCCTTGTTCCCTAACCACTAATATGCCCTTTTTCAGAGTTTCAGGAAAGCTAGTAATTATCACCCCAAAAGTTATCGGCTGGCAACTGAAACCAGCTTTCCGGTTGAGGAAAGTTGTAACTAGTGTTAAGGATATGAACTATATCATCAGGAACGTTTTCCAGTCTTCCCACTTCCCTTTTTTCCTCCACCCCATTTTTGGTAGTGTTATTTTATGAGAATAGGAAAAATGTTTAGTTTTCCTGGTAGCCTTGTCCCTTAGAGATCAAGGAAAATGAGTAGCTCATTGAACTGTACAGATTTACTGAGAACTTGGTTGATTGCAACATGATGATAATTATATTTCAAAAGCTATTCTGTGAAAAAATTCTCTGGAGTTACAAGAATTATTATTCTGATGACTGTAGTTTATTGCCCCTTTGGCTTTCTACCACTGTATTAAGCCTTATTGGATGAAGTGGATTTTTAGCAATAATATGGTAACCAAAGTGCTAATTGTGCACATCTTAGTTCTTCACAAAATTTCAGGAAGTAAAGTGCTATGAGAATTATTTTTCTACTTCTTTTAATGCGGAAATATTTATAGAGTGGGTGACATAGTAGCATTACTAGTAAGTGAAAAGTGTGGACTGCAACCCAGGTTTTGTGACCTTTCTACAATATCATGAGTAGCCTGACCTCAAACTAGAGTTTTTTCTACAATGTCAAAGATTGAGGAATACTTTGACTCAGAGGAGTGGAGTTCTAGAAGAGAACAATGGCATATGAAAAGACTGGTGACATTTTAAGATATTTACAAATTTTTTGATAAAGTAAACATTCTCTGGATAAATGTCTTACTTCTCAGTTTAGCCCTTTGGACTAGTTCCACAGCATACCATTTTAAAGAGATCTTCTCTTTTCTCCATTCATGCTGTTAATAAATATAAGATGTGGTCTCTTAGTTTGGAGATTAGTGACTACTTTGATATTTCTTTGTATTCTTATTCCCCTACTTTGAAAGAAGAACCTGATTATCTGTGAAGTTTTGGAAAGGCAGTCTGGGTTAGAGGATTTCTCATATTGGAGTGACTGTAGGAACAAAAAGGTTTGACCTCAGGTTTAGAAAAGTATGATTCAAGTCCTACCTTTGACCCATACAGGCAGTGGGTCCGTAGTTAAGTGACTTCTCTCTTTAGTGTTCCTGCCTGACGACTTGCTAAGGCTAAAACTTACAGAAAAAGTACTAAGTAACATTGATGGAGGGACTTCCTTACAACGATGAAATCATATATCTGGTAAAAAAGAAACCCAAATCAAAAAAATTCAACCTACTTTTGACTGGTTCTAAGTGTAACAAATAAGGGACAAAACAATTAAAATTGTATCTTAATTTAATTCAACAAATATTCTTCATGAACTTAAATGCAACATACCATGCTAATTTTTGAGATAACAAAGATGAAAAAGAATAATCCCTAAACTCAATATTCTGACTGGGGGGAATGGAGAATGCAACATACACATATAAATTAGAAGAATTTAATATGATAAGTAGGAAATGGGATCTAGATAAAGTGTCCTAGGATATTTGAGAAGGGTGATATCTCTTTAAAGTATATATTTAAAATATGGTCACTGAACTTGGAGCTAGAGAATGAAGTTTATATACAATTTCTGATGTTAATTTTAGTTATTTTTTGTTTATATATCTTGGTCCCATAAAACCAGCAGCTATAGTAATATTGGATAGTAGGAGAAAGCACTAGACCAAGCATAAAGAGATCTGGTCTTTTCTCCCACTGCTATTTTGTCCCATTCACTCCACTCTTCAACTTTAACTTTGATTTCAACTCCATGTAACAAGATGTTCCTCATGGGATAAAACGAGCATTTCTTATCTCATCACTTCGCTGCTAATTCAGTTAGGAGCCTTTCTACTTCCCTCAGTCTCCTCTTCCTCTGATTGGGGACTGGAGATATAGCCTTCCAACTCTCTTCATTTTCCATCTTCAACTTTTCTTGTTTTTCACCTGAATATAAGGTGGCCCAGATCTAGGAACCCTTGGCACCCCCCCCCCCATCACCTTTCCAGTTTCCTTTAGCATGTTGTCTTCTCCCCCCCCCCCCATTAGATTGTAAAATTATTTAGGACTTAGCATTTTTATGTCAAAAATGTCATTTTCATTTTTTTACTTGTATCACCAGCACCTAGCACACTGGTTGGTGCATAGTGTATAGTATATACTTAAATATTTATTGAATTAAATTATCTCATCAATTAACTGTATAAATATGAATTGAGCAGCTATCTGGATCTACCCCTTTTTTTTGATATGCTAAAGGAAAGACTGGACGATTGATTCTTAAAGATCCTTCTAATTCCTGAAATTCTGTGAAAATGTATTACTGGTCAATGGTCACTTAAGACCAGAACCATATCTCTAAAATTGGTTTCACATAAGATGCAGAAAAATTAAAGTGATTTCCTTAAAGTCTCAAAGATAGTATAAGAAAGAACTGGGATTTGAAAAGTTCAGCATTTTGTCCACTATATCATGCTGACATAAAAATTAAATACAAAAAAAGAGAGAAAAACAATACACAGATTATTCTTACCTTATTTATTTTTAAAGATACTAAAGTATAGATAAAGTAACTTATTTTTCCCACAACACTTAGATCTAAATCTTTTGTTTGCCAGCAAGAGGAAGAGATAATATACAGCTGTGATACCCTCTTACCTAACCTTGTCAATGCTGGAAATCTTACCCATACTTCACAGCCCAAATCAAATGGCACCTCCACCTGGATGCCATCTCAACAAGAAGTTTCCTTTCCATTTTATGACTTTGCATAACAACTTGTAAGTTCCTGTTACATATTATTCTCATATTATATTATATTAATGTATATATCCTTTTTTCAAGTACATGTTTGCCTTCTGTATTTCATCTTTCACTTGCACTAAGAATTTGGAGTTTATTAAAGCACTTACTATGCTGCAGTTGGGAGTAGGGATACAAATGCAAAATGTAATAATGCCTACCTGCAGGAGCTTACATTCTCATGATAGGGAAACAGCTTGTATACATATAAGTAAATACAAAGGATACAAAGATTTGGGATCCACAGAATTAATATAAAGGGAAGTTTGTTAATATAACAGGGATTTAAGAAGGCACAGTTGAAAGGTAGGGAAGGGATGGAGAGAAATGCTGGAAAGATTCAGTTGATATAAATGAGTATTGAAAGTATCACATAAGCTTATTAACTGAGTCAGCTGTACTGTTTACTGACTTGAAAAAAAATTCTAAATATGAAAGAAATCAAGAAATGTTTTCTGGAAGAACAGCTGTGATCTGTTTGAGATGTTGATTTTCCAGCTGCAAACAAGAGATCAGTACTCAAGCAGTTCAAAAAGTCCTGCCCTCTCCATCAATCACTCTAACATTCATAGGAATAAACCGCACCCTGTTTCATTAAATATGATCATTAGATACATTATTTTTAATCATTTTGTTATTGTGTTTTTAAAATTCTGAGTTTTGACATAGTCTAAGATTATCAGAAATTCCCATTCAATATTCGTTTATCAATTTACTCATAAATTCATAAATTTACATATAAAGAACAAGCAAATATACTCCATCTGAAATCGAGATTTGGTTTTAAGTGTTTGACAGGAAGTTGGGCTAACTGACTTTTTAGGCTTTTGAATTGTTATTCAGTCTCACTTCTACATTGGAACTGAAGACTTCTGGGATTTCTAGTCATTCCAATCATTAGCATATTATAGACTATTGTTGCATTATTTGAATTCAAGAAGAGGAAAGGAACCAGAAGGGCAGCAGGTGGCTGAGCAAAGACTCTGGATTCCTCATTTTTAAGGTCAAGAGGCAATATGCCAGAGGTCACACAGGATGAAGGGCATAGAGGCTGGGATAACTCTTGAAAAAGAAAAAAATACTGTTGAATTTACTTTAAAGGGGACAAGAAAGAAGAAAAGAAAATGGGAATAAGCATGCCATTTGAATGATTTGAACAGGAAAAAACATTCTTCATTTGAAACACAGACTTTGTAAAATTTGCATTGTATAAATATTGAGTATGGTGTTGTTGTTGATGGAGTATGTTTTACCCAGATCATATATAAATACAAGAGAAAGAAAATTACTTTCCTCCTAAGGAAGCCAATCTGCCCTCTTCCTCAGACTCCTTTCCCACACCCAACACAAAGTGATGAACAGATTTGTATTCCTCAAACATTTCAACTTTTTCTATTTCTATCCAGATGGTAGATTTCTTACAAGTATAAAGGAAAGGAAGCATACAAAAATGTATATATGTATGTGTTCAGTTACAAATAGTTTTAGGAACAAGATGGTTTTTAGTTGTTAAGATCAAAAGAAATCAAACTGAACGGGTTTCAAATACATTGAGAAACCTCATGCATTCTAAAAATCTCTATGGATATTAAATGACATTTTATTTTTTATCAACTGCATGGGAGGGGATGTTGAACTAGAAAGCAGCTGAGGTCCATTCTTATTCTCAAATTCTACCATTCTGTGATATACTTGTTCAAAATATTACAACCTACAGCTTCAATCTATGGAAAGTTGATACTTTGTAACTAATAAAAAGCCCTATAGATTT
Organism: Macrotis lagotis; assembly: GCF_037893015.1. NCBI lineage: Eukaryota > Metazoa > Chordata > Mammalia > Peramelemorphia > Peramelidae > Macrotis > Macrotis lagotis. The sequence continues at coordinate 408,038,646 of NC_133666.1, forward strand.
TATTCTATAGTACCAAAATTGTTTAAGCATTTCTTCCTTACACAAGAGAATTAAAACTTTGAGAATCAGAACAGAACTCTTGGTCTACTCTACAAATCTCTTTATATTGATTAACTTAGAGTTCTTTGCCATTGCTCTAATGGCTCTCTCTCTATAACATCCTCTCATGACACAACTATTGTTAAGTTTTTGTATTATTTTTGACTTCCCCCAAAGACTTCTATGGAACATTTTGCTAGCTTGACATATTTTTTGCTTTCTCTTTCATATTTTCAACTTCCTTTTCATCACAGATATATACATTGCCTACAAATGGATAGTAGATAATTATAAAACATAAAATATAGATGCAGTGAAAAATAACATATATTTGGTGTTAAGACCACGTTATCTATCATTTTGACAGAGTAATTGCATTTCCTAAAGTACTCTGTCTTCAGGTTTGACTAATGTCATCTTAACAGGATATTATTCAATCATGTTTAAGTGATGTCTATCACTACTATTAACTGATACAAACAATGTAATTAGAGTGGAAAGGTTAGCCACTCTTTATTACTGGTCAAAACAAAGTGTTGAAGTATTCTTGGATCTTTTCCTGTTTTTGACAAGTGACCATTCTTTTAGAATTTTGTGGTCTTCCTCTTGAAATAATTAACTCACAACAAAAGGGGCAATCAAGGTGGGAATTCTCAATCAGTTCATGAAAAAGAAAACTAATACTAATATATTATTTGTATATCTGTGAATTGCTTTAGTAATTCTAGAAAGTAATTTGGATTTATGTTCAAAAAGAGAGGGATAACTAGTTGGTATAGGGACTAGAACACTGACCCTGGAGTCAGGAGGACCTGAGTTCAAATCTAGCCTCAGATACTTGATACTTATTAGTTGTGTGGACTTGAGCAAGTCACTTAATCCTTATTGCCCTGCCAAAAAAATATAAAAAAATAAAATTCCTTGAAATTTCTGGGTCAAAGGGAATAGATTAAAAAAAAACCCAACCCAAATCAATCAATCAATATGCATTTATTAATTTCTTACTATGGGTGGGCAGTGTTCTGGATGTGCTTTGTATCTGAGTATAGAGACAAATGTAAACCAGTTTCTGTTCTCAAGTACACTCTAGTGAAAGATAGAAGTCCATCTATGTATATACAGGATGCAAAACAGATGCAAAGTAACTTTGTTTGGGAAGGCACTTAGGGAAGGTGGGATTTTTAGTTGGGTCTTGAAAGATACTAGGGTTCTAAGAGGGCAGGAAAAGGAAGGAAAGGAGGCATCCTCATAGATTTAAAAAAGCATTTAAAATCACTAATTTTTTTTAGGTTTTTGCAAGGCAATAGGCTTAAGTGGCTTGCCCAACTTAATAGTTACTAAGTGTCTGAAGTTGGATTTGAACTCAGGTACTTCTGACTCCAGGGCTGGTGCTCTATCCACTGCACCACCTAGCCGCCCCCCAAATCACCCATTTCATTCTGTATTAATTCATATAAAATTTTCTGTTTCTCTGATTGGTTGCCATCTTGATATCTTTTTGACTATCTCTATAGATAATATTACTTCAAACCTTTTTTATGTAAAGAACTTCTAAAATACAGTTCTAACTTTAAGGATTAGACTGAAGAATCCAAGAATCATTCTGATTCCATATAGATGAGAGAATCTACAGTTTGAGAAGAAAAGAACAATGAGTAAAAGAAGGAAGTATTGGGCTAATATGTAGAGAGAGTTCTCTGCAAGAGATCAGTACAATAGAGAAATATAGTCAGTTTGCTTAGGGTTGGAGCAGAAATGCTTTAGAAGTGACTTGCTTCCTTAGTGTGCAGAACAGTCTAGGGGAAACTGGCTTAAGTCAGAGGAGGAACCAAAGTGAAATGGCAAGGAGAACACAGACTGTGCAGCCAGGGAGATTACAAAACAATGGCTCACGAATTTCCTAATAATGAATCTAGGAAGGAGTAATGGTAATAACAATTTTACTGTATTTAAGTCAACTGCCTGAAATCTATTCCTGAAATTCTGAAACTTTTTACTGAGGAAAAGAAAGGAGGGTAGAATGATGAATATATCCCCAAGGCTGTAGGACTGGGTGGCAGGGAGACCTTGCATTATTTCTCACATAGCAGTTTTGGATTACTATACATGAAGATCCAGGCAAATACCAAAAAGCACACAAAATAACTAAGAATAAGATGGAGATTTTCTCTGGAATATGACAGTTTTGAAGTGGTTGAATGCTTATATTCAAAGCACAGTGATCAGAGAATAAAGTCAACTTGGAAGAAGTTATCTAGAAGTAACTAGAATCTGTTTTTGACTTTTTTAACTTATTTTAAAATTGGTGACTAATAAAAACAGATGGAAAGTTTATCAAATATGTAAATGATGAAATAAAAACCCCTTTCCCATCAAAAATTTCAAAAGGATAGAATATTGGAACAAATCTAATGCAATGATATGTAACAAGAGGTAAACATAAAAATATACATCTGGGTTCAAAACATCAATGATACATTTGTAGGATGTAGGAGAAATAATTAGACAATGTTCTTTTTAAAAATGCCTAGTGCTTTAGGTACCTATAAGTTTAATAATATTCATCAGCACATCATAACCACCAATGTGAAATCTTGGACTACCTTAAGAGAAACAGTGTCCTGAGTTAGGTAAATCATAATCTCACCATATTTGTCGCTAAGCAGACCACATTTGAAGTATTGTGTTTGCTTCAGAGTACCACACTTTAGGAAAGACACTGATAAGGACATTCAAAGAAAGGAGACCAGGACGGTGAACTAACTTGAAGTCATGTCTACAAAGAAGTGAAAGAGCTGGGACTATGTAACATAAAGAAGAGAAGACTTATATGGGGAGAGAAAAGGAAATATTATTAGAAATAATAGAATTTTTTACTTGGTTCCAGAATGGGAATAATAGTACCTGCCCTCCCAGAATTATCATGAGGAAAGCACTTTATCAATCTAAAAATGCCATATAAATGTGAATTATCTTCAGTAGTGGTAATTTTAAAAGTAGAGATAAGATGGAGAAAATACAGAGAGAAACTCTGGATTGCTATAAAAAATTTCTAAAAATAAGAGCTATTCCAAAGCACAATGACTCATGTTATCATTAATGATATTCAAGTAGAATCTAGATGTCCCCTTGTAGAAGATACTTTAGGAAGTTTCTTTTCTTTTTGTTTTTTTGCAAGGCAATGGAGTTAAGTGGCTTGCCCAAGGCCACACAGCCAGGTAATTATTATGTGTCTGAGGCCAGATTTGAACTCAGGTACCCCTGACTCCAGAGCTGGTGCTCTATTCACTGTACCATCTAGCCACCCCAAGGATGTTTCTAATAAACAATTTTGTAGATTTAAAAGTAAGCATGTAATCAGTAGTTGATAAAATCCAATATTTTTTCTATATTTGATATTTTTCTTCCTTAACACACCTTATGATTTAATCTCTCAAAGCCTTTACATTGATGTAATCACTAGCATAGATAGTAGGTTTAATTCAACTGCTTTCTCCTTCCCCCTCCCCACCATATTCATCTCTTAATTTCATTTGTACTTTTTTAACTATGATGTTGAGTATTTATGTGGTGGCTCTCCATGATAGTGGAAAACATTTGTAATACATTTTTGGTATATTTTTCATTTTTCTTCTCTTTGCTCTTTTTTTTTTTCGTTTTCATAATTAAATACCTGGAAGATGACTTTTGCTCAGTCATATCTCTTGCCATGCTATCTTGAAACTGACTTTACTACATTGATTCTATTTATCAAGTGAAATTTCCCACAATGTTCCATTTTCTCCATTGTAGAACTCCATTATCTTATTATCTTGAGTTTTTTTTACAAATTATTAACATGATAATTTAGTGTTTCCTTTGCTATTTCTTTTTATTTGGAAAATGTCAAGTATTTATTGACTAGAGTGGTTTTTAGAATCTTCTGTTCTTATTTTGGCAATCACTTAAAGCTCTATTTTAAAATAAACAAACTAAATGAAATTACTATAGTTTATGTCTATCAACTCTGTTCTATTCATTATCCCCTTTCCATCATCATTAATTCAATAGAATAGTCTAGAACTTAGTTAATTCAGTTGAATGAAATATATTTTTCTTATTTTCTGTTTTCATTTTTCACATTTGTTCTAATAAGTTTACCTATTGTTAATATTTCTGACTAATCACAAATAACACAGTTGTGAAGAATGATGTCCACATCAGTAGAGTCTTTTTCTTTTTCTTAAAATAAAATTATTTTCTCTGTGGGTCATTTTATAGGAGAGAATTCATGATGTATAGGTGTTATGCTTCTATGTAGGATTCAAGTCTTTTCTCTCATTCTTTTTCCTAATTTACCATTCTATAATTTTATTTCATCCTTACGTATCCTCATCTTTGCACTGAAGTCCCCAAGAGCATATTGATTTAATAGAGAAATTAATATAGATTTATTATAGAAATGATCATAGGCATTCTCTTTATTCCCTGCAGCAGTTGTGCACAAGTTGCAATTATTTTCTTGATCATCTTTTTTTGTAATTACTTATCAAGAGTACTACCCAATAGATGATTATGAAATGATGATTTTTTTTTCTACCTTTGGACATACATATAGTAAAACCAACTCTGGCAAGATCTGGGTTTTTACTGGATCCTCTCCAAGGAGAACGTGTGAGATAGAAAACAGAAGAAAGTTTTTCTTTATTTAGGGAATGTGAAAACAAAAATCTACTCAGAAATTCTTTGGTCGTGGATAAGGATCTCACAGCTCTTCTCAGCAGCTCAGTGATCAAGGATAATTCTGAGGGACCTTTTATGGAAAATGCCATCTACATCCAGAGGAAAAAAGTTGTGGAGTCTGAATGCATAGTAAAGCATGCTATTTTCACTTCTTAAAACTTTTTTTGTTTTTTTGTTTTCTTCTCATTTTTTTTCCACTTAGTTTTAATACTCCTCTCACTACATGACAATTATGTAAATATGGGGCAGCTAGGTTAGTGCAGTGGATAGATCACTGGTCTTGAAGTCAGGAGGACCCAAGTTCAAATAGGGCCTCAGATACTTGACACTTACCAACTGTAGGACCCTTTACACTGTAGGATCACTTTACACTGATAGTCTCACATTCAGTGCAATTTCCAATCATTCTGATTCCTATCTGGCCACTGGAACTAGATGTCTTTGGAGGAGAAAGTGAGGCTGGTGACTTTGCACAGCACCCCTTACTCGAATCCAAATCATGTGCTTTTTATGGCATCACTAACCTGATATCATTGTCTTTTTCAAGGACAAAGGACAAACAACAACAGCAATATGGGAAAATGTTAAACACAATTGTTACATGTACAATCTATATCAGATTGCTCACTGCCATGGGGAAGGGGGAGAGAATGGAGAGTGATAGAAATTTAATGGAATTTAAGTTTACAAAAAGATGAATGTGGAAAACTGTATACAACCTGGGCAAAATAATTAAACAGATAAACAAACAAACAATTACTTATTATAGACAAGGTATTGACTTTTATTGATAAAAGGAATTTCATCATGCTCAAGTTCCCTTTCATAGTGCAGTTCATATATTTATTCTAAAGAAGCTTATCAAAATCAGAAAATAGGAATTGTTTATTCATACATACAGGTATAAGTATTTATGTATGTTCTCTTTCACTCTTCATTCAACCCATACCTGGAAAGTCTATCCACTCATTTGATTCTAAAGCAAAACAATTGTGTGTTTGTGTGTGTGTATGTGTATGTGTGTAGAGAGGGAGAGAAAGAGAATAGCAAAATAACATATACATACTCTTCTGGGTATAGGGAAAAGAGGAATGGATTTAAGGTTGGAATCAGCTCTGATGCAAAGTACTTGCCAGATAACTTTCTGGGCCTCAGTTTTGTCATAGGTAAATTGAGGAGACAAACTAAATGGCTTCCATCTAGATCTAAATTTGGAATTATATATAAAGTGACATTTTAAATAATTATGAGGATATTTATAGACTATCTATTATATTTTATAGTAAATAAAGACCAACAAACACCCTTCTCCCTTTAAAAAGAATTTTGCTCAGTTTTTTTTCTATCATCAAGAGTTAAAATGATTTGTGATAATTTGATTAATTTGATCACGAGTTCTGGCCATTGATCTTGGGGATCTTTAAAATACTTTTACTGAATGGAAAAATATTTGAAATGAAATCATCAGTCTATATAGATAGGACTCAACCATTTATAAGGTGACAAGAAAGTGCAAGCTTATGAAAAGAGCAATAAAAAGTTCACATGATCATTTACAAGACTAATTGACAGCCCATCTGAGAGTCCATAGCATTTCTCACTGCTTAGATATTCAATTTGCAATAGCAATAAAGTAAGCTTAGACCACTTATTTTAAAAGTGGTTTCCTTCCTCTATAAGAAACATTCTCATATGTTTATTTCACTGTAAAATAAGAAATAACAAATTATTACATGGTTGAGTACATCTGAAGAATATTGTTCTCACCTCAACACCCCTATGAATGTATTTATTGATTCACAGATCTCAAAGGAACCTCAGAGTACATCTCCCTTGCCTGACAACAGTAGATTTTTGTTTCAATCTCCAGAGAAGATAATATAATAGGAATTTCTTTCCAATGATGGACATAAATCACTTCTGCCCTTAGTCATTTAGCATAAAACACTTTTGTTCAGAGATGCTCCATGGAAAGATTTTAAGAAATAGGAGAGATGGTGCTTTGCCCTTGACAGAGATAGAATATATATACAGAATGATTTGCAGAGTGTAATTTATCATATTAATTACAAATTGAGCAGGAGTGCCAAGAAGTACAGAGTCTAAGTGTACACCAAGTCTTTTCCACTTTGGTCTCCCCAAAATAAAAGAAAAACTGCATGTCACTATTCGCAGTTTATATACTACCTTAGTGGAATATTATTAAATTCTCTTCCTTTTGGTTTATCTTTTATTTCTTTTAAAATGGTTTTATTTATTTTATTTTTAATTTATGAAATAAAACAAGCATTTAGTGTAATAAACAAAGTATAATAAAAAGATGATTGCATATGAAACTGAAAATCTATTATTATAACTTGCTATTCCTTTTAAAAATATAATAGAGTAATTCTGTAAATTTCTTTTTTCCTTTTTTTCTTCCCCACCCTAGAGATGACTACCATTATACACAAATATCTATAAAATCATTCTATACATATTTGTTTGTCATTTTCTTCTCTCTGCATTCAGATAGCATCTTCCTTCATATTTAATTAATTAATTTGGGTATTAATTAATTTAATTGTGTATTTATAATAGTTAATGCATCCACTTAAAGTTGTAAAAAATTCTTTTGTTTATAATTTAAATGTATACAATTCTATTAGTCTTTATGGGAATTCTTTTTAAAACTTTTGCTGATTTTTTTGATATGTGTGTTCTAAATCTTTATATGCCATCTTTCTATTGTGGGTTTCTCATTTAATTAAAATACCTATATAAACATTTGGCTGACATTTGCTGTAGAGACATAACCTGTCTATGCTTCTTTTAATCAGACAATGTTAATTCATGTTTTTTTCCCTATGATGCAATATGTCTAGATAGACTTGCATCAGACTCTTTCTATCAAAGCTAAGTCATATTGTATTTGGATGATTTTATTTTCTTTCCTTAATGAATTACCTTAAACTTGTCTTTATTGAACATAATCCTGTTTGTTTTCAGTGTCTTTTCAAACTTCCATTTAAACATTGAATAAGGACTAAGAGTCAATCTATACTCAAATAGAGTATGAGAACAAATACACAATCCTTTCTTAGTAGATTAGTACAATCTTTTTTGCCTGGCAAATTTAATGAGGATGTTTTATATTCTATGACCTAAGTCACAACTAAAAATGTTAATTAAAACTAGGCTAAGATAATTTCAGGATGAACATGCTTACACACACACACACACACACACACACACACACACATATATATAAAACACATTATATATATATATAGATACATATGCAAGTATGTGTATATACACATATATTTACATATCCCTAAACATATATACATTTACACATATATATGCATATTTTAAGTTGATATTGAACTGCCAAATAGTTTTATGCTGTCATTTTAATTCCAGTATATGAAGAAATATAATCATCTACTTGCCTGCTTTAATTCAATAAACATATCCCCATTATGCAATTAATATAGATGAAGAAGGGAGGAATACCTGCACTGAAGCAAGCATAAAAAATGGCTAATTAAAAATCACAGAAAATTTCATGTACTGGATAAGCCCTGTTATTTTTATGTTTTGCTATTTTGTGTTTTTTCTTCTTCTAGGAACTTTGAGGATAGCATGAGTTTGACTACAATGGTCACAGTTTTTTTTCCTAGTAAGAAGACTCCGCTCTCTCTTTCTCTCTTAGATATTAAGAACTAAACCTTCAAGTGAGTTGGTGCCTAATTCACTTTACTGGCCAAGGTAATGTCTATAATATAAAGGTTACTTAACTGTTTTCAAATCCTTCAAAAGATGTCAATTGCCTACTTGCATTTGTTTTCCAAAAGTCATATTCAGATAACTAGTTGTCATAGTGATGAACCTGGACTCTCAAATAATATTTCTACTGAAGTGGTAATCTAGTGGGCTCCAATGTGCTGAAAATTATTTGAGTATGATATCAGGAATAAACTGAGCCTGTGGAAAAAAGACCATACTAGCTAAGAATGGAAAGATCCAGGGGTAGTACGTTGTTCATTTGGTGATTTATCCATTGGCCTCAGAAATCCATGAATAAAAATAAAAAACTTTCAATCTCTATATGATCTTATTCTTTCATAATAAAAAAAGAATTAGAGAAGCATGGGGGAGCAGGAGCTAAAAATTCTGCTTATATTTATATTTATCTGCTTTCTATATATATATATATATGACATCTGTCCAATGAATTAATTTAATATTAACTACATATATATTGAAATTTTCACAATAAACAAAGTTGGAAGATAGACAGAATTTGTAGATAACTAGAATGGTGCACATTTCTTTCTTTGAAAGATAAGGAAATTAACAGAGTTGGTTTCATTGTATACCCAAAGTATACATTTCTTGAAACTTTTGGTCGATGTTTCTATTAAGATTCTGATGAATATAAGTGAGAAACCACCATGAACATAATTACAGTTCATGTGCCAATATCTGTAATAGAAATTGAGAAATACAATGAAAAGTTTTACTGATTCTTCCTTCACAACTTATTTTGCACATGAACTTTCTCAACAACACAATCACTACCATAATTCAAGCCCTCACTGTGTCTTGACTGGATTATTATAATTAACTCCAAATTGGCCTCTTTATTTCCGCTTTCTCTCCCTCCAGTTCATTCTTCACACAGCTGCCAAAATACTATTCAAAAGTTTGACCATAATATGCCCTTTTCCAAAAATCAATAATAGCTCCTCATTGCCTAAAAAAATAAACTCTTTAGTCTTAAGAGGAACTAGAAGTTGGAAGGGACCTATATGAAGAGAAGCATCTAGTTCATTCCATACAACAAATATTCTCTGCAAAATACTTGATGAGTGATCAACTAACCTTTTCAAGAAGACCACAAGTGAGAGTAATTCAAATTCTCCTAGAGAAGTATATTTTTCTTTGCTAAAATGCTATTTGTTAAGAAGGTTTCTCCTTTTATTAAGACTAAATTTGGGGGGCAGCTAGGTGGTGCAGTGAATAGAGCACTGGCCCTGGAGTCAGGAGTACCTGAGTTCAAATCTGGCTTCAGACACTCAATAATTACCTAGCTGTGTGGCCTTGGGCAAACCACTTAAACCCATTGCCTTGCAAAAAAAAAAACTAAAAAAAGGACTAAATTTGCTTCTTTGAAACTATTTGTTTTTTCCATTTGTATCAGAAACAATCATATTCCTCTTAGACATCTCTGACTTTCAAATACTTGAAATTAGCTATCATTTCCCCTTTCTAAGTCTTCTTTTCTCCACATTAAATATCCCATTTTTTTAACCAATTAGCAAATGGCATAATCTTAAGATCCTACACCTTATTTTTCCTCTTCCTCATTATTTTCATCTTATCATTGTCTTTCCTAACATGTAGCACTCTGAATCGAACACAACACTCCAGACCTTTTTCTAAACAGAGCACAGTAAAGTGGGATCCTTACCTTCCTCAGCTCAAACCCTGGGACTCTTTCAATTTATTCTTAATGTATTATTTATTTCCCTGTGACTATCACATAGCTAAGGGAATCACAAAAATAGAAAAATTAAGAAGGGACTTTAGTAGTCAACTTATTAAACTCATACCTAAAAATGAATTTTCTATGCACATACTTAACTAGGGGTTATACAGACTGCTCCAAATGAGGGAGAACCTATCATCTTCCAAGGCATCTTTTTTCTAAGTAATTGTTATGAAATTTTCCTTGACATCAATCCAGAGTTTGACTCTTTAGAACTTCAATCTGTTGCTCCTTGTTCTTCTCTCTAGAGCCAAAAAGAATAAATCTAATCCCCTTTTCAAGTGACAGCCCTTCAGATACTTGATGACAACTCTGCTATAAATTGAATATTTTTAATTTCTTTAAATGATCCACAAATAGAATAAACTTGAGACCCTTTAGCATTAGGCTTTCTGTCCACTGGATATTCTCCAGCTTATCAATATCCTTTATAAAATGAATTTTTTTAGATGGCATATAACAAGGCATATGAACTATTATCTTTTTTTTTCTTTTAAGGTAATAGAGGGCAATTAGATGGCGCAGTAGATACAGTGACAGATCTAAAGTCAGAAAACCTCATCTTCCTGAGTTTAAATCCTGCCTTGGACACCTACTAGCTGTGGGATCCTGGGCAAGTCACTTAATCGTTTTTGCTACAGTTTCCTCATCTATAAAATGACAGGGAGAAAAATAGCCAACTCCTCCAATACCTTTGCCAAGAAAACCCTAAATGGGATCATTAAGAATTGGATACCACTGAAATGACTAAATAACGAAAAAAGTAATATAATGCTGTATTAACCTTTTGTATGTCTTATTGCAGCTTGACTTTATTCTACTTTTTCTGGTTCATATTACTACATGAATTTTGTTTCAGCCACATTGGACTGTAAGGTATTCTTGGACATTATGCTCTGAACATTATACTTCTGTTTATTCACAGAAGTCATTCCTCATGACCGAAATGCTTGAATTCCCCCCATCACTTCTGCCCATCAAAATTTGTCAATGCTAAATTCAAGATGTCCTCTTCTTGGTGAAACTTTTCTGATGCCCCTGTTAAGTTCTGTGCTAGGCTTGCTATTGAGTCCTTCCAGAAGAATGTAGGATATTCAATAGCAAGGACTACTTAGCCCTTGGTTTTATATTCCAGCACCTAACACAGTGCTTTGAATGTAGTAGGCACTTAAATGAATTGAAATAAAGATCTTAACCAAATAAACATGTACTTCTGTACTCTAGGACTTCAGGGTGCTGTTGAGTAGTGGGGTGAATATTGAAAAAATAAGTTATTCTAAATGCCTCAGATTTAGAAGTGAGAGAAGCTGAAGACTTGAAGAGTATAAAAAAAGCTTTATGCCTTTATATGATGATTATTTTCTTCTATAAGAGAAGCAGAAGGGAATGATCATTGAGAGTTCTGAACAACTTTAAGCAAAATAAAATGGATTATGTCTTAACAGACAATATGGGAATTATAGCAGTGAAATGTCTAAGTGTAGTCCAGTCATTTGACCAATAGGGGAAGGGAAGAAAAGGTAGAAGATCTTCAACTTGCCAATGTATGATTTATTTTCACCATAAATTAAGGGGATGCTTCAACTTTAGAATTCTAATATCTCATTTTGTGGGGTAATGGATTATTTATTTGTATTTTTATGGGACAATATGGTAAAATGACTTGCCCAAGGTCAAAACAGCTATAAGTATCAAGTGTATGAGGTCATATTTGAATTCAGGCCCTCCTGATTCTGGTGTCAGTGCTCTATTTCCTGCTCCCCTCACAATGTGCTATATTTAAAAAAAAAGTAGAAATGCATCAGTACAATGATCAAAGACAAATTTTAGGACCTTGCAATGGAAAATGTCATCCATATCTAGAGAAGGAACTATGGAGTTTAAATGAAGACCAAAGCTTATTATCTTCAATTTTTTAAATTGTTATATGTATTATGTCATTTTGTTATCTCTAACATTTTCTTTCTTTCTTTTGGATTTTATTCTTTTCTCACAACATGTTCACTATCAATCTATGTTTAGTATGGTTACAAATATAAAGCCTATTTTAGATTGCTTTCATCAAGGGGAGGGAAGGAGAAAAATTGTAAAAAACATTGCAAAAAACTGATTGGTTAAAAACTATTATTGTATGTAGTTGGAAAAACAAATACAACATTTATATAATATAAAAAAGTAGAAATGGTTCTTAGAAAAACAAAAATGGGAAGGATGGTGGGATCAGACAGAAGAGAAATTTGAGTTGGAAGTGACAATGATCTTGAAAATTAGTGATGAGGGGAAGGTAGGTAGCACAGTGGATAAAGCACTGGCCCTGGAGTCAGGAGTACCTGGGTTCAAATCCTGTCTCAGACATTTAATAATTACCTATCTGTGTGGCCTTGGGCAAGCTACTTAACCCCATTTGCCTTGCAAAAACCTAAAAAAAAGAAAGAAAAAGAAAAGAAAAAAAAGAAAATTAGTGATGAGTGACTTGCAATTAAGAAAGGAAAAGTAGTAAAAAATGGGAAATCTCTCCACAGATTATATAAATGAGATGATACATTGAATATCAGTAACTACTGACCCATATAGTTTTCATAAAATCTTTATGAGAATGATTGGATATCGAATCATAAACTTAAGAGCTAGAAGAGACCTTGTTGTCCAGTCATTTAGTCATGTCTGACTCTTTGCAACCCCATAGACATACACAGCATGACAATACTGTCTATGGGGTTTTCTTGGCAAAGATATTGGAGTGGTTTGCCATTTCCTTTTATAGTCGATTAAGGCATATAGAGGTTTTATGACTTACCCAGGGCTCCATAGCTGGTGTCTAAGGCCAGATTTGAGTTCAGGTCTTCCTGATTCCAAGATTGATGCTCTATTCATTGTACTACCTAACTGCCTCAAAAATTGCATTCTAAACTTGAAGTCAATAAAGAGAAGGAAGATTGAATTGCAATTAGAAAATTCCTCAATGCTTATAATGATCCCAAACTACTTCCTACTATAGAGACCCCTTTAAAAACTTCACCTGGCTATTATCTCTATTTTGAATCTTAGAAAATAATCATTTTGAGTCAAAGAATATGTACAGATATGATGAGCACAGTGCATGAGAGGTCAAAATATACTATAATGGATTTAGGCCAACATGCATATATTCATGGTTTTTCATGTCCCTTGCAACTTTGAGTCCTTTAAGATTTTTTATGTTCTAAGATTCACAAACATGAAGAATAATTGGGAGAATATTTAAGTAAAAAAGTAACAACTTTGACTTGCAAAGATTGGAATAGTTAACAGTATCATGCAATTGTCCAAATGTGGTGCTTTTTAATGACATTAAGTTTCTCCATGAAACAAAGGCCCATCTTTTTTACATCAATATCCTTCTGGTGATGCTTGATGACTGTGAGTCATGGAATACTACATTCCACAAAATAAAAGTTGTGTTTCTCCTAAAGGGCAAGGAAAGGCACAGCTGCAGATTATCAGTGGGTAATTTTGCTGGACAATTGACAGAAAGGATGTTATTAGAGAGGAAGGAGTACATGGAGCAAGAAAGAGAGTTCCCGAAGATGATATCCAGAGTGTTGGGTGGTTTCTGTGTGATGAACCTATGAAAGGACATGAGTAAGAATTAAACTTGACAAAAGTTTGTTGTAATCTATGCCTTTAGAGACAGTATATAGATTGTAAAAAAATCACATTTATATAAAAAAGTACTTAAGTAGTAGGATAAGAGGAATCAGAATATATGGTTGAAGCTAAGTTGTGAAAATAAGATAATAGATAGCCTGTGTGTTCACGTGATCCCCAAGAAGAACTAGAGAAGGAATTTAATCTTTTGTATTTTGGCTAAGAAGTGTTTGAGGCATAGTTTGAATCCAGGTCCACCTATTGTTAAATCCAACACTATTCACCATTTTACCATGACTCATGCTTAATCAAAGTGCTTTTTGGGAGATCTAGCAGAATATAACTTATGGGAGATTGGGAATTGGTAATAGCTCTTTCCAAAAAAATGAAAAGAATTCCAATGAAGTACAGGAAAGAAAACAGAAGGGAGTTTTAAAGAGATCAGAGACAAGGCAGGCAAAGTTGGTACTTCTATTTTAATTTTGTATATAGATTTATGGTTTCATATATAATCCCTTTTAAATTTTTTTGCATATGGAAAGGTTCTTAGTGTTTGTCAGGTTCATTATTAAAAAGGGAAAATGGTTGTTGATTATTGAGTATTGTTAAAAAATGAGCTCATCCCTATTTTTGCTTCTTGCTCCCCTATGTTCAAATCTTCCTACCATTTTCTCTCTTCTCTCTCTCTATTCCTCCTTGACTCTCCTCTTTTTCTTTATCCCATGTCCTCTTCCTCTTGCTCTCCTCTATCTTTCCCCCTCCCTCTTTGCTCTTGTTCTTTCTGTCTCTGTCTCTCTGTCTCTTTCTGTCTCTGTCTCTCTGTCTCTCTGTCTCTTTCTGTTTCTCTCTCTCTCTCTCTCTCTCTCTCTCTCTCTCTTCTCCAGCTTTAGAAGTTAGTTTCCAACTCTGATTTTCCTTTTTCCTAAAGAAGTTTAGCTTGGGTGGTAGGGAAATAGTGGAAAGGGGAAGGTTGTTTCTTCCTATATATTCTTGTCAAGTTAGAGTGTTGGTGGTTTGGCTGTTCTATTCATGATCTGGTCTTGCTATTCTGACAAGCTGAGGTTATATAGTTTGGTAGTAAAAGACATGTTGATTTTTTTCATAAAACCTTTGAGATTTATTACTATTTGTTTTATACTTTCTTAAATACAACTACAGAAAATGTGTTGCTAAAAATTCTATCAAAAAGAATGAAATGTAGGCCCAGAAGAAAGTACAAATATAATTTGGTGAAAACAATTTCTGGGGAAGGTGATAGCTATTGTTATTTAGGCATTTTTTTTGGAGGGGGGGGAAGAAGAAAAGTCCTTTCATTTGAATGGGATTTTCAATTCTCTCCTGGAATTAGTGCAATTATACAAATCTATCAGGCTCTACATCAATATAACTTATTCTTTATACCTTTTCTTCTCATCTTCCTAGCACAGGTAGAATATTGACAATGTTAAAAATTTAAGAGGAATATTCCTGTGGAGATTTGTCATCTTGGGTAAATGTGCTGCCAAAAGCATTTGCCTCTGTTTATCTCCCATCCCATCAAATTAAATAATTAAATAATCATTGCTCTTGATATTCATATTTAAGATACATTCTGTAAGTCTTCAAAAAAAAAAGAGATACCTTACCACAAGGCTTCTGGAGTTGCCATTCAAGGAAGTTGTGTGGTTCCCTGGATAAATAGGATTATAGATAGTTTGATCTAGATAGATGATTTCATCAGTATATGGCACTTTTGATATAGAAAAACCTTTCACTCTTTTAGATTGACAGCTTTTTTGAAACTTGAAAGGATATGAACTTAGAGACCATTTAGCCCTTTATGCTCCTTTTTCATATCAGAAAACTGAGACTCAGGGAAGATAACTTGCTTAAAGTATAGTAAGTTGTCTGGGGGACCAGAAAGGTAGTGACAGAAGGGTTTTCAGCTATTTCGCATTCTCTCTCTTGAGTTACTGTCCACTGTCTTCCTTCACTAGCTTGAAAAAGGCCACCTCCTACTGTTCTTTACTGTCCTGATAGTATCAGATTTATTCCTGAGATTAATTCACAAGTGTTACATAAAATCAAAACTAGTTAAGTGTTCTTGTGTTTGGGGATAGGATAAAGTAGAATTTAAAAAACACCTCAGTGCAGGTCCATCAAAAACTGTCAAATTTCATTCAAACTGGCCCATATTTAAAGGAGACCTGTGCCAATTTTAAGTTTCAAATGGAAACTATGCAAAAAATGTAATGGCTTTATGCGGTTTTGACCCCTAACCAGGTGAAACTTGAGGTATTGGCAAAGTTTATCTTAATTTCTTAATATATGCAATCCAAACCAAAGGAAGAAGTGCTGTAGGAAAAACAACAGTCCATTAATAATTAAAACTCCATTTGAATAATTATGGGACCAAAACCTGAGTATCACTGCTCCCTCAGTATCTATCTCACCCTGGAAGCCAGCAAAATCATGCTTTTTGAGGATGCTTGGAGTAATTTCACTCAATAATTGAAAAACATTTAATTATCCCATTTTAGAATTTTAGCGGAAATAGGCTTTATACTTATTGATTTATTTCAGGTAATAGTAATTGTGGAAATACTATAAGATCCTGGAAAATGAGGATCACAGATTTAGAGAGATGAAAAAAGTCTATTCCTTCGGGCTAGTCAATTTCTTTAACTGATACACTAAGTAACTCTCAGCAATAATCTTGAAAAGTGACTTTCCTAAGATCATTCCAAGGTGCATATGTAGAGCTAACATTTAATTCATAGCTTAATCCTCCATCTTAAAAACAAAAACACACCTAGAATGTAGCCAAGAAAAATAAAATAAAATTAGGATTATGCATAGAGTGTATATATATATATATATGTGTATATATATATATATATATATTTTTTTTTATAGTTAATTCTGTTACCTCCAATAGGACAAGATGTATTTTTGTTATTGAGTTATTATTTAAACATGCCTGACTCTCTGTGACTCCATTTTGGGTTTTCCTGGCAATGATACAGGAGTAGTTTGCTATTTCCTTATGTAGTTCATTTTATAGATGAAGCAATTGAGGTAAACAGTGTTAAGTGACTTGCCCAGGGTTACACAACTAATAAGTATTTGAGGCCAGATTTGATCTCAGTCTTCCTGACTTTAAGCCCAGTACTCTATCTACTATGACACCTAGGTTCCCCAAGAAGTATTTGCCAATGTTCAAAAGAATGGGATATGGGAGGATAAAGAAGAATATTGCTGCAATCAGGGGACCTCATTACCAGTGAGGTACAGATTTTTTCTTAATAGACAGAAATGTGCATATCCAAATGTTACATGAATACTAGAATTTTAAGAGCTGGAAGAGGCCCTAGACATATTCTAGGCCAAACTTCCTTTCATGTAGGAATCTCCTCTACAAATTCCCTGACAGATGGTTATTCATCTAGCCAAAAGAAAATCCTTAGCTGGAAAATGAAAGGCCTCCCTCCCTTCCCTTATTGGCCACCCCCTCTCTGACAGTTTGACCTTGAGCTCTGAATGTAATTATCCTTCTCCATATTGCTGCTTCTGGATCAACAGGAAAACAGTTTGTTAGATAAGTAAAGCCAACTCAACAAGCCTTGATGTTTTAGACCCCCAAATTCCTTTGGGGGGCTAGGTTAAAAGATGATTTCCCTCTAAACTCTAGTCTAAAGGTTTAATAATCATCCTTGTTAAATATTTACAGAGACTGTCATATAGGAACTTCATTATGATAAATTCACTGAACGATTGCTTAACTGAGCTAGTCTACTCTTAGACACTGAAACTATTTCTTAGAAATGTGTGACTTTTTGTTGTGGTAAATTGTATGTTATAACTCAAGGGTACATTAAATTGGCTAAACGTAGAAACAGTCTTACCCAAACATTAATCCATAACTTGAGTGGACTCAGTAGTCTCACAGATCTTTCCTTCTTGTTTATAACATTCCAAATTCTCCCACCTCTGCTTTTAAAAAATTTTTCTTACAAAAGCAGCATTTATAGACTTATATCAGGCTGCTAATGAAGACATATATATTAAATATTATCAATAAATTCAAAATATATCCATGTGTATACATATATGTAATATATTTCTGAGATTTCTACCCTAATTGTAAAACAATGAAATATTATTTTCTTTCTTCCTTCCTCTCTCTCTTCATTCTCTCTTCCATCTTCCTTCTCTCTTTCTTTCTTTGTTCTTTTCTTTTTTCTTCCTTCCTCTCTCTTTCTCAACACACATAATACACATATAAGTATATATAAAACAGAGAAGCAAAATAGCTTTGTGTCAGAGAGCACTACATTCAGAGTCATAAATCCTGACTTTAGAGTAAAGAAGATGTGTTTGAGTTTAATCTTAGCTGATGATTGTTGTCTTTCTTAGAGAAGACCAGTACACAAGGGAGGTGATGCCATTACTAGCACATGAATTTTATTTTAATGATGGGGTGCTATACCAAGTCACCAACCTTATTTTCTCCTTCAGAACCATCTGGGTAGAATGGCCAGATATGAGGACAACTAGAGATGGCCTTGGGTGTGAAGGAATCAGTGTTAAGTGTTTTGCTCAAGGTCACACAACTGGTAAGTGTCAAGTGTCTGAGGTCAGATTTGAATTCTTGTCCTCCTGACTCCAAGGTGGGTGCTCTATCCATTATGCCTCATCTTAGTTATTTACTAACCTTGGGTGGTCATGTAACTCCATGATACTCAGCTTTCCTATCAACAAAATGGGGATGACATATTTTTAATTCCTTACATAGCTGAGAGATGCAATAACAATAACTGATAGTCATCTCATAATGCAATCACCTGTATCGAAGGGAACAGGATGAAAACATTTGTATTTTTCAGAATTCCTCCAGCTCCTCTTTTAAATGATAAACATCAGTCCTTCAGCCAGAATATGTAAAACATAGTTGAAATGATTTAATCTTTAACCTGTTGCCTCTGCACGTGAAATCCTTTGGTCTGTAGTCATGGTCAGTGATTAAAGATTCCATTGGTTTATCTGACCCTATCTCTTTGCCTTTTGGATTTCAAAGATTTTGTTCAAATTATTCCACTCTAATTTAGGTAGTGCCTAAATTAGTGACATTGGGATTTGACTCCTCAATTATGATTCCTCAGCAAGATTGACTGAAAAGCACATTCATGTGGTCTGGATAACATTTTTTTAACTTTTTTTTCTGTTCAATGTGCTTTCCATCTGATGTTCTACTTTATCACAAGTCACAAACTACTATAGTAAGTAATAAATCAGTATTATCCATAACAGGGATACGTGGTGCACTTTATACCCTAGCCATTGCCCAGGCCAAAGTCTTCTTAAGAATCTATTATTGTTGTTAAGTTGTTTTTAAGTTGTGTCTGACTCTCTGTGACTCCATTTGGGATTTTATTAGAAAAGAATTCATACCTTTGAGTCAGATATATGGGGATAAACACAGACAGATGATGAAAACAATAAGTGATGTAAAAGAACCTGGTTTGACTCAAAGTATGACTTTTTCAGGACAGATACATAACTAAACCTTTTAAACCAAGGAGCTAGCAACCCTTTAGCAATTCCATGCTGGTCACTGTCAATTGAATGATAGGGCTGCCTGGGAGAGTTAGAGTTTATATAATAAACAAAATATAATAATAATGGCTAGCACTTACATAGAACCTTGAAGAACCTTCCTTCCTTCTGCCTGCCTGCCTGTTTTATTTCTTTCACTATTTGTTGATCTAGTTATATATTTAATTGTCCTGTTTTGGATGCATGTTAACACTGTGAGGTGTATCAAAGCATTTTTGGAAGTTGGAGTGGTAAAAATTATTAATAATAAGCAGCCCCAATGACTTTTGCTTTTCTATTCAATCCAACTGGTATAAAGTTAGATGGAGACAGAGTGTTTACTAAATATTTACTAATTTCTATGCATTGGTAAGCTTACACATACATTATAGATCAGAAAGGGAGAAAGCAATCTTATTAGAATGCTTTAATATTTTTTATTAATAATTAGCCATGCAGAGTCAACATTTAGTTGTTTATTAAATTGTATGTATTTACAATTGATACAATATTCTGCAGATAAATAGGAGCTGGTGTAGTGTAAAATCCAAGATATGCTTATAAATGAAAAGCTATAAGTAGGGTCACCCTCATTTCTCTCAGAAGCACTTTCATGCTAATTACTAGGTAGTTTACTTGACATTCAATTGAAAAAACCTCTAGAAGACAATATTCAGGGTAGAAAAAGAAAGAAAAGTCAGTGTTTCCCTCTAGGGAAGGAGTTCTTGCCATGTACAGGCATTGAGAAGAGGACAAGGATTCCTTTCCTCAGGACTCAGGAAGGGGGCTCCAAAGGAGGGCTTTTTCCCAAATCTACCTCCCTCAGAGAAGGAGCCAGCAAACAAAGCATGAAATGCAGTAGCATTGCAGCCTGGTGAGTTAAAGTTAGACATCTACTTTCTAATGCCAGAGATTAATTGCATTCTGGACCTAACTGAGGTCCAACAACCACTCATGTGTAGAGAGCATGCTGCTTCCTTGCTCCCTCCCTTCCCCAATCCCTCTTTCAATCCTTAAGCTGGGAAAGGTATTTCATTATCAGGACACTTTTTTAATGGTCTGAATACAAAGTTGTAATCCTATTGATTCTATAGAGTTCTTTCCTTGCAAGACATTTTTGAGTTTTTGCCAAAACCCAAAAAGACACATTTAGATCAGTTTACGGGCAGCAGGCAGGAAACTAGTGAAGGGGGAGGGGAGGAGAAAAAATGAGTGTATTAGAAAAACAGCATGATCTTCATAATCATCCAATGTCCTAATCTTCCTTTTTTGTCAACAGGATATCACAACCTCTTATGTGAAAATTCTTTCACCTCTCACATCTTCCAATTTTTTCCCCAATTTCTTATCTCATTTTATTTTTCAAGTATCACTGTACGAAAGGTAGGTCAGGTACTATTATAGAGATGGGAAAATGAAGTCTAGAAAGACTTGTTTAAAGTTACACAATAAATGAATCACTTAAGCTATGGATCTTAGTTTCTTTGTTCACAAATAAGAATGTTAGATTATATCTCCTCTAAGATCTCTTCTAGCTACAAATTTCTGCTCCCTGTGACGTTTAGAGAATACTGTAGACATGAATTAGGTCTTTTCATTCTAGTATTTATTTGGTTTATTAATTTATTTTTTCACATCACTACAACAGTCTCGTTGTAAAAGTAAACATACCCCTCCCCCACAAAGATAAATAAAGTGAGGGGGGGAAAAAAGGGTGCTTCAGTCTATTCAGATGTCATCAGTTCTGTCTTTGGGATGGATCACATTCTTCATCATAAGTCCATCAGAGAACTTGCTTCAAAATTTTTCCCCACAGATGTTATTACAAGCTGTATTTTCCTCCATCTTATTCATCCCCCACCCCCGGATTTCTTCTATTTTCTCTCTCTCTTTTCACCCTCTCCCTTCTCAAAAGTGTGTTGTACCTGAATACACTCTCCCATGATCTTTCCTTTCTTCTATCATCTACATCATCCCTCTCTTCCCCCTGTCATCTTTCTTCCATACCTTTCATCTCCTTTTTCCCTCTAGGGTAATATAGATTTCTCTACACTGTTGAGTGTATATGCTATTTCCTCTCTGAGCCACTTCTGATGAGAATGAAGGTTCACTCATTCCCCCCATTATACCTCTCCTTTCTCTTTCTCCCAGTTCATTCCTTTCTCACCCATTAACTCCATCTTTAGAATATATTGAACAATATGCAACTAAATAGCACAGTCAGGAGTACCTGAGTTCAAATCCTATCTCAGACACTAAAATAATTTCCTGTGACCTTGGGCAAGTCCCTAAACCCCATTGCCTTAAATAAAAATAAAAGTAAAAAAATAATATATTGAACCATCATAATTAGCTCCCTTCTATGCCTTGTCTATATATACTCCTTCTAACTGCCCTGATATATGAAAAGGCTCATTAGAGTTATCAGTATCATCTTCCTATGGAGGAATACAAGCAATTCAATATCATTAAATTCCTTATAATTTGCCCTTTCCATCCACCCCCTCTATGCTTCACCTGAGTCCTGTACTTGAAGATCAAACCTTCTGTTCAGCTCTGGTCATTTTTTAAAAATCTTATTTATTTAAGGCAATGGGGTTAAGTGATTTGCCAAAGATCACACAGCTAGGCAATTATTAAGTATTTGAGGCTGGATTTGAACTCATGTCCTCTCAACTCCAGGGCAGATGCTCTGTGCCACCAAGCTGTGCCAGCTCTAGTCATTTCAACCAGAAAGTTAGAAAGTCCCCTTTTTCATTGAATGTTAATATTTTTCCCTGAAAGAGGATGTTTAGTTTTGCTGGGTAGTTATTCTCAATTGTAATTCAAGTTCTTTTGTTTCTGGAATATCATGTTCCAAGCCCTATGAGCACTTAATGTACAACCTGATAAATCTTGTGTTATCCTGACTGTAGCTTCATGATATTTGAATTGTTTCTTTCTAGCTGCTTGAAATATTTTCTCCTTGACTTGGGAGTTCTGGAATTTGGTTATAATATTCCTGGGAGTTTATATTTTGGGATCTATTTCAGGAGGTGATTGGTGAATTCCCTCAATTTCTATTTTACCCTCTGCTTCTAGGATATCAAGGCAATTTTGCTGGATTATTTCTTGAAAAAATGAAGTCTAGGCTCTTTTCCTGGTCATGACTGTCAGGTAGCTCAATAATTTTTAAATTCTCTCCTGGATCTGTTTTCTAGGTCAATTGTTTTTTCAATGAGTTATTTCACATTTTCTTCTAGTTTTTCATTCTTTTGGTTTTTAAATATTATTTCTTAATTTATCACAAAGTCATCAGCTTTCCTTAGTTCCATTCTACATTTGAAAGAATTATTTTCTTCAGAGAGTTTTTGTATTCATTTTCTCCTGGTCAATTCTGCTTTTTAAGGCATTCTTCTCCATATTGACCTTTTAGACTGTTTTTTTTATTTGACCTAAACTGATTTATAAGTTGTTATTTTTCTTTAGTATTTTTGGTATCTCTTTCACCAAGTTACTGACTTGGTTTTCATGATTTTCCCACATAGCTCTCATTTCTCTTCCCAGTTTTTCCTCTACTTCCATTATTTGATTTTCAAAATCTTTTTTGAGCTCTTCCATAGCCTGAGACCAATTCACATTTTTTCTTGGAGGTTTTGGATACAGAAGTTTTGACTTTATCATTTTCTGAGTGGGTATTTTTTATCCTCCATGGGAACAAAGTAATTGTCTATGGTCAGATTCTTTTTCTTCTGCTATTTGCACATTTCCCAGTCTATGACTTGATTTTAACTTTCTGATAAGGTGGGGCTCTTCTTCCAGGTTAGAGGGTGCCCTTTCCCAAGCTTTTGAGAGTTTTTGCTACTATTTTCAGGGGATACCTCCCCTCCAGGGACCTCAATTCCTCCAAGTTCTTATGAGAGGTGGAGCAGCTAGGTAGTGCAGTGATAGAGCACTGGCCCTGGGGTAAGGAGAACTTGAGTTCAAATCTTGCTTCAGACACTTAATAATAATTGTCTAGCTATGTGACCTTGGGCAAATCACTCTTAACCCCATTACTTTAAATAAATAATAAAATAAAATAGAAAAAGGAATGACTTTTTAAAAAAGTTCTTATGACAGACTCTGACTACTCTTCTGGCCTGTGCTCTGGTCTGTGGATGACCACAAGGACTCTCCTCTGCTCTGGAGCTGTGAGGAGGTTCCTTGCTCTGCTATGGCAGTATGGGGCCCCAGACTGCAACCTGGATCTGAGTGTGGGCAAAGCAACAGAATACTGTCCCAGGGATAGTATAGATACCTCTGCAATCTCCCCTGACCCCCTTATGATCTGTGGGCTGGTGCTTTATAAACAGCTGCCGGTTGGTTTTGCAGGCCTGCTTCTGGTTTCCAGGTCCCAATTGCACTGAGGCTGTGATGGTCTGGGACCCCATGCTTACTCTGGTGTGGCAGAGTTTTCCTGCTGAAATTCCTGGACTGAGAGGTCTGGAAACTACCCTGCTGCCATGGATCCAGGCATGCCCAGGTACCTCTAAGTGCCTCATCAGCTGTTCTTGCAAGGCTGGAGTTGTTTTCCTATAGTGGCTGGTTTGCCCTGGGCTCTGCTGTGGCCCTTTCCAACCCTGGTAGAAGAAAAATTTCCTGCAGATTTTCTAAGTTGTCTTGGACTGGAAAATTGTTTTGCTCGGGGCAGCTAGGTGGTGGAATGGATAGAGCACTGGCCCTGGAGTCAGGAGGACCTGATTTCAAATCCAGCCTCAGACACTTAAAAATTACCTAGCTGTGTGACCTTGGGCAAGTCATTTAACCCCATTGCCTTGCCAAAAAAACAACTAAAAAAATATTGTTTCACTCAACTTTCTGTGAGTTCAACTACTCCAGAATTTGCTTAAAGATATAATTTATCAGCATTTAGAGTGGTTTGCGGGGGGAGTTTCAGAGATTTCCTTCCTTCTCTCCCACCACCAGTGTTTATTTGGAAGGAGCCACACATGGATAACTAATACAATCAGTCATTTCAGAAGCATTTATTAAGTACCTACTATATATTTTAAGTATTGTGCTAAGTGGCCCGGGGTGGGGAATAAAAAAGGGAGAAAAGACAGTCATTACCCTTAAGAAACTCACAATCTAATGAAAGGAGATTTTAAAAACCAAGCCAACTTAGTAAAAATAAGGTATCTAGGGAATAAATATTAAGTAATTAACAGAGGAAAGACACTAGAATTAAAAGAAGTTGGGAAAGTCTTCCTGTAGAAGAGGAATTTCAGTTTAGTTATATAGATTAAATGTATAAATGGGAATCTATATCCAGCAAGACACAATTATCCTTTAATTCTGTTTCTTGACCTAAACAACAACATACATATGACATATGGAGTTTTTAAAAAGGTACTGAATTGGGGTCAGGAAAAATGGAAGTAAAGTCTGGGTTCTGACCCTTAAGAGCTATTTGACCAAATCACTTAACTTGTCTAAGCCTTAGATTATCTCTCTGTGAAATGACAGAAGTAAACTTTCTGATATACATGATTTTTTGTTAAAAAACACAGAAGCAAAACATAGTTTATAGATTGATTTGAAGGGGACCTTATTATTAATATATGGGATATATGAGTGCTTTATAGAATGAAATCACCTTCTTTTTGCAGAAAATGCATTTCTAAATTCTTTTTTGAATTAATTTGTGATTTTATTAGTATTGGGAGATCCTGGTGAGGATCTTCTTCTACCAGAGAACAAGTGTATCTGAATCTGGATTTTGGTTCCACTTAATCCTATAAGTTTGGGCTGAAGGTAAAGGGATTGCTATTTCTGAATGAGTGCAAGAGAAAATCTAACTAGAAGGTCCTGAAGACAAGACAAGACAAGACATATCAGAAAAAAAATCATTTAATAGTTTTGATTGTGGGGGATATAGAGAGGTTTTGATCCAATATTATAATTACTTCCCATTTTTTAAACATGGATAAAGCAAACTCTGGTAAGGAAGGGAAATTGTCATTAAAAAAGTACTTTGTATAGTTATAATTTGAAATAAATAGCAAGGTAAGAGATGAAGTATTTTCCACAATGTATCTGTATGAAGGCTAATTGTCCAGCAAGTGTGAGTATTTCCAGTTTTGGAGTCATCCTGATATATATCATGTCAAATATATACACTAGTTAAATTCCATTAGAACAAAATCTATGCTCCTCTGGCCCAATATATTTTCTCTTTATGAAATATCAACTTTCAACTGAAAGACTCAAAGTTTTGATTTCAACAGGCCACCTTACACTTACCCTAGCTAAACCATACTAACCTTGAAATCCTACCCTAATAACAAGTGAAGCAATTTAATTCTCTGTTCCCAAATTCCCTCTGCAGTTTGAATTGCAGAAGTAACCTTTGGGGCTCTCAAATGGGACATAATGATCTTAAACAGTCCATGAGCCACCTCACTGACAGGCCAAGGTTATGGGTACAGTGATTTTGTTGCTTTTTACCTGATTTTTTTTTAGGTTTTTGCAAGGCAAATGGGGTTTAATGGCTTGCCCAGGACCACACAGCTAGGTAATTATTAAGTGTCTAAGGCAGGATTTGAACTCAGGTACTCCTGACTCCAGGGTCAGTGCTCTATCCACTGTGCCACCTAACCACCCCCATTCTTACCTGATTTTCAGGAGGTCCTGGGGAATTTCTTAGTAATACCAGCTTGGCCTCCTTTGAGCCTTGCTGAGAGCCTATACAGAGAGCCATACTGTTCACAACTACTTGGGACAGGTGACAGAGAACAAATATATCATTGTGATTTGATTTTTATTTATGTTGTTGTCTCCAGAAAAGGATGACATCACCCTATCATCTTTTCTAGCTGTATGTTTTATGAGAGCTACCACTCCCAACCCTACTGGACACAAACACATACATAGAGGGGCATGTATATAATTATAATTTAACTGTTTTCCCCAAGGGAACAGCAATTTTCCACTTCACTTCCTGTCTAAAAGTGCCATTATGATGATCAGTCTTCTAGAGGTCAAGAACAAAGGATTTTCTATAGAAAACCCATCTTCTTGTTGCTGGTTTCCCTTCCATATCCAACTAAACCCTTGTTATCCTTCCCATTAAAGCATAGCATAGAGAGTATGGGTCTTGAGAAACTGTGTTATAATCCTCAAGAGAAAAATATGGATTCTCCAAAGCATGAATTGAACCCCATTGCCTAATGAATGAAAAAAGTACTGAAGATCAGAATGTCACCCCAGATATAATGATACAATCAGAATGCCAAACCTAGGATACAAAGATAAGGATAATCTTAATAGCCCCATATCTGGGATAAATCCCTTGGAAGGGCCTAGTTCATTACTTTGCATGCTGTAGGCTAGTCACTGTAATTTTAACCAGCAAATTGATGAATATTATAAAACTAAATAAAATGTCAGGAAGGCTGAATTAGAGAGTATTAAGGAAGGCTGACTTTCTTATTATGATGAACTCATAAACAATATAAGTTGTCCAGTTTTGGTGTACAATACTACATCTGGGCATGAAACATTAGAATTTAGTTGGTATAATAGGAGATACTAAATTTGTCAGATCTATCTAAAGCTGAAAAGAGGTGTCACAAATATCATATGCTTCATACCATACTATGATTAATAGAATCAAATTCTTGAAAAGAAACTTTAAAATCTCCTCAAATTTTGACGATCAATTTTTGTTTATTTTCACATATGAGTACAAATATTTTTCAGAACAAGAAAAATTAAGAACATTTAGGCAATTTCATTGACAGAAGATGCTTAGGTAAGTTATAGTATCTTCATGTAGGTAACTACTCCTGTCTGTTTCTTGTCTAAAAAACCCCCCTTATGTATTTTTGGGGATTATACCAAGTATTATTGACATCAGGTAAGTGATTCTTAAAAATGGTTAGAGATTCAATGACAGAACTCTATAATATAGAAGAGGCATTAGCAGAGAAGTAGTCAGAAATAAATAAAGCAGTAAGGAAATTGTTAAACTCAGAGAGGCTTAAAACTTTTTGTTATTTATCATTATCTCACCTAGGGTACTCAAAAAGAATGCATTTTTGTATCTATCAAACCTAAAGGATTGTCAAGTCCCAGATGTCTGAGGCTAGAAATTTTGGAAGAAAATGATATCTGAAACTAACTGGGTTCCCTGTGATAGGGTGAGAGGAAGAAGAGCAGGGTTCCCTAAAACTTGCCATAAATTTCTTGGACCAAAGTATGGTAAAGCATAATGGTACCAGTTCACATAAATGGCTTAGAGATTTAAACAATTATGTTCTATTTATGTGATATTCAGTTTAGTTATTAAATTGGAATAAAAATTATTTTCTCTCTCTTTCAAGAGACATATAAAGAATAGAGTTCAGAGGAGAGAAGTTGTTCTATGTAATATAAAATTATCAAAAAGGGAGAGAGGAACATTTAATATAGGATAACTTTTTAAGGTAAAAAAATCAATACTATTATCAATAGTACTGATCTTTAAAGACTCTAATACTGCATTAAAAATTGAAGCATGTGCTAAACAATGCAATTTTCCCATGGAATAGATACGATGACCTTCAATAAGTCTTTTCCCATTCTATTCTATTAGTCATCTTTAACAGTCTGAATCATTGAAATCTATAGTTCTTTTTCATAGGAAACCTGTTATTATTTTCACATTTTTGACAAATGATTTCACATACATGAAAAAGGTTCAGTCGTCCAACTGGTATTATTACTCAATGAGTCTGAGAAGATAGGAAAAACTATGCAGGATGGTTATAGAATCATAGACTGAGAGCTGGAAGGGACTTTAGCAGTTATCTAGTCCAAGCTCCTGGTTTTAGAGATGGAAAAACCCTAGGTTTATATGAGTTGCCCATGATCACACCGTTAAGAAATGTCAGAGGTAGAATTTGGACCTATGTCTTCCTGATTCCAAGTCAGGACTTCCTCTACTCCACTAGTATTTAGAATGGAATGAGGAATGGATTCTAAGTCTGTCATTTGAGGTTCAACTGAACTGTTGGGAAAGATCCAACACCACAAGAATGAGCAACAGATTTTATACATAACAAACACATACATTTATTAGAACAATTCATGTAGCCCTTTGTCATCATCATAGGTAATAATTATATGGTTCTTGGAGGTTTCAAAACACTACATATATTTCAATTTATCCTCACATTTTATCTCACCTGGGAGGGAGACACTACTAGTATCCTCATTTTATAGATAAATGAAATAGACAGACTTGTTTAGGGTTACACAATTATGAGGATGAGGATGATGCAGAGACCCCATATACCAAATGTTGTGCCAAAATGTTTATCATTTTCACAACTACATAAAACTCAACATGACTTAAAGGTAAACCCTGCTGAACATGGAAAAATGCAGCTGCCCTTGTTTCTGAGCAGAGCCCATTCAAATGATTATTTGCTAAGTCTTTCCTTCTTTTCTTGCCTAACTTTTCAACATTTCTTTGATCATCAGCATTTCACCAAAGGGGAGAAAAAAGAAAAAGAAAGGACATACAAATTTCCATGAATTTGGTTATTTACTAATATTTAGGTACAAGAAAGTTGAAATGACTGAGTGAGGATCTAAGGATTATCTGTGAATTTTGGTTCTCCATGGTAATTGCTATGCTCATTTCATAACTGGATGAATTTAATTTTTTACTTGTGTACCTTTGGCTACTCCAAGCATGGTATATTATAGAACATTTGCTTATTTTAAGTATTTATAGACTTCTATGAACTATCTATATATGTCTGTCTATCTATTTTTCTATCTGTCTGTCTGTCTATCCAAAACATAAATGTCTCAACATCATGAAAAGATCCATATAATGGCAAGTGTAACTGTTTGTCTTTCTTAACCATTTAGTAGATTAATAAACAAGGAAGGAAACCATTTAACCTCATTTTCCCTCAGACTCATATCCTCCTTACCTCCTACCTAGATACCCAGAAATTATGAAGCATACCTTATCCCCTTTCAATCCTGCTTGCTTAACACTTAGCTTCAGCTAAAACCCAGGGTACACAGCATGTCCAGGTGGCTTAGGGTTTTAATTAATCGACAGATAAATATTTGATTTGTGTACCTTTGAAGATTTTCTGCAACTATTTTGTCTTGATGAACTTGTACGTCATTGCCCAAATTCAGCTGTCCAGAAGGTAGGTGGCCTACAGTACCTACAAAGGAGAAAAGAAGAAATGTCATTAGTTGCTCTCTGTCATTTGATTTTCCCATCTTATGGGTTTTGCCCTTTTGTAACTTCAAAGAGAAACATCATTAAGAACTCTACACCCTCAATTTGATCTGCACTGAAGATTTTTTTTATGTCCACTTTAAAAAGTCTTTGAAGTATTGTGGGTGAGTCAATCCTCTTATTTTCAGTTTTGACCTTCACCTGAAAGCATCCCTCCTCTAACCTCTTTTTAAAAAGAGTCAAGCAAAAAAGAGATATTACTAACACAAAAGACAACCTAAGTAATCTAGGTAGGAATAAAAGGAATTAAAAAATCTCATCAACAAGATTAATCTCAGTTTATTTTCAAGAACTGAACTAGCATTGATCAAGGAATATTTTGAGGGACTTTAGAAATATTTCTAATCTATGCCATTTAAAAATTTTACAGGAGAATTTTTAAAGCACTACAATTCTTGTTAAATAAAAGAGAAGAAAATAGGTAATAGTCTTTAAAAATGAACAGCTGTTGAACTATCTGGATATTTTGAAGAAAGACAAAAACTGCTTTCAATCCATTAAGTATGGAGTAAGTAATCTTGCTGCTTTGAAAATTATAGCATAGCAAGAGAGTTATCTTGCACACACATATCTTGTTAAATCAAGATCTTGCAGGTACAATCCATTATTTTGAAGTTCTTTAAGAAGTTAATTTTATTTCTCTCTTCCCATCTAAATACTAATCTTTATTTAAAACTTCATTTTCTGAGAGAATGGGGGTAAAACATGGGGTCCTCTCAGTAAAAAATTGGTCCTATATGTGCAGAATGCACTGTATGTTTGCTTTATTGGTTTTCAAGGGAGGGTTCCAGTGTTTAGGGAAGTATTAGGAATTGTCATTTTAGAATCCTCAATTAAAAATAAAATTAAAACCTCATCTAGAACATTTTTTTTTTTAGATTTTTTCAAGGCAATGGAGTTAAGTGGCTTTCCCAAGGCCACATGGCTAGGTAATCATTAAGTGTCTGAGGTCATATTTGAACCCAGGTACTCCTGACTCCAAGGCCAGTGCTCTCTCCACTGCTCCACCTAGCCGCCCCCATCTAGAACATTTTAAACCCCGCAGTGGCAATTATAATTTTTTTCATAATCATCAAAGATACAAAGAGAAAACTAGCAACACAAAGTCTAAGTTCACACTAGTTAACTAAGGGACCTTGGAAAGTAGATTTGGATCTGGAAAGGTACCAGGGAGATCACTGAGTCCAACACTCTCCTTTTATAGATAAAGTTACTGAAGATGTGGAAGACTAAATGAATTCCCAAGGGTCATCAAGTTGTATCTGAAGCAGGTGCTGCACTAAAGCCTTCCTGTCTCCAAGTCTGCACTCTACCTCTTCCTGCTACTAGTTACCTCCAAATTGACTCTGAGATGATTGTGGTGATGCTAGTTAAAACAAGGCAGATCCATGGAACTCACTTTGGTCAAGAACATCTCCTCAGATCGGAATTAATGATGCCTTGTATAAAAGTGAAAAGAATCTGGATTCAGAATCAAAGGGTCTAAAAAAAAAAGTCACTAAAATTCTATAAGCTCCAATTTTTGTGCCAAACACTGTGTTAAGGGTTAGGGATACAAAAGACATGAATAAAATTGTTCCTTGATCTCCAATAGCAATGAGCAATAGGATATTTGTACTATCTACCTCAACAAATTGTTATGGTGATTACAGAAATCAGATTTGGAGATACAAGAGACCCTAGAGATAATCTAACCAAACCCTTTCAACTTACTGAGTAAACTGAGCTCGACCTCCAAAAATTGACTTGTTCAGGATCACATTTGTACTAACTTTTAAACTGACTTTTAAACCCAGGCCACCTGACTCCAAATCCAGTGACATTTCTATTCACCATGCTGCTCTTTAATCAAATGAGAGAATATGTGAAAAGTGCTTTATGAAGTGCTACCTCAATATAACTCTGTTTCCTTCTCCCATTCTGGTTCCTCATCCCAGTGTGGAGGTGGTCCAGGGATGTTGAAGGCTATTCTCTGAAGGAACATAAAAGCTGGCAGGTCCTACCTAGTTGGAAGGCTTCAAATGTAGCCTAGTGCCTGATTCTGTGTGTGTTGTCTGAGGGCCAAGCTAGCAAAGTTCGAAGAGTCTCATTATTGGGTTGGCAGCAGTCTGGCAAAAGTTTTGGCCATGATAATTTTCAAATTTTCAAATACCCGATTGTAAAGGGTTATAGAGAATATCTATCCTAGTGAAATCATTGGATGTTTTTATATTTAGATGACTACTACTACTACTACTACTACTACTACTACTGCTACTACTACTATACTATTTTTTTTAGGATTTTGCAAGGCAAATGGGGTTAAGTGGCTTGCCCAAGGCCACACAGCTAGGTAATTATTAAGTATCTGATGCTGGATTTGAACCCAGGTACTCCTGACTCCAGGGCCGGTGCTTTATCCACTGCACCACCTAGCTGCCCCCACTACTATACTATTAATGCTATTGCTACTGCTACTACTACTACTCTTCTACTTTTACTACTACTACTACTACTACTGCTACTACTATACTACTATTGCTACTGCTACTACTACTATACTACTAATACCACTCCCCTTACCACTATTACTACTATAACTACTACTATAGCTATTCCCTAACTGACCTCTTACGAATCACATCTGTCTCCTCATGCCAACTTCTATGCTTCTGCCAGGCTAATCTTTACTTTCATCATGTGATGATTGGCCTCTAAAACCTTCAATGACTTTCATTTTCTTCTTATATTGAGATTAGTCTTTTTTGTCTGACTTTCTTATCTCCAAATATATTGCCAATGATTCTCCAACACCAACCTCTCTTCTATAGACTGATCTCATTATCTTGTTAACATCCATAACTTGTTCTGGCTTCTGTGCTTTTCTTAAAACATGGTTTTCCCCTGACTTTCAGAACTTTTGATCTTGTTGCTGCCTTACTTAAATCCTTCTCTTCCTTCAAAGATCAGATAAAATCACATCTTTTTCAGGAAGTCTTCCCTAAGAACTCCAGACTTTATTTATCTCCTCACTTGAAAGCACATAACACTTTAAGGTTCAAATAAACCAATTAGAACTTTCAAATTTGTGCTGCCTTGAAAAATTTCCCCTAGTTCAGCAGCCTTGGCCATTCTTTCCTGGAAAGTTTGTGAGCTTTGTTTTGGAATGTTTAATTCTTGTGTTATTTACATTCCCCTGCCCCTGCTCAGTATCTAGAGTTGCTCCCACTACATAGCATGTACTTTCTTAGGACTTATTGGTGGATTAATGCAGTATCACTGGAAAGTGTAGCTTTGTTGTGAGTCATTTCTATATTCCTTAAAACTGGTTTCTGAGTCTGGCTGGGGGGTTATGTTAACTTTAAAAATGTATATAAGGATTCAGTTTCATCTAGAATCGATAGAACTTTCTCTTGAATAGACTTTAGGTCCTGACAGACACCACAGAGGAAGAAAATATTATTTTTTTTTGTTTTGTTTTTGCAAGGCAATGGGATTAAGTGACTTGCCCAAGGTCACCGAGCTAGGGATTATTAAGTATCTGAATCCAGATTTGAACTCAGGTCCTCCTGATTCCAGGGGCCAGTACTCTATCCACTGTGCCACCTTAACTGCCCAGAAAATACTATTTCTCTCAATATTTAGTCCCATTTTCCAGTTTTTATTTGAGTATTTCTAATTAGCCTTAAAGTTAAATATATGAATCTATTAAAAGTATGGTAAAAGAAATAAACATTAGGTTAATAATTTGAAGTAAACTGTCATTGACAATTTTTTAAATTTTATTCTATCCATGCTTTCCATAGATTGTAGCAAAATTACTTTAAGGAGACAATGAGGGAGGTACGCAATATTGGATAGGACCAGACTTTGAGTCAGAATGGGTTTGAATGCTACTAGCTACTAAGTGGTGCTACTAATATGGTTGCCTCATTTCTAAGTGACCATCTGTAGTCTTCCTGATTTATATCTGACCACTGGACCTAGATGACCCTGGAGCAGAAAGTAAGGCTGGTGACTTAGCACAGCACAGCTTCACTCAAATTCAATTCAGGTACTTGTCATGATGTCCCTGATGTCATAGTCTTTTTCGAGAATGAACAACAAACATCAAACAATTTCTACCTGTGAATCATGGGCAAATCACTTACATTCTAAGCCTCAATTTTCTATCTGTAAAAGACAATATTTATAGCACCCCTTTCACACAGTTGTCATAAGGATCAAATGAGGCCACATATATATGATGATTTAAAATGTACAATAATATAATAATAATAATAATGATTTTAAAGTTACTAACACTTATTTAGCACTTATCCAAGAACTAATGTAAGATGGTGATGATGATGATTATTATAGAGAAAACTTCCAACATACACACAACATGCCAGATGTTATAGAGATTACTAGCTACAACAAAGAAAGAATAGCAATGGAGATGTTCAATAATTCATCAGAGATAATACCTAAGAGTGCAGTGGTAATATTTATAGCCTCAGAAGTCTAAGTGAAAATGCACAAAAATTGAGTAATAAAAAGATAACAACCTAAGGATCTAAATTCAGCCTTAGAAGTCATATTGACACTAGGTACAATATGACTAATGGCAAATGAAGAAAAATTATTCAGTTAATAGATTTGACAAGCTAGGTATACAGTACTACTATCTATCATTTGCTTTTAAGAAGAACTCTATTATGATGGAAAGAACATGTATGAGGATCAAAGAATAAGATATACCAGACATATAATATGTGCAATGATAACGATAGACCACACAACTGGAAGCTATAAATAGAAAATGAGTTCTGGAAGCAGATCATAGGACAAGGTCCTAGGAATGATTCAGTAGCAACAGGGTATTTAAATTATTCAACCATTTACTTAGATGAGCTTGCTTTTCTAAAAGCAGAGTAGATGATACATTTCTGACTTTATTTCATGATAAATTCATCCTTCAGAAGGTGGAAGGAGAGATGAGGAGAGCTGCTATCTTAGACCTGATTCTAATGAAGAACTGGTTGCTAAAGTAGAAACAAGAGGGACTTTGTGAAGAAGTGACTATACCAAAAAACAAAACAAACAAAAAACAAAACAAAACCCAAACCCCAAAATGTTACTAAGCCATCTGAGATTTTGCTACAGATAAGAAAGGGAGTGTCATGGACATAGTAAGTTTTGAGATGTAAGATTTCAAAAAGTTCACAGAAATAATATGTAGGGAGTTCATGACCTGAAAGTTCATAAGGGAAGTTAGTTTATTCTTAAAATGAAATTGAGACTAGAAGCACAAATGATTGTGATGAGAAGGAAAAGACATATCAAGACATACCAAGGTATGTTCAGAAGATCGTTTTGTTTTTAGATATGTTTAGGATATAGGAAAATGAGCTAGTTCTTTTTTTTTTTTTTTTTAGGTTTTTGCAAGGCAAATGGGGTTAAGTGGCTTGCCCAAGGCCACACAGCTAGGTAATTATTAAGTGTCTGAGACCGGATTTGAACCCGGGTAACTCCTGACTGCAAGGCCGGTGCTTTATCCACTGCGCCACCTAGCCGCCCCCAGCTAATTCTTTAAAAATAAGTTCAGCAGTATGAAAATTCAGAAAAGAAAAAAAGAACATTAATCTTTGGTTGAAAATAGAGACAATGGGCGGCTAGGTGGCGCGGTGGATAGAGCACCGGCCTTGCAGTCAGGAGTTACCCGGGTTCAAATCCGGTCTCAGACACTTAATAATTACCTAGCTGTGTGGCCTTGGGCAAGCCACTTAACCCCATTTGCCTTGCAAAAAAAAAAAGCCCTAAAAAAAAGTAGAGACAAGAGGAAGATTAAAGAAAGCTATTACTTGGAGAGGAAGTATGATATAGTGATAAATACTGAAATTAGAATAGAATTATTCAACTTTTATTTGTTTTATTCATTTTAGTTTTTTGTAAGGCAATGGGGTTAAGTGGCTTGCCCAAGGCCACACAACCAGGTAATTATTAAGTGTCTGAGGTCATAGTTGAACTCAGGTCCTCCTGACTCCAGAGCCGGTGCTCTATCCACCGTGCCACCTAGCTGCCCCTTTGTTTTATTTTCTTACCAAGAAAAAAAAAGATCTTCAAAGTGAAGAGTAAAGAGGAAGGGAAGAGAATAAGCATTTATTAAACACCTACTATGCACCAAGCACTGTGCTGAGTTCTATATAGCTATTATCTCAGTTGATTCATACTTACAACCCTGTGAGATATGTACTATTATTATTCTCATTTCGTAACTGAGGAACCTGAGGCAGCCAGGGTTACACTGCTAGTCTACTAAGTGTATGAGACTGAATTTGGATTCATGTCTTCCTGATAGTAGCCCAGAGCTCTATGTATTACTAACTAGCCACCTAGGATATATAGAAGAAAAAGGGAATATGGAATTGCTATCAAGCTAGGGAGGAGATGTGACTAGAGTATCTCAATGAATTCAGATTACTAAATCCAGATTAACTATAACTCAGGATACTTTGAGTATACTGGAAAGTTTGTGAAGCAACTATTGCTGGTCTTTGAAAAATCATAGGAAATAGGGCAGATATTAAATGACTAAAAAGGTGAATATAGCTCCTATTTTGAGAAAGGAAAAAGAAAGTAGACTCCCCAAAACTTAAGTCTGATTAGCAGGACTCAGATTTCTTAATGATTTTATATATTATTAAAGTCATGGCTTATGAGTATTTAGAAAGACAGATACAAATCAGCGGTGAGCCTACATGAGTCATTAAGAATGTCATAATCAGGGCAGCTAAGTGGCACGGTGGATAAAGCACCGGCCCTGGAGTCAGGAGTACCTGGGTTCAAATCCAGTCTCAGACACTTAATAATTACCTAGCTGTGTGGCCTTGGGCAAACCCCTTAACCCCATTTGCCTTGCAAAAAAAAACCTAAAAAAAAAAGAAATGTCATAATCTTTTCCTTTTTTGTTGAGATTGCCAGACTTGAGGCTTGGGAATGTTATAGGTTTGTACATGTATTTGTGTGATGCCAAGACACCACACCATGCACACATATGTGTTTGTATACTTTCATCCTTGTAAATATCTACCTACATATACACACATAGCATATCCATACACATGCCTATCCAGCTACACATATATGATATTCTTGCACTTTTGAATCTGGCAACTTATCAAAAATGAAAAAGATTCTATCATGACTTTTTCTTGGCAACTCTTTTTGTATACATGCATGTGTATGGACTGGGTGACAATATTGTTATGTACTTAAAAACCGGTGGCAAGATCTTCCCAAATAGTGGTGATTTAAGGATTGCTGTCAAACTGGAAAGAAGTACATAATGGAGAACCAGAGAGTTCTGTCCATGGTGCTATTTTGTTCAACATTTTAATCAATAACATAACACACATATGACATGTGTATTAAATTTTTGAGGAGACAAAAAAAAAACTGGAAAGGATAGAAAACAGGTTGGATGACAAAATTGATATCCAAAAATGATTATCACAGGTTGAAGACAATCATATAAAATTTGATGGAGATAAATTTAGTCATATACTTAGATTAAAAATGAACTGTTCAAGTATCTCTCTCTCTGTATATGTGTTTATATATATATGTAATATACATATGTCAGTTCATGTAAAACATCTGAGTATTTTCATGGGCTACAATGTGATTTAATGGTATATCTTGCCAACAACAACAACAACAACACTAAATACAAACTTCAGATGCATTTAGCCACCTATTATCTAGAGATAGATCTTGGTAATCTTCTTGAAATCTGACCTGGTCAAATTACATTACATCTGGAATATTGTGTTCAGTTTTGGACATTATATTTTAGGAAAATAATTAATAAACTAGAGAACATGGAGGAAAACAGCTAGAATAGAAAGAGGATTTTTAAAACATATATAAGGAGTAGATGAAGGAATGGAGGCTCTTTAGCATGAAGAAAGGAAGTCTTTGGGAAGGAGCATGATAGATGTTTCCAAGTATTTGAAGAATATTTGTAAAAAGGATTAGAATTGTTTTGCTTGGCTTCAAGGCAGAGCTGAAACAATAGATGGATATTGCAAGAAGGTAGTTACATTTCCATATTTGGAAGAATCATGTAATAAGTAATCAGAACTGTCCAAAAGCAGAATATTTTGACTTGGTATATAGTAATAATAGTACTCATGTTTATACAGTATTATGCCTAAAAGGTTACAAACCACTTTTACACAAGTTGTCACATTTGATTCTTATGACAATTCTATTAGGTAGGCATTATTACCTGTATTTTATAAATGAGTTTAAGTGACTTGTCCAGGGTCAGAATTTGAACTCAGGCCTCTATGACTCTAAGTGTATCCCTCTATCTATTCAACTACATAACTAGTCTATCCCTCAACAATGGAGGTCAAGAAGAGGATGGATAGCCATTTATCAGGGATATTTTAGAGGAGAGTCTTATCCACACTCTAGTTGGAGAAGGTAGCCTCAAAAGGGTCACTCCAACACTGTCACTATATTTAATAGGACTAGAATTTAAGAATACTTCAAGGACCAGGCTACATTAATTCATACTGCATTATTTTTTCCATAAGGCAAAGAAAATAGAGATAGAATGAAAAATGTTATCTCAGAGTAAAATTATAATTAATTTTTTTTATCATTTGGTGCACGTAGTCTATCTAATAGTAAATGTTATCACCTGACAAGTTCAACTTAAGAATTTAGAAGTTGGAGTTGGAAAGTTTAGGACCTACCTTACATAATTTTTAGTTCAGTAAGTCATTTCAATTAGTACTTGATCCTTGTCAGTTGATTGTTTAGATCAGCTTAAATGATGTAATTTATTTCTCTTGACTTCCTCAGTTGATTAGATAATAATTAAGTTGCATTCTGGGTTTCATACTATGTGAACTTACTGGACATTTCTAGGAAAAATTATTAAAATTATATCTCTTAGTGGAAAACACTAACACCATTCATCAATATAAAGAGATTGAAATAGTAACAGGTATTTTTAAACACTGTTGGGAAAAAAATTTGTCTATTGTATCCATGTACACATTTAGACAGACGTATATAGTAAATATTTGTTTTATTGTCTTATACAAATATTCTTTAACTATGTACTAAGACTGGTCTTGGCCCTATTATGGAAGTTTACTTCATTCTCCCTTTTCCTCCCCCATGGAAAATCCAAATCAATTCAGAAACTGTTTTCCCTTTGGGAGTTGATGTCCTCATTAGGGAAGCTGCCCTGAGCTACACAAGTCATACTATTGTGAATGATGAATGCATGTGAGACCATTACTTCACACACAATGACATGAGGGTTGAAAACATGTGAACAGGAAGCCAAGCCCAGTAGAAAATTGAAATTTTTCCAGCTTTCCAGGGAACATAGAAGTTGAATACAAGAAATTATCTTCTGGAATCAGGTATCCGAGGGACCATATAGTTGTGAGGTCACCATTTTTGTCCCAGAGTGAATAATACCAGTGGGTCAGACAGCACCCTGCTGCAACTAGTCAGAATGAGATTGTTTTAAAGCAATAATTAGCTATAAAATCAGGGTTCTAAAGAACCAGGCAAGAATCTCATATGAAGAATGGGGGGGGCACTGCACGTGGGAGTTCAACATAAGTTTCATATATGATCATGTTAAGAGAAAATGTTGCCCAACACATCTTACTTACTACTCCTTATTTAATAGTTAAATATACATCGACAGATGTGAATATGCAAAGGAGTTATAATTTCATCAGTGTTGGGACCTCCCACAGTGCTTCTAATAAGGCAATCCAATAAATTACTTATTGATTATGTCCTAAGGAGTTCCCTGACTTGCTCTCAGTAATGTAACTTTTAAGTTTCAGAAGTGAGATTTGAGCCTTGGTCTTCCTTATCCCAAGTCAAGTATGGCATCTATTATATCACACTGCCTTTAAACAATTACATGCTATTTTTAAAAATAAATCTCTGGCATAACAAAATACTCATATCTGAATGCTTGAAATCAAAAAGTATTTCCTTTGTTTGGTACTTTTTTATCTTAACTCACTACTAAGTTCAAAATTGAATATATATTCTCTATCTTATTGTCTGAAAAGAATCTTAGCATAAATAGAATCAAATTTTACTCAAATGTCAGTGAGGGGCACTTAGAGATGGCCAGTTGTGAAGTCAGTCACTGAAAACTAAAGGGTCCCTAGATCCTACTCTGAAGAGTGATTTCTGAAGAGTGATTAATTTTTTTAATATATTGAGAGAATATGGCATGATTCCATGGTGGTAACTTCCTAAACCTACTTTTTAGTGCTCAATGGGCATGGATTATCTGGCAGAAAGAAATATCACAGGGTTTTGTGAGACTTCCCATAAGGTCTTGGGTTAATTGCCAACAAGGCAAATAGCATGTACTTTTAAGTTTTTAAGCAAGTCATAACTCTGAAAACCAGCAAATATGATGAAGACATTACTACAGATACTAGTTATCACATAACAAAGAATTTTGTCACTAAAACTGTTCTGGCAATAGGCAGTGACTGGAGTGGTAATGGGGCAGAAGAAGAGTAAATTCAATTGACTGCTAAAAGAATTTCTGGGCAAGACATTATCTATCTTCATGCCTTCATTTTTAAACTGGGTCTCTTGATCAGGTAATGATTGTTATTTTTGATTCCTCTCTGCTTTTTGGAGTCCCAGTTTTCCTAAAAGACTTAATTCAAGCACCACATTTAATGTCCTCTCCAAACTATCTTGTATTCATTTTCTGAATAATTTGTGCATGCATGCATTTATGTATATATATATATATATATATGTATATATATATATATATACATATATATATATATATACATACACACACACCATGAGAATATATACATTAATGAACATGTCATTGTCCTCATAGAATTTAAGGTCCTTGAAGGCAAGGGACATTTTGACTTTATATCCTCAATAATTAACAATTGTTTAAATGTTTGTCGATTTTTTGATAAGGAATAAGTGCTGGAATTGACCATGGAACACACAAAGGTCTTTACTAGTCTGCCTCCCTATCCCTGCTCCTCTAGTCCCATTTAGAAGGAACAGGAGTAATTTTAAAAAATTAATCAGAATTCTTCTTATTTAACCTGTGAAAGTCAAAACTGTCCCTATCTGAAGGTATAATTAACCTTTGGCAAATATACTCTTTCTGCTAAGTCTTCTTAAAAGGTAATAGGGATAATCCAAACAGCAATATTGAAACATGTAAAATAATTAGAGTCCAGTGAAAACAAGATAAAAGTGTTACAGGATGGTTGTTCCTTGGAATCAATTTCAAAACCATTATTCTGCTACTTAAAATTCAGATAAAATAATTTGTTCAAAGAAATATAACTTTTTTTCTTTCCTCAAGCTTCTTGCCATTTTCCTACATATTACATATTCCAAACACTGCTGAATTTCTGTATTGATCACAAGAATCTTTCGGGTTTGACTAATCTGGGAAGAACAAACAGAAATTAGAAATACTTTTATCACTATCTCAGAATAATTAAAAATCAACAATTATTAGCATTATGTATACATTCCTGAAACCAAGTAACGAAAAACCGTCTCTCATTGAAAGTTGAATATTAGCCAAGATTATGAATCTAATGTTAATATTATATCTAACACTGGCATCAACATTGGCATTTTTTCCATCTGGGTGCAAAGAATGCCAGTAACTGACAATATTCTCATGATTTCACTGAATTTACAGGTTTGATGATTTCTCTCTACTCAATCCAACACACTCATTTATACTATCAAGGTTATAACTGACTTTTTGTGTCTTATAAACTCATCTTGAGAAGTTTGGCTATGTGGTGATAAATTTTTGTCTAATGAAGCAACACAGGAAATGAAGTACATTTTACTGTTATTCTAATTTGGAAGTTGGAATATTGACCCATATTCTTCAGGTTTCTTTTTCTTTCATTACTTTGATTACTTTCTGTAGGGACATTACTTATGCCAGGGGAGTATATGAATAAACTAAAATACTGTGATATATAACTATATAAATCACTTCACTACTTGAAGAAAACACTCCCTGAATAAGCATAGATTATAACATCCTGAAAGGAGCACGTGTGTGCACGCAAAACACACACACACACACACATATACAGAAAGAAGAAACACACACACATACTTCTAGAGATAATTAAGCATAGGTGGGCCTTTGATGGCAGACATAGTCTCAGAATCAAAAATCTTTACAACTTATTCAAACCTCCCAAAGTTTGGTCTCCCTAGTTAAAAACCTTAGAGGACACAGGACCAATTTTCATGGTAAGATGAGGCAATAAGCAGGGGTTTCATAGGAAAAAGTATACAAATTAACTAATCTAAATAGATGTGGAAATAGACCTTTTCTTAATCCCACTAACTGGATCATGGCTAGTAGACTAGACACTTAACGCTTTGACCCTTTCAATGTATGAAACAAACAAAAAAACCAAATTTCATTCAGCCCTCAGCAGAGTAAATTCTGGTTCTGCAGCAAAAGAGGCAAAATGGTGGAAAAGCAGGTAGAATTAGTTTTGAGACCAAAATTTATATGTCATTGGTCAATCCAAATCTAAATATTCACCGTA
Organism: Macrotis lagotis; assembly: GCF_037893015.1. Lineage (NCBI taxonomy): Eukaryota > Metazoa > Chordata > Mammalia > Peramelemorphia > Peramelidae > Macrotis > Macrotis lagotis. The sequence goes on from NC_133666.1 coordinate 408,081,019, forward strand.
TCTTTGCAAATACAAAGTTCTATATCAGAAAGGACTTTTAAGCAATTTTAAAAATTAATAAACATTTACTTTTCTCTTCTAATTCTATCCCCAATTGAAAAAAGAAGAAAAGAAAAAAACTCATCAAAACAAATACACATAGTCAAGCAAAACAAATTCCCTCCTTGGCCATGTCCCCAGAATACATGTCTCATTCTTTTTCTTGAGTCCATCACACCTGAGAAAGGATGCATACCTCAGTAAGAGAAAGAATAACATAGAATCTGTTGTTTTTTAAGTTATCAATAATACTTCATAAACTCTTCAGAAATTGCCTTCTACTTAAAAGTTATTCTGCTGTTTCAAAAATTACCTTTTGTTGAAAGGCTAGAACTCCAAGTAATATCATACAGAAGAGCACCAACTTTATATTAATTTAGCATTCTCTGGGAAAAAAAATAGCTCGGTGATAATGACGCTTTGGATTTTTGCCAATGCTTAAAAAGTTAGGATTCTATTTCTTCCCTCCTTGGGCTGTCAAAAATGTAATAGAAATTCACATTTCCACTATGTAGTTTTGCTCCATTTATACAAGTCAGAGCAAGCTTCATGCACATACTGAGAGATAGGATATAATACAGTGTGAAAAGCAACTTTCAACAGCTGTTTACTTGTTGAAATGATAAGCAGTGGAGACAGAGATACCGAAGATCAATGTTTTTTACTCTTTGCCTAACAAATAACTTTGCAAAGAGAGGGGAGAAGAGGTTGGGAAATAGAGAAAAAGAGACAAAGACAAGAGACTCAGATGAAGAGAGACACAGAAGGACAGAGAGATAGAGAAACATAGACATGTCCTGGGATGGTTTAAAAGTGACTAGCTCCAGAGCAACGGAAGAAGGGTGTTTGAAGATTAAGGCAATCAGCTACAAGAAATTTTTTTCCTCCCTATTTTTGTTAGGGAAGATCAAGTTGGGTGGAGAACTTTGGGCAGGAAAGTATTTTTTCATCACCCAAGAATTTGAAGGAGGGAAAATAGCTCAAATAATTTTTAAATTATAAAATGTGCAAGGCAGTGAAAGGACCATTTAAAAAGCCCACCCAACTCCTGGAAATTAAAGCTGGAGAGTCGTACTTACTTACGAAGGCTGCCCTCCCAATCTTCTCTAGGAAAAATTCAGAAGTTTGCAGAGTACCAAAGATATGGTGGCAACAGGCTTTTCTTCCCAAGACTCATTGTTTCTTATCTCTTTTGACCTCTGAACAGGAGGCTACCAGGAGCCAGGAAACCCTCAGTTCTCCTATTGACCTTTCCCCTGGCCTCTGCCAAATCACTTAACCTCTCAGCCTCAGTTTTCCTATCTGGAGGGGGGAAGGGCTACCATCTGATAGAAGCCACGGGATACAGGAGCTTCATTAGAGAAGGTTTTGTCAAGCACTTGCAAGATGAGAGGGTTACATAAGCGCTGGGGTATTATTATCATCATACACCCCCATACAACCAGGGCTGCCAGACAAACAAAAGAGCAGTTCCAAGAAGAGGAGGAGCAGAAATAGGAGTTACACTGAGGGTGAATTTAGGGACACCGCTTAAACTGACTGGATGAGGGAAAAGAGCAATTCAATATGTACAAGCAAAGCTCTCTAAACAAACAGGGAACTGCAGCTGGCAGAGGCTGATGAGGTGAAGAAAGCCACAGGCTCTCATTGTGAGGGCAAGCAGCCCCGGGCAAGGATTCCATGCTTGTGGTTCTCCGCTCTATGTGGGCCTTAGCACAGTAGCTGCCTGTGGCAGCATGGACCAGATGACGAGGATGCGGTATCTGGGGGCTGCAGAGGTTCCAGGGACCAAGTGCTTGGTAAATACAGTTGTTCCTTAGGCCAGGTGCTGTTTCTGGCTTTCAGATCTGGACTGCTCACTGTCCTACTGTTGGTCACCAGTGAATCTGGGCATCATGCTACTACTCTGTCTCTTTGAAGGACTCAATCAATAAGGTGTGAGGGGGCACTTTATACTGTGTACAGGAAATGAGGTAGAATTTGGAAAGGATTTTGGCTCAAGTGACTTGGGATCACTTCCAGCTCTATGACTTGTTAGCTGTTAGCTGTGTGAAACAGCAGATAAGGACTGGCCCTCTGATTTTCTTTGTACAGGGAATTTCCTGGGAAGAAATACCATCTATCATTGCAGGCCATCACTTGCTCTATATCTCAGAGCTTTTACTGGAGTAAAGCTTCGAAGTGAAATGACTTTGTTCAGGTTCTGTGGGTAGTAAATATTAGAGATAAGATCTCACCACACTCACCACATCACACTGTTCTCTCTAGTTTTGTGACCTTGGATAAACTACTTTACTTCTTCAGAGTATCAGTTTCTTCATTTGTAAAATAGGAAGGTGTTGACCCTGTAGCCTTCCCACTCTGCTACCCTATAAAATATCAGGGAAGTTCAAAACCCCCTGAATCACACTGTTAGGAAAAGGACCATCATTAAGGGCCCAAAGCTCCTTTCCCATCATTGAGGTGTTGGAATATCAACTAGTATACAATTCCTCCCAAGTCTTCCCTCTCCCTTGAGTAGTTAGCACCACTTCCTAGGTCCATATTCCTTGATCCCATTCCCCCAATATCTAGTCCTGCTAGATCTGGACAATAAATTTATTAAAAACCTAACAGAAGCAGTTAGGGGGTGCAGTGGATACAGCACCAGCCCTGGAGTCAGGAAGACCTGAATGCAAATCTGGCCTGACTCTTAATTGCCTAGCTTGTGACCTTGGGCAAGTCACTTAACTTTATTGCCTTGCAAAAAAAAATAACCTAACAGATTTTACTGGTTTGAGGGAGTATCACATTCCCTCTAAGGCCCTTGGGTGCATCCAGTTTCACCTGAGGTTCCAGTGTTCCAGATCTGTTTTCATCATCTTCCCTGACTACCTTTCTTATTGTGAGCAGGCCATCTAAATAAAGATGATTTCTCTTGTGACTCCCTTTTTCTATAAATATCTTTGAGCCTTTCTAAATCTACATTTAGACAAGGAATATCTGCATTACCTACCCCATTGATTTGTTGCTAGAATTAAGAGATAAAGTATATAAAGCATTTCAAAACTCCAAATTATTATGTAAATGTTAACTATCATATCATCATCAACATGAAAGATAATGACAACAATATTTTGTAGTTGATACTTTGTTTTCCTACAGGTTGTGCACATGGTTCCCTAGATGTGCACATGCTCCCTACTGAATAATAATAATAATAATAATAATAATAATTAATAACCAATAATAATTACAATAATGATAAATAGTGTGGTATAATTGACAAGGGCTGGCTGTGGTAGAGCTGTGCACAAATCCTGCTTCTAATGTTGTCCATATGACCAATGTTGAAAGTTTGATTAACCTTTCTGAGTCTAAGGGAACATTAATATTATAAATCACACAGTTAAACCATAAGTCCTTTACATGCTACTATAATAACAGAAGTGTTGCTGCTGCTGCTGCTGCTGCTGTTAACTGCTTGTGTTGGTAATCCAGATAAAGAATATTCATCTGATGAATTGCCAGGAATAACTTCAAATTCCTATAGCTTGAATTGAGATTATGCAAATAAATAATTTTAATATTAGTAGCTATTTTAGAGGTCCTTTAATCTAACTCATTTCACAGATAAGGAAACTGAGACCTAATTTATTTATAACAGACTACATCAATAGTGTTAAGCTAGAACTAGAACATGATTTACCCTTTGACATACCCAAATGGACATAGTGAGACATGTTAAAGTTAAATTATAAAAAGACAATGACTAATATCTTGATTGACCTGCTCAATGGATCTTTAACTATACCAGGCTACCTACCTCTACATTCTACATTTCCTCATCCACAGAGAGATAACAAATGACTATGTAATGATATAATGTTAAGATCATATCTTCTAGACAAATATGATACCAGTGTTTTCTGAGATTGCAAGGTTTAAAATAATAGCTTTCATAAGGGAAGATCTAACATCTTCTGGCTCTATGACTATGGGGTAGAAAGTAGAAAAACTTTTGTTTTGTGTCAAATTGAAGTTGAATGAAGGTTACATAATCCATCCATCCATTCATCCATGCACACACACACACACACACACACACACACACACACACACACACACACATATATATATATATATATATATATATATTCATACAGGGGAACAGACAATTTTGATGTTTCTTTCCCTAATTCAAGCAAAGGCAGGTGAAGAACTAAGTTGAATGTAATATGGACTTGGATGTATTTAGGATCATTATACAGACTGATTCTAGAAGCCTAATGTTGGAAGTACATGAATATGGTGTGAGACTCTTGGTATGGAAACTTCCAATTTTCAGTGTTGCAACTTACACAAAGTACATAGAATGCATATAGCATCATTTAATCATTTTCCAAAGTTCAGCACTTTTCATTCTCAAGCAATGCATTCATCTTCATTTTACTTATGGAGAAAATGAGTTGCAAAAGTTGAAGAGTCTTGATTGTAGGATATACTAGTCTGTCACCAGGTCCTCAGTTAGAAGACGGGGTAGATAATGGACTTGGAATCTGGGGGGAACAAGTTTGGATATGACCTAGTTGTATAGCCATAATAAAAGAACATCTAATCTCTCTAAGCTTTAATTTATTTTTTTAAACTAAGAATAAAACCTATATTATCTACCTCATAGGATTATTGAGAGGCCCTCAATTAGACAAACTACATCAAATATTTAGGAACTCTTTTGGGGAACTGGAACATCAATTTCATTGGTGTAGGCAACTTCCAGCAAGAAGCTGTATCTCCTGTTCCATGTCTAAGAGAAAGGCCTGGGGCAGTGACAGGCTAAAGTGAGCTGTCCAGGGTTACACAGCAAATATTCATCAGAGGCGGTGAGACTCAAACACAAGTCCTGGATCCAACGCCAGCTCACTACTGACTACTTTTCTCTACCTCCTCAATAAACATTAAAGACTATCTAAATAGAAATTTTTATTAGTGTTGTTGGTTTTATTTGTATGCTACTGAATGATGATAATATGAAGGTTATAAAATAAATATTTAAATTGGGTCGGTAAACTTTACTCCAGGCTCAATACCATTAAAAGACCTTAATTAAATGCCTATTTGCCTGTTGTGTTGCCTTATACACAAAGCTCTGTAGATCAAGGAAACAGATCCAAAAATAACTTGCCTGCACAATAAACCTGTACCCTTCGCACCCTCTCCCATTTCTTATGTGCCATGAACCAAGCTAATCAAGATAGAGGCTGAGTCCTGTTGGACAAGGGTTCATTTAAACCACATCTGTTGCTCATCAAACTTCCATTTGGGGAAATGGATAGTTCTCTTTTGCAGTTAGATTTTGCTAGGCCTTATGGCACTACATCTCCTGCATTAATTTCACAATACACCAGCACATCCATGCTATCAGGTCCCTGGCCTGAATACTGCACTTCTTATCCCTTCCCCCTACCCTCTACTTCAAAGGATTCCTCACTTCACTAATTCTAGAACATAAATTGATTTTTCTCCCATTTGTTGTAGTTGACAATAGGATGGCTGACACAGCAGCATTGCTAAAATGACAGCTCATTTCTATTCCAGGGGAAGGAATTTCTATTAATGCTCTTAATGAGGAGCATCCCTATGAGAGATGGGAAATCATCTTTGCTTAGCAGTAACCTGATTAGGATGGCAAATACATGGTACTTAGAAAGGAAATAATCAGACAAGGGCAGGGAGGTACAGGAAATGATTTAAACAGATCCAAATTAATAGGAAGAATTAATTCACTGCAGTTTCCTAATAGTGGTCTGTGTATTTGACATAGATAAGATCACAGGGTAGAGGGTAGATTTGAAATTGGCCTTCAGATGCACTGGCATTTCATTGGAAAAGAAACTTACTGGTCATAGTGAAATAGGAACATGCTCTTACATTTTCCCAGAGCTGGAGGTGTGTGTGTGTGTGTGGGATGATGGTAGTAGTGTTATGAATTTCAGTAAACCCAAGGAAAGGTAAAGAAACTACAGGTTATGTGATATGTTGACATATTTTACAAACATTTTTATGCACAAGTTTAAAGTACTTCTGCTATTTGCAATAATAGTCCTACTATGTGCAAGCAACTGTTTATCTAAAAAATGCAATCCAGAAAATATTTACTATGTGCAAGTTAGTATATCACATCCTGAAGATTCAAATGATTGAGTTCTTTTTCTTAAGGAGCTTAAAATCTTAGAGAGTATACCTGTGTAACACACATACATGTGATGATAATGTTCTAAGATTTTCTGAAAACAAGCTCATTGGTTTTTTCCTTCATCATTTTCTTCCTTTCTTTGAAAACTGGAACAGCTGCCATTCTCTCATATGGCAGCACAATCCTTCAGCATCTTTACATTTTTCAAAAAATCTCTGATGGGAGAAGGGAGTGCATTTGACCTGGTAACTTGAGAACTCATTGAAAACTCATGCTCTCTTTCTCTCCCTACATATCTTAAATACCAACTTTCTACATTGCTCTTTGCCAGATCTTCTCCCAATCCAAAGATCGTTCATCTTAGCAGAGAAAAACAAATGCAAAATCAAAGGTGAACAATTCTGCTTCCTCTGTCAACCATTATTATCATCTTCTGGAGAAACAATCTCATTCCTTCTTTTATTGTACTCTTTCACTAAAATAGAATAAAATGGCATTCTTTTTTATTGTCTTTATCTTCCTTGCCAGTCACAAGGCATGTTGGGCTGACATTATTCTTACAGTGCCATGCCCTATATTTGTAACTGTATGAATTGATGTAGAATGAAGAAAGCACCACTAAAAGAACAAAATGACTAGGACAATTTAAATTAAAACAACAATAAAAGGAAGCAAATCTCAGATATAATTCAAAGATCTTAAAATTGGGAGGACAGGTGTTGCAACATTTCCCTCTTTTTTGATAGAGAAGTAGGAAATTTTGGAAGGCTTTAGAATGTTTGACTTTTCTTGTTGTTGCAAGACAGGATGCTAGGTGTGTGGGGGTGTGTGGGGGTGTGTGGGTGTGGGTATGTGCAATATTAGGAAATGACCATGCCAAATGACAAAAGTCATCTATAAAATTTCAAAAAATAAAAATAATACAAAATAAATTCTAAGGTGACTGATGATCCTGTACAAGTAATCATGTTGACTCTTTGGAAAGCTCTTTTTCTCTTTACTAGAATATTTTTGTTTCTTCAGAATTTCATTCTTGAGAATTTGCTATTTCTCATAGATTGACTACCCTTCTAGAATTTTAGTGAATAGATCTTACCTCTCCTTTTTCTTAATTAAAATATTAGAAGGAAAGTCAATTGTTTATAACTGACTGGCCAGGATATTTGTCTGGGGAGTAGCAAATGTCTGGCCATGTCCAGAAGCAGGGTACATATATTCAGGACTGTACAACTTAAGAGATAGGTGGCCTCAAACTCATATGAGATTAATGATGGTACCTGAATCCCTTGTAAAGATGCACAAACTGGGGTATTTGTTAAGGGAAACTGATTATGAGTTAGTATGGACCTGCAAGGAAAGTGCTGAAATGGCCATTTACAAGCAAAATAATTTAAGGAACATCACTAGGTATATTAGCTATTTTTGGGGTTGATCCAATGGCATAAAATCAGAAATTTAGTTTGGATTTTAGAGCCAGGAAGACCTTTCTAAAGACATTGGTATAAAAACTTTCAGTGGAAGGAGGCAGCAACTTTGGAAATGTACCTATTATCTTGATGATTATATGGCCTATTTTAGAGGGCCCCTTGAAAGTAAATAGGAATAGTATTATCCATTTGTTGGAAACTATATTCCTGGATTACCAACTAGCACCAGAGGAACATTATTGGATTTGTAGGACTATTGCCTACACACAGTTATCCAAAGAGTTGGTCAGGGAGTTGTTTTCTAGACTTAAGGACCTACTACCTGATGGGAGTTGGGGCTATGGAATCCCAGTTTATATCCTAAATAGACTAATAAGACTCTAAGTTGTAGTAGAAAAATGACCAATCACACAGCTAAGGCCTTGGACTTACTGACTGATCAAGCCTTGCTAACAAAAGAGGCGATTAGTCATCATAGATTGGTATTAGACTACCTTTTGGCTGAAGAAGGAGTCTGTGGTAAACTGAACTTATCAAATTGTTGTTTAAGGATAGATGACAATGGGAAGGTGCTAAAGGAGATAACTAGGGATAATCAGAAAGTTGGCACATGTGCCAGTCCAAACCTGGACAAGCCCCTTTAGTACTTCTTTGGATGAATAGGTTTACTGGTTCAGGATGGAAACAGTTACTGGGTATCTTACTGTTGGCCCTAAAGGGGATAATCCTATTAGCTGTGTGTCTCTGGTGTATGATCTAGTTAATAACTCAAATAGTACAAAATTCTATCAGCAAATTAGGACTGGTGTATGGCTCTAATAATGAAGAGGTAAAAATATTGATAGAAAAAGTCAGTAGTCCTACCAAGGATGAGGATTGTGAATTAATTTGAGGAAGACACAGCTGGTAAAGTGTGAAGACCAAGTTGTTATTAAAAAGAAAAGGGGGGGGTTATGAGGAATGTAGGGTGTTGGTCTTCACAGGGTGTGGAGGGGAGACCTTAGGGAATCCATTACAAAGGGGGAATGGCCCAGCCAATCAAAAAACTGGAAGAGTTTTCCTAATCCCATTCCAGAGATGGCAAACCCCAAACCAGTTCTCAAGGGTCAAGAGCAACCTAGAGTCTTGACCTTCTCCTTTGCGCATGCTCAAAGAGATCTATCTGTTCTTGCTCATTAGTATAATGAGCAGGGTGGGGAAATATATAGGAACTGAAGTATCAATTAGATTTGTGACCCCAGCCTATGGATGGCACAAAGGGTCAGGAATAAAGTCTTTCAAAGTGCATAAAAGAGCTTATATGTTGGAATTTCCTCGCCCTTCTCTCCCACCATGAGAGAGGTATGCCACTTTGTTAAGCTATTTTAATAAAAACCATTTTGATCACTCTGGGAAAAAAAGGAAAGTCAGTTCTTGAAGTACACAAAATGAAATAAAATACAAAAATAAATAAAATTTGCTTTCAATCAATTGAGGGTATGTTTCCAACTATGCTTAGTATTTCTTCTATCATTATTTCTAGATTGGAGTTATCATTTCACCACAAAAATTCTCATCATTTCCACCCTAGTGACAAATTCCTCCTTGTTCGTAAATGTTCCTCCACCTTATCATTAAGGCAAGTCAAGATATTATTATCTATTCTGCTTTTGGCAGAGATTTTGCTCTAGCATATGTTCAGATAATTAAAGTCTCCTATCACTGTTATATGATACTTTTCCTAGGCCAGACTTCAGTCCTGTGGTATAATGGGTAGAGGGCTGGACTTGGAATTAGCAAGACCTCAAGCCAAAACCCACTGTTGACAAATACTCTGCTTTCATGGATAAATCACTTGAAACATCTGTTTTCTTATCTGTAAAATGGGGATAATACCATTCTCATGTAGTATTATTTGACTCAAGAGTACAGATACAGAAAGAGCAATGGTTCTGGAGTCAAAAGATCTTGGTTCAAATTGTGCCTCTGTCTTGGGATTCAGTTAGCTCATTTGTAAATTGATGAGACTGGGCGGGGTGACTTCCAGGCTCTCTTTCAGCTCTTTATCCAAAACCTTATCATTTGAACCATCATCACTGTTATCTCTCTTTCTTGTCCTACTCTTCACTTTTCTTTCTCTTCAACTGTTTTGTAGTTGACTGATGGCAATAGCACTTCTGTTTGAACTTTACCCAGGTGTTCTTCAGCATTTTTAGCCTTAACTGGATGCTTATTTTTTCTGGGATTGCAAACTGGTGGATAATTTGGATAGGAATGAGGAAGGAATAGATAGGACTTAAGAAAGAGAAAAGAAGTATTTTTTTTAATTAATTAAGAATTGTAAGCAGTTCCTTTGATCTTCAATCACAGAAAACTCTTTACTTTCATTCTATTTTCCTGTAAGTATTGGAATGGCTTTAAAAAAAATCCCAAAAGACACTGCAAGCTACAATGCAATCTGCATTTTCCTTTACACATATCTCCAACCCAACCTCCCAGAAATTCCTAGAACATTAGCTATTGATCTCTAGCTACTTCTAGTTAATATTAAATTATCTTCCATGGGAATATGTCCCCATTTCCATTTGCTATGCATCCCTTCAACATACATAACAGTATGGTCCAATTTATGATAAATGAGTTTGTTGCATCCTCATTTTATATAGCTAACAAAGAGTTATCTTCAATCATAAGACAAAGGAAACGTGTCAACACTGAGTACAACTCAGTCAAACACTGAGTGTTTTAATAGTTGGCATATTTCATCTTATACCAAGTCAAGCGTCTCATGCCATAGCATTCAGGCATTCCTAATAATCACTGGAGTCAGAATTTCACAATGTGATTCTTTTATCTAGTTTTCAGTGAATCCCCTGCCCATGTGAATGCTTTCTATTCGATCACAAGCACAAAAATAAATCTCAATGACAAATATTTTGATTCTATTTAATTTTAGATTTTATCAGGTTTCTATATTTCAAGGCACCTTTCTGAGCTATGGAGATACAAACAAAAATATCTGCTCCTTGTCCACAGGGGTTTACATTTTTTGGAGTGGAAGAAAAAATGACATATACATAGTTAACTACAATAAAAGATAAAGAATAATAGGGGCAAAACTCAAATATTCTAATGACTCTTGAGGAAGGTAAGAACATATTCAGGAAGAAAGACTCTGAAAAGGAGTCACTGAAGAGATGACATCTGGCCTGAATTTTGATGAAAGATAAAGATTCTGAAAGACAGCTCAGTTTTACATGAAGATAAGGCAGGAATGCATTCTAGGTATGGAAGAGGGCCTTTATAAATTCACTGAGATTGGCTGTAAATTGATCATTTTTAAGACAGGAGAAAATTTGGGGGACAGTTGAAAATTTTTCATATCCAAATTCAATTCAACAAAAATTTATTCAGCATATTTGTTAGACACTGGTTGGGAAACAACAGTCTGGGGTCAACTCCCTCTTTGTTTCCTGAATCCTTTCTAAGATATCTCTGACAAGTAGTTATTCCACTTCTAATTGAAGACTTCCATTGTTGAGGAGCTCACTATATAATTCGGTAATCCATTTCATTTCAGGACTGCCCTAATTATCAGGCAAGTGGTAACTGTCAGTAACATAATCTTTGATGGAAATTTAATAAAGATTAATATGTTAATATTCAATCATTTAATATCTATCATCTCTCTATTTAACCTATCCATTCATCTATCTATCTTTAATTCTACAAACTCCAAAAGGGAACTAATAATAATGACCTGGAATGAGATAGATAAAGTAGATTAGTAAGATTAATCCAAATGTGAAGTCCTAAAAGAAGGATGTGAAGAGTGATGATGATGATGATGATGATGATGATTATCCTTTGTTTTTGAAGCCATAACATCAGGGAGGTGATACCATGACAAGCAAGTGAATTGGATTTGAACAAGGAAGGGGTTGTACTAAGTCCAGTATCACTTTCTCCTGGGTCATCTGGGTCCAGTGGTCAGATATGAATCAGGACAACTGGAGAGAGCCCTGGATGAAGGCAATCAGGGTTAAGTGAACTGCCCAAGGTCACATAGCTAGTAAGTATCAAGTGTCTAAGGCCAAATTCCAACTCAGGTCCTCCTGACTCCAGCCAGGTCTGGTGCTCTAAACCCTGTACCACTTAGCTGCTCTAATCAAGGAATAAAAAAAGGGAGCAATTGAGAGAATTGTTTAATTAAGTGAAGTGAAATGATTGGTCTAAGTCTGCATATAGGACTTTCTTCAAATGCATTAAGTTCTAACCTTGAAATTTCCTTGCATTCAAGGGTTCTTAACTTGGGATCCATAAATAGATTTCAGATTCATAGGTTTATGAACTTGGATGGGAAGTTATATCTTTATATTCACTAATCTCTAAGTGAAAATTAGAATTTTCTTCAATTGTTTGAAAACTATTATGACAGTTTCACCAGATATATGACATTAAGAAGCTTAAAAAAGAAGGAAACAAGTTTTTATTAAATATTTATTATGATCCAGGCACAGTGCTAAGCACTTAATAAATATCTTATTTGATTTTCACCACAATCCTGGGAATGAGCAGGTTGAGCAAATAAAAACTGAACCCAACTGATATAGAATGTCCCGAAAGTCTGAAGACAATTTTAAACTATTAAAACTTAAAGTTCCCTTAAGACTTTTGGGACATTCTATATAGTGTTTAACAAAAATGAAAAAAGTACTTTCTAAAATCAATCCTATAAGGCAAGTAATAGAAGTATTTTTATTTCCACTTGATAGGTCAGATAACTGAAACTCACTGAAACTTTCATGTAGTCACATGTTTAGTAAGTGGAGATCTACATCTTCTTCCTCAAATCCAGTCCTTTCCCCATGTAAGAATGAATTTATAAATTCTATTTATTAAGCAATTTCTATATGCCAAACTCTAGATTAAGAAATGTTGGAGTTCAGTCATTTCAGTCTTGTCCAAATCTTTGTGATCCATTTGGTGTTTTCCTGGTAAAGATAATGGAGTAGTTTGAGATTTTGAGATTTACTTAGGTTCACATAGCTAGTAAATGTCATAGGTCACATTTGAACTCAGATCTTTCTGACTCTAAATGAGGGACTCTTTCCAAGACACCACTAAGCTGCCCTTATTAGGAAATTGGAAGGGGCAATAGATTTGCTTTCCCTCAATGAATTTAGATACTCTCAGGGGCATTCAGCATATGAAAAAGAACGATTTTCAGTCCTGAAGGGTATCTTTGAAAGTGTCATCTCATTTGTTGGATGGGATGGCAACGAACAGATGGTGATGGTGGTAATGGGCTGGCTCTATGTGTGAGAACTTCTGGCTTCTTTAGAATTTTCTGATATCTCCATGCTCCCATCCCCTTGCTCCACCCCCAGCTGCTGCTTAGCTCGGGTCCCTTCCCTTAACACCCCAAACTTGGACAATAGTGACTGTCATTATTCATAGTACTCTAGGGAGTTTTCTGGCCAGGATCTAAGGGTGTGGTTTTTGAAAGAGAAATTCTCTTTTAAAAATATTTAGGTGGTGACAACAAAGACAGACAGACCCTGATATCCAGGCAGTGATGCCACATCCTGTTTTGTCACACCCCCCAACACACTGAGACAAACAGATTATAATTTGCTACAAATTTACCAGTTATTCAATGATTGTGTCTATAAGATAGTGGACAAATCATTTGGCACAGATAAAGTGCCACCTCAATGAGAAAAATTCTGGGAGGTGTGTTTCCAGCTCCTTAGTTCTGTATCCTACTTCCCCCTTGTTCCCCTCTCCAGTAAATGTTTTGCAGTGAATTGATTCTCTTGAATTTTTAATGTCTGTCAGATTTAATTGTTATTTTTGTTTTATGGTGTTAGAAGGATCAGAACTGGACATCAGAGACATATAGCTCAATGCGTGATGTTTGAAATTTTCGTTTTAGGTATCAAGTAATGTAAAACAAACAGGATATTAGAAGAGAATTTATATTTGTAAAGTGTTCTAATTTCATTCCATTGTTAAGCAACAATAAAGGAATTTTTCCCTGAAAAGTACAGAAAAGCAACTGGTTTAAAATGTCAAACTGAAATCATAGAATACTTCCTCTAGAGAGACCCTGGGAGACTTAACCTTCTCATTTAAGAGATCAGGAAATCTGAGCATCAGAAAGAAAGTAACTTTCCCATAGTCTCATCTCTTGCTTCCGTTTCCTTGCGTCCATTCAAATGACCACTGCCCTAATTCAGAGTCTTATCACCTATTCACTAGAATATCCTAATTACCTCATAATTGGACTTCCTGTTTCCACACTCTCTTTTCCTCTAATCCATCAACCACAAATTGCAAAAATTGTCTTTTAAAGGCATAGGCTGATCAGATCATTCTTCTGCTCAAAAACCTTCTTATTGCCTTTAGTATAAAAATCAGCTCTTTTATATCTGCCACTTTAATGCCTGCTGTAATATTCCTCCATCTTTCTTTCAAGCTTATTCATGTATTCTAGATTTTATCCAAATTGGACTACTAGTTATTTCTCCAACATGACCTGCCATCTATCACCTTTGTTCCAAGTTTGGACCATACTCTCTCATCACCTTGACCTTTTAGAATATTTATTTGTCTTCCATATGCCCCCCCCCCAGTGTCCCAGAAAAAGCTTTTATGATCTATTTCATGGGACTGTTACAATGAAAATATTTTGTGAATTTTAAAGCACCATATAAATTTGAGCTATTATTATTTAAAATTAAATTTACTTAGTGGAATTTTAACACAATAGTAAAAGTCATAAGGCTAGTCTATAAAGTCTGATGATAAAACAAAGGTGAATTTCGATCTTTCTGTGGTGAATTAGCAAACAGAAAGGAGTACATTAAATCCATTAGGAAAAAGTAGGAGGAATTTTGCCTATTCCTGTACCATTTCATATAAATCATGTATATATGTGTATATGTGAGTATCAAGAAACATATATGTGTGTGTATGTATGTATATATATGTATATATATACATATACATATATATATATATATATATATGTATGTATGTATGTATGTATAGAATCTCTCCCCCAAAAAGAACGTCATCTCCTTGAGGGCAGGGATAGTTTTTATTTAGGTCTTTGTATCCGCTGGCATATAGCAGGAATTAATAAATGCTTGTTTTTAGTGTATTTTAGGCAAATCTTTCTAGTGGATATTAATGTATTTTAGCAAAGTTAGAATGGGCATTTCCTCTTGCATCATTGACTTCTTCTAGAAGATATGAAAAGACAGCTATTATTTGCTGATAGCGATAAAGGACTCCAATTATCTCTCAGCTAGACTTTCATCTTCTTTTGTTGAATATAAACAACATCCAGTAAGATATTTTCATTGTACTAAATAACATTGTACCAACCTTGTAAGGGAAGACAGGAGGCATTTGCTGTATAAGAATATTTGTTTGAAAAATTTGTTGTAAACAACTGCATAAAAACACTCATGCTTATTTTTGAAGGGCCTTCCATAGTATTTTTGTCTTGGGCTTTCCTATTTTTGTAAAGGGGAAGCAGGCAATTATTCTGCCACATTATCCACACATTCTCAATGGAGTTCTGCCTTTCATCAGAAATTATAAAACTTTTAAGCCTGATTTCTTTATAACTTCAACCAGGTTTGCAATCACATTTTTCCAGTGGGTTGAAAAGAGACCAAATGACCTTACAAGTATGAATGGAAAAGATATTTCTCCCACAGCATATTTTTTTCATTGCTCTGGTAATCATAATATCTTCTTTTTAAAAATTAACTAGGAAAAATGTAAGATCTACCAGAAGCTTTAAAAATAATATTTAAAAAATATCAAACCCATTCTTGGAGTAAGATTCCTGAATGGACATTTCCTCCTACAAGATTAAGACGACAACTTCTCCCTAGAAGAGTTGAGAATGAGACACTGGTGAGGTTAATTTGTCATAAAATAGATTTGTAGCTCAATAATAATTATTTTTGATTAAATTTAAAATGAATAAGTAGGCCTTCTTAAAACATATCTTGTACTTATACTCATTTAACTTGTTGAGCTACTGAAGATGTTACTCTTGACTTTGGGGAAAATGCTAGTATCTGTAAGGGTACTTAAAGTTTTTATTAATGATGGATCTCAATAAAATTAAGTTTCCTTTAATAGGGAGAAAATGTGACCTAATTTTAGATCATTTTTCATCTATGGCATTTTTAGCACACAAGTACTATACATTATAGATGAGGGTTTTCTAGGACAAAGTTATAGTCACATTTGGCAGATATCCCATTTTAACAGGGTTTTGTTTCTCTAGTTACAACACATTATTTATAAAGTCTATAAATATGAGTAATAAATGTTTCCTCTGGTCCTTGTCCAATAACATTTATTAAATATGACAAAACATCTTAACTGCATACTCTGCAATACTGGAAAGGAGCTTAGATGGGCTGTCTTGAAAACTAGTAGGTGACCCTATCACTGGAAAGCTTCAAAAGATTATGTAATCATTTGTCAGATGAAACATAGAAGAGATTTCTGTTTGTTCACAGGATAGGATGACCTCTTATGTCCCTTTCAATTCTCAGATTCTATGATTCTGTGAAAAGATCATCTGAGTACGCCACAATTCTTTTATTATGTCATCAAGTAATTCCCATAAGAAAAAATCCACCTAGTGAAATCAAACTACTCAGGGAAACAAGAAAAGAAACTCCAATGAGAAAAGAACTGGTAGCTAAGAAGACATAAGAAAGACTTTTTTTGGAGAGGGGAATTTCTGAAAAACCCTCATCTATAATTTCTGCTGTAAGAATGTTCTTAAAATCCTGCCAAATAGAAAGGTAACTTTTGGCAAAATTTTTGTTTTGGAAATAACAATAATATTAACAATAGCTAGCATATATCGCAGCACTTGATTCAAAGAATGTTTTTCAGATATTTAATCTCATCTATTTGATGTAGCTGAGAACACATCTGCAACCTTGCCTCTGAAATTTATTGTTTATATCTTTCCATCATCCTTAGAAGATCCTAGCTGTTTTTATTATATAACAAAATTACATTAGAAAGACACAATGTATAAGTCCTATGGAGTTTATGATGAGATAGGTCTGTATTAGAAAATGTGTGTGAAATGAATAAAATAATCTGAAATGTATTGCTGGAACTTTTCCTAATGTTCTGGGCTCATCTCAGGTGCCTGAATTTTTACAGTTCCTTAGGGACAAGATTCATTCCCTTGTCTTCAGTTCAACTGTCAAGAGAAACTAAAAGTCACCAGGATGTCCAGTGTGACTGGCATTTGAGTGACATCCTGCTATGCAATTTCACATCTAATCAAGTAAGATGGTAGTTCTCACTGGCCTATTGTATCTGAATCTGTTTTTGGATGAACTCCAACTGGCTTGAATTCAACTCTGGAAAATTGTGTGCAGAAGATGGAAAAAATTTGAGCCAGAGTACAAGAGGATAAGATAGTGCAGGAGTGTCTTCCCACAATGTCAAAATAATATCTATTGTAGAAGTTGATTTGCTGTTGATTAGTTCACCAAGTTTTCTCAATTGCTGAAAGGTAATTTTCCACTTTTAGCTGGCCATATGCCAGAATGGATTGGAACTAAGAGGGGATCAGAAAGCCGGACAGAGGTATTTCCACCAAGGGATCTAATCAACCTGGTCTCCTAAATTTGACAAAGCCGAATTGTATATCTATCTCTTTCTTGCCCTGTAATTGCACACCCATTTGAACCCTCTCAGTGCTTTCATTTCTGAAGTTTTTGTTTCTTTAAAGATTGACCTTAGAAGAGATAAGAACAAAAGAATACTAATAGAGGGCCAATATGGTATACCAAATAGAGAACATGGAACTTTGAGTCAGAAGATATGGATTCAAATCCTACCTCATATTCTTAGCAGCTGTGTGACCCAATTTCTCAACTCAACAAAGATTTTATTAAGGGCCTACTGCATACAAGGTACTATGTTATGTGTTGAAACAAAGATTAAAAAAATTAAGTTAGTCCCTGCCCTTAAGGAGTGCAGAGTTTAGTAGGGGGAATGTGATATATACTTGACAAATATGTTAAAAGGTAGGATGTGGTAAAGAGAAAGGAGAAAAACAGAAAATGCTCTTGCTAACAGCTACAGGGAATTTGAGAAATGTTTATGCAAGAAGGAAGTGATTTCCAAATTGAGCTTTGAGGAATGAGGAGGACTTTGCAGTAAAGATCGGGAAGGAGTATAGAATGAAGAATAGGAAGTGTCACATAGAATGTAAGAAATTGCTATTAATCCAGTTACCTGGAATGCTAAGCTCCAAGAGGAAAATAGTGAATTGAGGCTAGAAAGGTTTGTTTGAAGCAGATTATTGAGATATGGAGGGCCTTAAATGCCAGGTTTGTAGTTTATGCAACAGGAAAAGAGTCATTGAAGTTATTTTGCCAATATGAAATATCAAATGTTTTTGTTTTTTACATATTTAAACTTTTAGAGCAGTTTGACTTCTTGGGAAGTGTACTGGAATAGAAACTTAAGTACATGGGCTTCAATTCCTACTCTGTTATTTCCTTGTCTATGTGATCTTGAGCAAGTCCTTTTTGTCAGCTGAAGTTTTATCACCTTTAAAATAGGTACAAGAATTGTTCAAGAATGATCAAAAACATTATGACAATATAAGGTGATATCAAGGCAACCCTTAGATTTATGCCACACAATTGAAGTTTTCCATTGTTCCATTTTAGTCTTTCTTAAGTAGTAGATTGAAATCCTAAATCTGGGGCGGCTAGGTGGCAGTGAATAGAGCACCGGCCTTGGAGTCAGGAGTACCTGGGTTCAAATCTGGTCTCAGACACTTAATAAATACAATTACCTAGCTGTGTGGCCTTGGGCAAGCCACTTAACCTCAATTGTCTTGCAAAAAACTAAAAAAAAAAAATCTGGGAATCTGAGAACTTTTCCAAATTTTCCAAGTCAGAGTTTCTTAAGTCAGGTCCAAGATGTAAACTACAGCTGAGAACAGACACGTATGACTAGTAATATATCTGTCAAGTTGCTCCTCTTGATTAATTTTGAGATTGAACATAAATAGTCCTCTGGAAGTAGAATTGACAAGGCTTGACAAATGATTGACTGTGGGGGTGGAGTGAGAATGAAGGGTTGGAATGTGAACCAAGGTGATCCGAAGGATAGTTGTATCTTCTAAGAAACTTAGGAGAGGTGGATTTAATAGAAAGGGTAATGAGTTTTGTTTTGGACATGTTGAATATGAGGTCTATGAATCATACAGATATATCAAGCAGGAATTTGGAAATGCAGGAATCTAACTCAGAAGATGGACTCACTCCATTGTCTGTAATAAATCTCAAGTCAGTTATTATTTTTTGATTTTTTTTAATTTACCAGTCAATTTTTTCCATTATTGATGACACAAAGATGGTAAATAATGAAATCAGTATTTTTTCCAATCTTGATAGTGTAAATTGTTACTTACCTGAGGCAAGTACGGCAGTTATTTCCAAGATGGTCAATTTATAATATTTAATCAATGTATTTGTTTTATATTTGCAGAGCTTTATATACTTCTCTAAACTTATGCTGGAATTAGTTTGGAAATTTAAATATCCAACAAAGCATAAAGTAAAGCTTTCTTGAAGGCAAAAGACTTTCACTTTTTTGGATCTCTAAAACTTAGCACAATGCAGGCATAAATACTAGTTGACTAAAAACAAATACTTTTACTGATGATCATGGTAAATGTGGTGAGGACTTGAGATTTGATTTACTGTCCTTGTGTGACTGAGTTAATGTTATGAAACTTAAGATTAGAAAAAATGTATACAGTGACTTCATTTTTTTTACTCAAGTTGGATTTAATATTGATCATGTTTAGGAAATCAATGTATATTTGATTCCATAGGGAGAAGTCAATAACTTTAAATCAATTCAGAGAATATCTCATTTTCCTAATTCCCACTCTTTCCTCACTCCTGCTTTTTGTGTGGAAATCAGTATTGGTGGAAGGAAATATTAGAATGGCCAGAAAGAAAACTGTCAAATATTTCATTCAGGCAAAGACTACAGAAAACAGTCTTTCCTCATAACACACACAAACACACACACACACACACACACACACACACACACACACACACAGACAAACGTCAATCTGCCTTGAAAAAAAGACTAGCTGCTCTTCCTGATGTTCTTTAAGGTCACTGAAGATGTTTGGGGGGAGTTGGAAGAGAAGGGAGGATTAATATGGAACTAAATTAGTGAGGCATAGGACTACTGGTCTGACCCTTTGTCTCTCCTACCCAGGGTAGGTCAGTCAGGTTCTGATCCAATCTAAGAATATGAGCCTCATATCCAAGTAGAGCCTATATTAAAACATTCTTACTGGTCCAGACTGAATGGCTTCTTGATCTAAAATTCCAAGCCCCAAAAGATTGTTCTTGTGGTAAAACCAGATTTTCTTTGCAATACTAAATTTAAAGAACTTAATTTCTATATACAGCAGTTGAGTGGAAAACATTAGTTAATGATATCAAATATAGAACAACTGGCATAAATGTTCAGAGGGAAATGTAATAATTTATAAAAGGAAAAAATTTTAAGTGAATTTTTCCAAGAATGGCCATGATTAATAGAAAAACAGAATGTCTCGCTGAATATGCATGCACATAACATTATATGTATTTATGTATATATGTTCATAGGTACTTTTTAAAGTAGTGTTATTACAAAAGAGGTATGTCTATCCAGTATCATCTAAGATACAGTAAAGCTTTTTAATTAATTTTTTTCAGGAAGGATATCTTTGCCTTGATAAATATATAGGAATGTATGAAAGTTATGTAAATATATAGGAAAGAAGAAAGCTTTTGCCTGGTAATGGCAGTACCAGCTGACAATAAAAACAGGCAAACAGTATCCAATCCAATCCAACAAGTATTTATAAAACACCTATTGTGCGAGGAATTGCTCATTTAAAACAAAAACAGTCCTTTGCCTCAAGAAGTATGTATTCTACTCAAAAGACATTAAATTTTATTTTATTAAATAGAACCAAAAACAAACACTGTAGAATTATTAAATATTAGGGATGATTCTTTATGTCAAGAATCTTTATTTGAGCTAGGACATCATGTAATTCTTTTTATGTCATGCTGCTAACTACTCCAAATGTAGTAGCTAACTAGAATATAATATACATTTATTAAATGTTTTTTATGTCAAATTGTTAGAGTCTGTGCTTGACCAGACTAAATAGAAATGCTTTTTTTACAATAACACACATAAGGGGCGGCTAGGTGGCCCAGTGGATAAAGCACCGGCCCTGGAGTCAGGAGTACCTGGGTTCAAATCTGGTCTCAGACACTTAATAATTACCTAGCTGTGTGGCCTTGGGCAAACCACTTAACCCCATTTGCCTTGCAAAAACTTAAAAGGGAAAAAAACCCCAAAAAACCCCACACATATATTGGAGCAAAAAGGATAATAATGATCACAACAAAAGGACATTATGACAAAAAAAAGTCTCCTTTCATCCAATATGTGATGCCATCTCTTTTTTGGATATGTCTTCTTAATGCTCATTGAATTTGAGAGTTTCAGTATCTATTATGCTACCTTTCCATTTTTTCTTCTCCAACTTTTATGGCAGCTAGGTGGCACACTGGATATGCTGGCCTTGAAGTCAAGAGGACTTTGAGTTTGAATCTGGCCTCAAGCACTTGACAATTTACTGTGTGACCTTGGGCAAGTCACTTAACCCAGATTGTCTCCCCAGGGCCACCTCCAGTCATCCTGATTCATATCTAGCCACTGGACCCAGATGGCTCTGGAGGAGAAAGTGAGTCTGGTGACTTAGCATAGCACCTCTCACTCAAATCCAATCACATGCTTGTCCTATCCACACCTTCCTAATGTCATGGTCCTCTTTGAGAATGAAGGTATCAACATCATTAACATCATCTACATTCTCTTAGGGAAACAATACTTATCAAATCCCAGAAGGCTCTTGCACCAGTGAGACAGGATCAAGAGATTAAATCAATAGAGGGCAAAATGTTGAGAAATCTGAATTTAGATTATCATTACAGGAAACAGGTGTGTGCCAACTACACATTCAAGTTTACAGTGAGATAAGAATGTTGACCTTCGTGGATACTAGATAAAAGGAACTGGTTTTATAACTGGCAATGAAAGAAGCTTGTTAGGTTATCTTTGGCTCATTTTTTTCTGACTGTTTTATATATAACACATTTTTCTCATTGGTTCTTTGCTTAACATAAAACACCTATCTCAGAAAATTCAAACTCAATCTTGGTCCATTGGATTCCAAATGAAAAGTGGATTAATAACCATTTAACATTTGTTCCTGAGTGCATAGTAGAAGGAATAGAATGCAGATTTATATTCCTTAGGCAGGAATCAGAAGAAATGCTTCAAAAAAATCCAACTGACTAAAGTAAGAACCAAAGGTTTCATTTCAAAATTTGAAATAAAGTCTCAGTTTCTCCAGAAATATTCAAGTTACTAAATTTGTCCCCCTCAATGTATTTCCACACCTTTTGTATTTCCCAATTAATTGCTAATGGGAAATACTATCAAAATCATTTTGAGAAACAGTTGAAGCTATTTTGTAAATTAAATATCACATTTTTGAAACAATATAAAATGTTTTCTAAGAAACTTTTTTTGTTTGTTTTGTTTTGATTCCCTCACTCCCCATCCACCCTGAGCAAAATTTCTTTTAAAAATATAAAGTACGGGGGCGGTTAGGTGGTACCTTGGATAGAGCACGGACCCTGGAGTCAGGAGTACCTGAGTTCAAAGTCGACCTCAGACATTTAATAATTACCTAGCTGTGTGACCTTGGGCAAGCCACTTAACTCCATTGCCTTGCAAAAACCTAAAAATAAAAATAAAAATATAAAGTACATTCAACAAATTTTCTGTTTTATTTTTTTTGGTTGGGTTTTGTGTGAGAAAATTGGTGGAGCAAACCCAAATGAACATATTTGAAGACTGTGTGGCAGAGATGAAAAAAGAGAGAAAACACTGACAGTAAATTAGCATGAAGAATATAATCAAGGCTGCCTGTCCATTCCTTTCATTGCCTTTCTTGAAGGTAGGCTATAATCTGCACTCCCATAATAGCTATTTATGTTGACCACTATATGGTTCATTGTTTATTTCTAGAATAAAATATAGACACCTAGCTAACCAGAAAAATCCCTATATGCTCATTTTAGTCTCTCATTCATTTATAATAAGGACTTAATACATGCTCTTTTCATTCATTCATTCATTCATTTATTCATTCATTCAACATTTGGACTTAATTTATTTTTCCAACAACTTGATGATTGAGCAAATGAATCATTCTTCTTACAGATTATCCCAATGTTCTCTCATGACATGTACCATTTAGAATATGTTTTTCCTTCTCAATTATACCAATTAAAATGCCTAACTGTAGTTAAGACTCAGATAATTTGTCAGTTCCTATAAGGAAGCTTTACTTTATTCTCCATTATTAGTGCTTTCTTCAATCTCCTCAAATTTTCATGGATAGTGCAACTATTTACATTATATCATTTCAAATGAATGCCAGTTCCTTGAAGGTAGAGCCTGTTTTTCAATTTTTTAGTGTATCCTTAGAGCCCCTGTGATAGACACTAAATTAATGCCTGCTAATCAAGATTAGCTTGATTGTCTAATTCTAAAACTTTATTTCTCAGTAATACAATCATTGAAGTTATAGAACATTTAAACAACTCTCTAAAATGGGGGAAAATAAAGCCATTTATGTCAGACCAGGAGGAGGAGGAACTCCATTTAATTATTAAGTACAGATATGGTATGTGGGAAACATTGTCAAGACTGAAAAAACATTCTGTATGCAATTCTATTTATTTATATTGCATATCCATTATAGAACTGTATTAATGTGCTACACTTAGAATGGGCCTGTCTTTTTCTTGAATTAAGCTCTTGAGAAAATGGAAATAGGAAATCTGAGTCTTCTCTCCTCTGGAACTCAGCTCTCATTAACTCAAAGTTAAAAGCTTGGGTTTTGAGTGCTTCAGAGAAACATAGAAGTTTAATATGACCTGCTCCAAAGAAGATTGATTATTGGCAGGTGAAGGGGTAGCTTTAAATTTAAATAGACATTGGTTCTATTAACATAACTGTGATTTGGGCAGTTTAACTATAATGAAATGAAATTGAAGATAATTTTTAAAAGTCTGAAAATATTATACATAGGTGCATAATACTAAATTAAGTAATCAATCAAATTTTTTGATGTAATTAACTCATACTTGCTGGAGCTCTAGGATAGCTAATATCCTTCAACATCCTTTCAACCTTACTTGAAAATATAGCAGATATGACTTATGAGTCATAACAAAAATCATGAACTTGGTCTCTATTTAAGTAGTGACATACTTAAACTGATGAATCTTAATTTTATAGTTTGGTGAGATAAAAAACTTTAATTGTACAGTGAAAAAAACTGGCCAAGGGGTGAAAAAAAAGATTAGCTATTAGGTGATTAATTTAACTTAGGAATATTTTCCTATTGTTTTTTCGTTAAGAAATGAAATAATTCTTTTGCAAATGCTTAAATTCATTTGTTTAAATGTATCCCATGCATATGACAAGGTCCAGTGCTAATCTAGGTGCTGCAAATAATTAAAACAGTCCCTGCTTATGTTCTACTGGATATGAATGTTTTGGTTTACCAATTAACTCTTGAAAGAGACTAGTTCTAGTATTCCTTAGAAGGAACCCAAACCACATTTTAATAATCTCTAGCATCATATTTTATGACAGAAAAGGAGCAAGTAGTCTAAACTCCATTTTATAGGAAGAAAAAAATGAGTCAATGCAGGCCAGGTCACAATCCATAACAGCATCAAGAGGCTAAGATATAGCTTCCCAAGGTCATATGACAGGAGGGCCCAAATAAAACTGTTTACATTTATATGAAAGAGATATATACACCTAGAGAATTATACCCAGTCTAAGGTTTCTCCAGCCAAACTTTAAATTAAACTCATAAAATCCTGCTAAAATATCACAGGCAGTATAGCACTGTGGAAACAACACTTGATTTGGGGTCAGAGTTTGAAACTTGGCTATTTCATTTAGTACTTATATGACTTTAGGCAATTCACTTCACCTCAGTCACTTTACTTTTTCTGGCTACAGGTTCCTCATCTATAAAATAAGATGAGCTATAAGATTCCTTTCAACTCTAAATTTAGCTTCCAGTTGTCCACTCAAAGCATTATTTCCAGTAAATTGCCTTAGTATTTGCTGATTGTCTTTTGTCCTCCTTCTCTGTAATCAATTAATAATTTAGATTGGGGTATATTTGTATTTAATTAAGGATTTTGTTTTTGAGGATTAGAAATATGTATTATGATCTCATGAACAGAGGGAAACTCTCCAGCAAACTTTCTAGGTCTGCAATCATTTTGTAACTTACAGTCTTAAAGAGCTGTCTAGGGTGCTGAGCCAGTAGATTACAGAGGAGATACTTGAACCCAAATCTGATTCTTAGACCAGCTATATTTCTTCTGGGCTATGTTGTCTCTTATGCTAATATATTATAAATCATTCATCATCATCATCATTATTGTTTATATTGGGTCTTTTCACTAAAAGGTTCATGAAAACCATGTCAAACCTTTCAATCTTATCTTATACTGGTCCTCTTGATGTGCTTTGTACTTCAGCCAAGGTAGACTACTGAGTCTCTCCAAAGTCCCTTCAGAATTGTTTACCTCCATGCCTTTGCTTATGCTATTCCCTTAACATGCTTTTCATCCCTCCTTGACCTGTTTCTATTTTACACATCCTTTTTAGAGTCCCACTCTAACATCCCTGGTTCTGAGATACTACTTAATCCCCTAATATCTAATAACCTTTTCCCCATCAGACCCAAAAGAGCATTTAGTCTTCTTGTGTTGTTGTTATTGTTTTTGTTTAGTCATGGATGACTCTTCAAAATCCTGTGGACCAAAGCACAAAAATACACTACTGTCCATGGGGTTTTCTTGATAAGGATACTAAAATGGTTTGCCATTTCCTTTTCTAGTGGATTAAAGCAGAGTTTGAATGACTTGCTTAGAGTCACATAGCTTGTATATATCTGAGACTAGATTTGAACTCAGACATTTTTGACTCTAGGCTCAGTGCTCTATCCACTGAACCAACTAGCTTACTTACTGAAATAAAATTGTGCTTTGAAAGTTCCTCAAAAATACAGCTCACAACCAATCTATTGTGGTCCATCCTTTGTGACTCTTTCATTTTATCCTGTAGGTTTGTCACAGGTCTACTCAACATGCTGGAGGTCTTCCTTTATTCTGGACATTGTGAGGATACTAGTGGTATGACTGGAATCTACTTATTATTTCTAGTCCTCACCATGTGATCAGGTTCATTTTTTCTTCCTATCATACATGTGATCAGGTTCATTATTTCTTCCTATCATACAGTTCTTTGATGACATCTTTTCCTCCTGTTCATCTTCAAAGTTCCTCTTTGATTAAATAATGCATCTAGCTCACACACATGATGCTTTTTTCCTAGTCCTCCTATATTATTTTGCATCATAATTGTTTCTGAATTTGTAATTTTCCCACATCCTTTTTAGTGTAAGTTCCATGAAAGCCAAGTACATGTCTTGACTAAATTTTCTGTCTCACCCTTGCTCTTCAAAGAGCAAAAACTTCAAAGATATTTGTTTATTGATTAATATGCAATAAAATTCAAAAGTATGTGTGTGTGTGTATGTATGTATAACAGAGAAAAGTAAGTAGAAGTGAAGACCTAAGAAAAACAAGTAGAAGTGAAGACCTATGGCTATTAGAAAATAGCCAAAATCAGAGTTAAACTGTCAACTTCACAAATACTTTCAACTAATTGACTCTGCACTTAAGAATAAATGAAAACTTGTGATATTTATTTATAAGGAATTGTTCATATTAAAAATTGTATTTGTAACAAGGAAATATAAATGTGGTGTACTGGAAAGGGAGCTGGATTTGGAGTCAGAGAACTTGGGTTTAAGTTCTAGATCTGCCATATACTATCTCTTATGACTTTTGAAAATCTCAACCACAGTACTTTATTTGTAAAAGGAATAGATATCCTCAAAGTTTTCACCTCTAGATCTGCCATCTTGGGATTCTAGGAGCTCTAGGAGAAGTAATGTTATTAAAAGATCTTCTCACCATAAGGTTATGCTATGGACAAATCCTCCATCAAAATGACCTTTCCCCTTAGCTTCAAACTATTTGCAGTTGACTGATTTTGGACTAGAACAGATGCAGGAGGATGACTCAAGGTGGGCTAGGCTAAGATGCATCTTTTTGATCTTTACCATCAAACTTAGAATAAAAATGGAAGCAAATCAGGCCCAAAGGGCATTCCTTTGGATGTGGACTCCAGGGTATTTGGTGCTTTGTTAAAAAAAAATTACAATACTTCATTCAGCTGTTTTTCTGGTAATGTTTTGTCACAGATAAAAGATTAGATGGTTAAAGGTGAGTGCAATGGTAGGGACTAGGCAAGAGTTAAAGTTGATTAAAAAAACACAACTTTTCTTCAAATATAGTTTGAATGGGAAGGATGGTCAAGGGAAGGGTAGTTTAGGCCTCTTATTTGTCTAAATGGTATCTTGTCTTACCAATTACTTCTGAAAGCTTGACCTGACTCTCCACCATGTTTTCCAAAGTTATTATTTCTATTTAAAAAGTGTGCAGGAGAGGAAGGAAGGGAGCCACATGACCCTCCTGTGAATAAAATCTCCCACTGAGTGCCCACTGATCTGTTCCTTTGTTCCATCCCAGCACTGGGGCTGAGCTCCTGCTCTCTATTAACCTTTGGTGCAGGGCCGGGTGCTCTCTTTCTCTCAGGGAAGTTTACTCAACTGTCACCATACTATCTATTAATCCATTAACTCAGTTGCCCCAAATCCCCAAATACTAAAATAAGTTGACTTTTTTAGGGTCTGAGGAAGATTGGACAAAGGGGAAATGAAAGATGCACAGAAATGATGAAATTTTATGATTGATATTAATTGGGTTAATGCTTTCATTCATTTTGGTGTTTTTTCAATGCCCACTGATGCTTTGAAATCTGACTCCTGAGAGGAGAAGGACATGCCATTTCTAATTGTCTGTGGGAAGAGGAGATGGCAAGGATAGATGAGTTTTAAAGAGAGCATCCTCAAACCTCATTTTAGATAATAATTTAAATTTAAAATTCTTCCCAATAAAGCTATTACCAAAGATGTCAAGAAAATAAAATGGATGAGTTTTGCCTTTTTTGCCCTTTTTATCCAGAGATAGAGATGCTAATGAGCTCAAGTGAAATGGTTTTATATTAGGTAATTGAAGAAGGAAAGTTTCTAAATTGAATAACTCATTCAACAAGTGCAATTAAATACTTCATATAAGTATAGGACTAAGCTAGGCCACTTTCTGTCCTCAAGGAGTTTATAATCTAGACAAAGAAACAAGAAAAGTCTCTACACACACACACACACACACACACACACACACACAACACAGACATATACAAAGAACACATACACACAGACAAATAACATAAAGCAAAGGAGAAAAGTTTATGATTGTGTATAGAGGATAAAATCTAGGAGTGCAGAGCACAACTGCAGGCATGGAAGAGATAGGGTAGGTTTCATGGTGAAAGTGAGATTGGACTTTAGGTGTTAGTGTTTACAAAAGAAGAGAAAAGGGAAAGAGCAGATGTGGAGAGAGTGTGGGGGAGGGGGAGGGACTGCATCAACAAGACTCTTGGAGGCAGGGCATTGAGTAAACCAGTCTGTCTGGAGCAAAGGACCCCTGAGTTAGAGATAGGGTTTCAAAGGAGAGATTTGTTACTAGATTGTGAAAGGCCTTGAGGGTCAGGCTAAGAAGGTTGGACTTCACTTTATAGGTAATAGAGAACCACTGAGAGTTTCTGAGCAGGAGAATAATAAGATAAAAGTGGAATGTGTTAAGATTATTTTGGCATCTGTTTGCAGGATGGTTTGGAAGGAAAAAAGTGAAGGCTGAGAGACTGAGTAGGATATCAAATCAATCTATGAATGAAGTCCATCTTGAAAAGATGGGAAAGGATGGTAATAGGAAGAGAAAAGGAAGAGATAAAAGTGAGAAACACTAAAATGAAAGGGTTAACAGGTTTTTTAAAGACTGGGCTATGGAAAGGGAGAAAAAAGATAATTTACCATAAATAATAGAGATTTGTCTGAAAGTCTTTTAAGTATAACAGAAACTTTTGGATATAATCTTTTTTCCAAAATACCTTCTTAGAAATGATCATATATGTCAAGTCACAAACTCTTCTTGGGTCTCAGTTTTTCAGATCTATAAAAATGAGAAAGGGGAGACTGGATGACCTCTGAGAGCCTTTCCAATTCAATTCAAGAATCCTAAGAACTAGTAGAATAGAATTCCTATATAATGAACTTTGAAGGCATTTATTCCCAATTAATTTCTTAAAAAGTGAATGCTGTTTTAGAGTATATATAGAATTCTTTCCATATCAAGACTAGTGAATGTTGCTTCTAACTCTACTCCTCAAGACTACAGTAATTTGTCTCATGCCTGAATAAAATTTAAGTAACATTTAGTAAGAATCATTACAGTCCTGCAATAGTTTCTGCATCTTCCACATGGGACTTCCTGTGAATAAAGCCAACAACATAGATAATAGGAACCAAAGTTTTACACTCTGTGTTATTAAAATAACTTTTCTGCCTCCAATATGAAAGTGGAAAAGGACTAATCCCTGTCAAGCCACAAACTGGTACATAATTAAATCAAGGAACCCTTCCCCCCTCCTCAGTTCTCATTCAGATCAATATTTTGTTTCATGAGTTTGGCAAATTTATATGCTATCATTTATGCTATTTTATCTGAAAATGGATAAAAGCAATTATCTTCCAAAATCACATATCTGCTCAGAGATAACCAGGAAAGAACCATCCAGTTTCTATCATGAGCTTCATGAGTTCTTCATGAACTTCACAACAGATGATCAATAGCTTAGAGATAGCTCAGAATGTTTTACTATACTGTTCAAGTGAAATCTGAATTCATCATAAACAATAAACTAAAACTTTAGGAAAGTTTTCATCAAGTTTTCAAATTTCTGTACAGGGAGCAGAGTACAGTGGATTGTAAGGAATTCAGAACTACCTAGATTCAAATGCCATCTCAAATACTGTGACCCATAGAGAAGTCACTTAACATCTCAGAGCTTCATTTTCCTTGTCTGCAAAAGAGGGATCATAATTTCTCTAGTAATTTGTCTCATAGGGTTGTTATGAAGCTAATGAGATAAAGTGCTTTTTTCCCCCCTTCAAATTTTAAAGTAGTATGTTAACATCTTTGTTATTTCTACCTACATAATACCTCACCTAGATCCAGGCATTAAATTATCAGTATGTATCAGGATATAACAATGGTAGGGACTCAGATGTTTTCCCATCAAATTATTGTTACCTTGGCTAAGAGGGACATTGTGAGAGAAGGAACACTTCTACGGCTGTTAAGATGCTGATGGGAACTCATGTGTGTGTGTGTGTGTGTGTGTGTGTTGTCAGCACAAGTGCAGTCAGGAAGAAACCAAATGTCAAATTGAGGTATGCAGAAGTCACCATAAATATGTCTCTGAATGTTTACCATCTGGAAGAGCAGATTTATACTTTGACCAGAAGCTGGATTACCCTATAGGCATTATCTTTGGAACTGATCCCCTTTTTACATTGAAGAGACAGTCTTTTCCAATTAATTTAGATAAGACCATCCTGTGGGGGGGAAAAAGTAAAACAAATAAATTGACAACAACCTGCCTTTTCAAGGTGTGAATTAATGTTTCTCAATGTTCCCTCTTTCCTTCTTAAGCTTGTTATTATTATTTTAGTTCTACTTAATGCAAAGAGCTTGTAAAAAGGCAATCTTGTGATGAGCAGAGGGCCTTTTTGCTTTGTATAGTTTTCACTCAAATTCCTCTGACAGTATGTTATCTAGATTTGAATGTAATCAAACATTATCTACTGGGAAGAACAGATTGGCCTTGGGGAACTTCACTTTTTTCCTTCAATTTTGTTATTGCTCTAAATAATGCCAAGTTCCTAATAAACAAATAAATGATTCCTGTCCAGTAACTCATTGTATTTTAAAAACTGACAATAAAAGAGAGTTGTATAATATTTTTAATTTTTATTTTTAAATCTCCTGTTCTAGTGTAAAGCCAAAATGGAATAGCTAGAATTCCAAAGAAGTTCTGCCTCTGAACTTTAATCTCATTTTGGTTATGTAATATTATTAGAATTTGTTAAATATTCTATTAGAAATAACTACATGATCATTTGTAAGAACATTTTCTCATCAAAGATTAGATAATATGATCTGAGAACTAGCTCTAAAATAGTCAGTCAAGTACCAAGTTATTTTTTCTTCTTTTTTTTAAAGCAAAGAATAACTTGGTCCAAGTACCAAAATAGAGGTGGATCTTGAAACATAGTTTTATAGGTACCTTTATAAAGTCTAATGCCAAAATCACAAAGCACTGGCAATAAATCCTGTTATTCAACCTACCAAACAGCTCTTATTTCAGAATGGATTATATACAGTATTATTTATAGAATCTCTCACCTGCAAAGGGGTGAAGACAGTGTTAGGTTTCTCTTGCAAGCAGACCAACAATTAATGATCATCACAGGAATAATTGAGAATTAATGAATATTTGAAAGGCAAGTAAAGAGTTGTAAAAAAATTAGAAACTTATTCCTTATGTTTTTTGAATTAAAAAAACCCAACACCTCAGTACCTGTTTAAAGAAAGCAACTCTTTTAGTAAACCTTGTTATAAAGTATATAAAACACCAAGTTTGTGAGGTTTTCTTTTATTTAATTCCATATATATATATATATGTGTGTATTTTTTTTTTTGGACAGCATAAATGGAGACAACAAACTGAACACCCTAAGCACCAGGTATTTGCAATGGGAAAATGATAATTAAGACTCCCCTTAGATCCAAGGCCGGAAAATCTATTTCCATTTAATTAACACTTCAGATAGCCCGTTTTAAACCAATAAATGTAGTGACTTTAATGACCCATTACAGTGATGCTACTTTAGTTTTCAATGACTTGTAAAACTTTCACAAACAGATCTGCAAATGAATTACATCCATCTGCTCCTCTGCAGCTGCGAGGGAGGGCTTGGTTCAATCGTATTTTGCTACTTCCTCCTTTCCTGGTGCTCTTTGAATTCTAAAAATGTAGTTTTTTTACCAGTCTATCTACCCCCACCTTTCCCCCCACCCACAGTCAGTCAGAAGCCCAGCCCGCGCTCTCTCAAAAGGAGTCCTCACACTTTACAGTCACCTCCAAATTACTTTAAAAACATTATGGTTTGTTCCGTGATGAGTCAGACAGAATCCCCACTGCATAAATCAGCCCAGAAAGCATCTCCATCCCTGCCAGGAGTGCTGTGGTGGAGTGTTACTAGAATCTTCATACGCAATGTTGCAAGTACAACTTTAAAAGTGATTTGAGCCCTCCTTCTGCAAAGAGAGGACAAACGTTCTGTTGGCCATCTCTACACTTTTCTCGGCGGTGGCTAACGCCTTTGGGGTCCTAGGAAGGGACCACTGGGAAGTTAAAGCCCTGCTCCCCAAACACATTTTCTATCTTACACATATTCTATCCTACACCTTCCGAAGCACGGCATTAGGAGCGTTAGCGCTCTAAAGACAGCCACGCTTCTAGCTCCACTCTCTGTTATCTGTCAGCCATACAATAGCAGCATTGATAAGACCATAGCAACTGGCTTGACAAGTGTGCTGCGCTAGCATTCCATTCAAAACTATGCTGGGGGAAAAAAGCTTCCGATAGCTTTTACTTTACCTGAACAAACTGCTTTTCTTGGAGCTGCTGGAAATGAATTCCTCGCCTTCTTCCCCAAACTAGAGTTCTATTGCTTGCAACTCACACTTGGAGAAGACCACACAGCTCCAGCAAGGCAGTCTTCCTTCTCTTAATCCCCACTCGAATGTGATGACACACACTAACCCCAACCATCTGTTGAAACACGTCCTCAAGCACTCGGCACAGTGGTGTGTCAAGACAGGCTGCCCAATCCAATTGCTGGGGCTGGATGTCTCTTAAGGATTGGAGGCTGAGACCAGGACAGAAACTATAGGTCTGAGAACTCTCAGCAAAGTAACCTGAGATTTGGAGAGAGAAAGGAGGGCTATAAAAAGAGTAGAAGTGGGAGGTGCTAAAGAGAAGGTAGAGGGAGTGAATTATTCTGGTGACCAGTTGTGTTACTTTTCACAACTCCTTATATTCCCAAGGGACCACTGGGTCCCTGAATAGGATGCACAGAAACAGGAGAAAACCCCTAGCAATCTTTTATCGCTGGTCTATTTGGGGCAATCTCCTCAGTGAGACATTTTTTTTTTCCTGAAAGAGATAAAAGATTCTTCTGGACATACTGATAAAGCTAATGTAGAAGTCATCTGCCCTGAAATGTGACATCTGTATTTTGAAATCCAAACCCCTACCTTCCTCTGATTAACTTGGGGCTGCCTCTAACATTCCTGCGAGAAAAAGAGGTGGAGGGATACGGGGGGGGGGGGGGGCAAGTGGGCTAAAAACCCAAATCTTTATTACTACATATATGTCTATACTGTTAATCACCGAATGTGCTTCCCAAATAGTAAATGAGCATCATTTTCATTTCTACATATTCAAAATAGTATCTTTTTGACTCTTGCAGATAAAGGCTGCTTTTTATCATTTACTTCTTTCACAGACATCTCTTTGTAAAAAGCTTTTTTTGCTCCAAAGAGTGCTGGGCTCACTCTGTGATTGATTATTTTTATTGGCTTCCAGCTAATTGCACTTATAATGCCCGTATAGTTCAAACAGCTCATTAA
Source organism: Macrotis lagotis (assembly GCF_037893015.1). Taxonomy (NCBI): domain Eukaryota; kingdom Metazoa; phylum Chordata; class Mammalia; order Peramelemorphia; family Peramelidae; genus Macrotis; species Macrotis lagotis. The sequence continues at coordinate 408,114,639 of NC_133666.1, forward strand.
CAATTTCTCTTTGAAATGTTTTCAATTTTTGATCATTTCGATGCCCCCCTTCTTGCATTCATTTTCGTAGCTCTGTGAGCTGTGTGAGTTTTAAGACATAATTGCCTTGATGGCAGCCAGAGCCATATATGGCTCTACTTGTTTTAGTACTTTAAAAAGAGATCTGCTAACAAGTTAATTGCTGAAAAATCTCCCCTTTTCTGATTTCACAGCCTTCTTAGGTTTTTGGTTACTACCACAGGGAAAACAATGGCAATTTTGATTGTTCTCAACCCCCTTGACTGTGTTTGTAACTCTGATGTTTTACATCTTGACACCTTTTGAATACTTGGAAGTGGGAGTGGGAAGGCAGAGAATTGTCATAAACTTGCCTAAAGTGCTAAATGGGATGGGGTGGGGGAGGGATTTGTCTGTGTAGACTTTGCTTTTATGCAGGAAGGACTGACATAAAAAAGGGGGGGATTGTTTTCCTGTCTAAGGAAGACTAACTTGTTTGTTTTTCGTAACTTATAAATGCTTTTGCAATACATTTTAAAATGACTACTACTACTATATTCTGGAACCTAGAATGAGAAAGCTATAATTTGTGTCCAGTTAGTTCCCATAGCTAAATCACAGGATTGGGGGGGGGGGAGGGAGGTAGAGTCCTGATTACATTTGTTCAAATTCTTCCCAGAAGTGATTATATGGTGTCTGTTTCAGACAATGTCGTGTGTTCACTAAAGCACTACTCCCTAATCTGCTAAATTCAGATAAACAATCAAACGCAGCAATATTTTCCAACAATGGCAAGTGGCAAGATTGGGATGAAACTACTTTCCCTTGGAAATTTTAAGATGTTAATAGTGCCAAGTATTCCTTTAAGGTGCTTTTGCGGGGGGGGGGGGGGGGGGGAGTTAATCCAACCAGACAGATTTGGAAAGATCCTGGATGGTTTTAATTTTTCAGGTCTGAAAGACCCAGAGGACTCTTTTAAGATGTTTTGGCCTTTTAGTCTTGAAATAGGGTTGCAAAAAATGATTTCAAGGAACTGTGAAAGATGGAGAATCAACATGTTCTTTATCATAATTGTGTTAATAGCAACTGACAAAGTATGCTCTTTGCAGAAAGATTTGGGTACAAGGCATATAAGGCATTCTTTAAAATGTTTTTGTGTTATAAAAACTTTGGGTGGTTTTGGATTTAAAATTCCATTTAAATCTATAGAAACCTATCTTAGCTCACTAGCTCCACAGATTGTTTCCTATACTAAACTTTTTTTCTTTTAGCACTTAAGTGTTTGAGTGAGGGAAAGAAAGGCCAGACAAAAACCTGAAGCTGGTGCTACAGGATAACTTCCCAGCCTCTTTCTTCAGCCTGGAGCCAGTTCTCTCTCTCTCTCCATCGAAGTGTCAGTCTAAAAGTTAAGAATTTTCCATTACCTCCCCTCCTTTCTCCTGGCCATCTGCAAACAGTTTATTTTTCAAGAAAAAAAAAAGGTTGAAATGGATGCTGTGTTGAAAGAGCTGCACCTAAAATCTAATGCCCCCTCCAAGATGACGCTCGTGAGTTTACAGTCATGCATGGGGCGGGGGGGTGGGGGTAAGGAGGTTGGGGGTGCCGTAGGAAGGAGGGTTTGTGTGTGTGTGTGTGTGTGTGTGTGTGTGTGTGTGTGTGTGTGTGTGTGTGAGAGAGAGAGAGAGAGAGAGAGAGAGAGAGAGAGAGAGAGAGAGAGCTCCCAACAGAACGCAAGGGTACATCATCAAAATTAAGGGCTCTCCGAAAATGAAAGATTGATGGTAGGTAACGGGGATATTGAAAAATAGCCGCTTCTATTCAGTTCCCACAGTTAAAATGTCCTTTTGCTTATTAGCTCCAATTAGTTTCCATGGTAACCGACCAACCCCTTGTAAAACCCCCTCCTCAGAGCTGCGCTCATCTTTGTCTAGACTGAACCCAGGGCCCTTCTCCCTTCGCAGATGGCAGTGTGGCTGAAACTCTACTTCCATCGCTAGCTGTCCCCCTCCTTGCACCCCAGGGGCGCACGCACACGCGCACACGCTCACTTTATGGTGCTCATAATGGGGTGGGGGGGGACCAGGGCAGCCTGGGGAGGGATCCAGTCCCCAACCTGGGCTGCCCGCATCTGCTGCTACACTAATGTTTCCCCCTCTCGGTTATTGTTTCTCCCGGGCTCGCTCCATTATCAGCTGTTTGCTGCTAGTAATTTCTTTTCAGAGCAGCCAATACAGTATAATAAAAAGCTCATTAAACAGGAACACCTATCAGCCTCCTCAGAAAGCCTGGGCCGGCTCCTTTTTGTTGCAGGACCATTAAAGTGAAAAAAGAAAAACCACTTGTTTGTCATGCTTGGAAAAAAGAGAACAAAGCCCCCATGAAGGGCTACCAAGCTAGGGGGGCTAACATGAAGATTTAATGCACTTAAGAAACTATGGTTCTTTCCCCCCACCGAGGGCTGCCAGTTGGCCAGGAATCCCAACTTGAGCACAGTAAACAAATGATCCGCCAGTCTGAGGAGAGCTTACCACACCAGACAGTGGGAGGGAGGTAACTGGAATCGACAGCATCAAGGCCGGGCCCTGTCACACAGAAGGAAGGGCTGGTGGGTGAGCCTGAGCCTATGGTCCCCAGCGCTGAACAGGCCAAAGTTGAAGGGGAGGGAGTGGGGACTTAAGTCAATGTTTTAAACTGTGAGAACGTGGCAAGCCATAGGCTCTCATAATTTGTGCTGACTTTACATCTCTGGACCCAGCTCAATTTCATTACAGTAATATTTTGAGGTAAACCATCCACTGCTTAGGAAGAATTGAAAAGGTGCCAGCAGTGTGGAAGCCAGAATGTCTTTTGTGCTGGGAGTGTTAAATATTAGCATGTTGTGGAGGAATGGAAGCTGACTTTTCTCATAGAAAGAGGGATCTGGAAGAGCGCAAGGTGCGAGATGTGAAATTAGAGGACTAGGATTCAAATTCTGATTCTTTTAAGTACTGGATAAGTTTTGGCCATCCTCTTACCTTCCTGGGCCTCAGTTTCCTTATATGTGAAGTGAGGATATGAGATACTTAGAGAGGTAATAGATTCCCCCTTCTTGGAGGTCTTAAGCACAAGATAGGAGAGCAGTTGACACATGTGTTGATACTGGGAATATCTTTGAAAAATGAATTAGAATAGATGGATATTAAGAGACCTTTCAGTTCTCAAAATCTGGAATTTGGGTGACCTGGAAGGTCACTACTAATCACTACTAGCTTCAAACCTACAATTTAATGGACACCCAAATCTTCTGTACCTGTGGTATGATTCAGAAAAAAAAAATGAAAGTACTCTCCAGTCAAGACTAATGAAAGAGATGTGCTGATTTCCACTGGTACACGGATTTAAAGAAGTAGATATTTTATAAAAATATTCTGACTGACTGAGCTCCTTCTGACAGGGTGTGGGAATCTGTAAAGTTCCATGTAAAGATCCATTTTTTTCCTTCAATGCTTATATTCCTGGCAGCTGCACAATTGATTGCCTTTGTATCTGTCTAAAGACAAATGATATCTATATTCCCATGGCACTGGAAACATGTATAAAATCACCCCTATTGCCACCACATCATAAAACAGCTGTAGGTATATAATAAATCTCACAATGCGGAGTCCCTGAGCCCTTCAATTTTGCTGTCCTATATAGTTTCAAGAAGTCCTTTCCCATTCTTTTTTCAAATAAACTTGCTTTCCTCCCTGAAACAGAAACAAGCATGATCCCAAGGGAGAGGGGAAAATAACCTTTCAATTACGGTAATTTGTGATATGATCATGGTCCATGGCTCAGACTCCTATGTGTTGGATGCTAGTGGCAACATCCTTTACAGATATTCTTTTGAAAAAGTGTTACAGAACACAGTGAAAAGAGTTGCATGGTTACATTTCTCAAAAAGTCAAATGGATTTTTATGTCCACTGTGAAAATCAGATATAAGACAATCAGAAACAAAAAAAATCAAGAAGATTACAGACTGACTGACCTGGTACTAATCAGACAAAGAGTCTTAATCAAAAACAATATCTTTTATCTCTTCCTATATCTATTCTGCATTAATGGAAACCTGCTTCTGTTTTCCTGGAGGGGAGTGTGGAGTAGAGTAGAAAGTGAAGGGTGCTGAGTAAGAAGAAAGTGTGGATTTAGACAATATACATATATGCTCATGTCAGTCCCAACTGGGAAGCCAAAGAATAAAATCTGTGAGTAAATTCGGTGCCCTGAATTTGTATTTCCAAGACTAGATAAACATCCTGGGCGGGGGGGGAGTTAAAAAAAATTATCTGACTGTAGGTATTGTGCTTGTTAAGAAATTAGAAAATATTTTTAGTGTTAGAAGTTAGATTGAAGGTCTATAGAGATTATAGATATTCCAACCTATTCACTTTACAAATGAGTAAAATGAATACTAAAGAGGACAAGAAAACTACAAATGATATTCTGATCTTTTCTCTAATGTTATAGTTTTAATATATTGTATTGCTTGGGGCATTAAGTGGCACAGTGAATAGAGTTCTAGACCTAGAGGAAAGGAGACCTGGATTCAAATTTGACTTCAGAAATGAAGTAGTTATGTGAACCTGGGCTGGTCACTTATCTTTTGTTTGCCTTAATCCACTGGAGAAGGAATGATGAAGCATTCCCGTATCTTTGCCAAGAAAACCCCAAATGAGGTCATGGAGGACTGAACAAGACTAAATACCTGAACAACAATAATTTCAATAATGGTAATAATATTAGCATCTTCCTTACAGTTTTGTTGTGAGGATCAAATGAGATAATATTTGTAAAGCATAATTCCTATAATACAGTCCTACAAAAATATTATTTTCATTATCTTTAAAAATCTCTCAAACAACAGCAAAATGAAAATTAACTAGAAAGGGAAGCTTGTGAATTGCAGATGGCCTCTTAAATTGTCTGTAAGAGAAATGAAGTTATGTGGGAACAAAATATTAACACATAGAAAACAAGGTAGCAAATATCTCTTTGCATTCCACTTTCACACATAAATGAACTTAGAACAAGATGATTGTTAAGAAAGTACTAATCATGGTCAATGATCATTAGAATAATCAAGTACAACCAAGGGAAACTTCCTTACTTGGAAATATTTCTTTAAAAAATGAGATAAGGCCCAAGGGATGAGTTATCCAACTTCCTCAAATGTAAGGTCATCAAATTTATTTCTGTCTTTTAGAAAGTACGATTTGGGATTCTGGATGAACTCACCTGGATACGTGTTATACGAACTGCAAGGGACATTTTGTTCTGATACTGAATAGGAATACATAAGACCAAATGGTTTTAGTCTTACAGTCAGAAAGGATTCTAGAGGCCATTTGTCCAATTCTCTTGATTTATAGATTAGGCAATTTTAGCCCATCTCTAACTCTCTTCATAGCTCAACTCAAATCTTATCTTTTTAAGGAGGCCTTCCTATGATAATTAGTATCCCTCTCTTATGTCCTTTTAAATTAGTTTCAAAATTTATTTTGTATTTACTTATATGTGTTCATGCTGCTCTCACTCCTTCAAATAGAATGAAAGTTAATTGAGGGCAGGGATTTGTTATTTTGTCTTTGCATCCCCAATATCATGTGTGTGGTGTCTGCAAAATGGGAGGCAATTAATTGAGACTTGTTGAATTAATTCTTGAAGGTTACACACATTGATTAAATGGTAGTTGGAAATACATCTAAATAATTTGCCCAATACTCAAGCCTGCCATTTGGGCAGAGCTTCATAACAATTAAAACTTAATGGAAAGGGTCGAAGTACCTTCTATGATCTAATAGCTAGGGGGCCAGTTTGAAGAACTTTATTCAGCTTATCTGATATTCCTTGAAAAATGAAAAGTTCCACCTGGACTCAGCCAAGTAGTAGAAATAAAAGATATAAGACTGAAAAAAAGTGTTCACTGGGTAAAATAACAGTAATAGAAAAGAAATACAATACAATGAGTGAAAGTGAAAATGGATCCAACCTGTTGAAAACAGTGCTGCCTGGTGGGGATTCCTTGTTATCATTGTTTGATAGTGAAGAGATACTCCTTCCTCTGATGGATTATCAGTCTTATAGAACTTTTAAGATGCTTTCCCTCAAAATCTCATTGAATGGAGAACTGCAAGGGACCTCATCCTTCATCTAATCTAAAATATTTTTGCAGATAAGGATACTGATGCCCACATTAAATGACTTGCCCAGTCACAAAACAGTGAAGTCAAATTTTGAAGCCAGGATCTCTTTCTCAAAATCCAATCCTCCTTCTATGACACAATGCTGCCATTTGTGAAGGTAATTTCTGAAAACATTTTGCTATTGCTACATTCTTAAAAATTAATGAACTTGGTGACCAAGTTCAGTTTGATTAATTGAGGGATATATCATGATGACTAAGGTAACAGGAATTGTCTGTCCTTTGCCATACTGAAGAAGAGAATGTGCTTCCAGTTCAAAGTATTTTTGTAACATTTTCTGGGAAGCAGATGGAAAACAGCTGGATGCTCATACCTTTTGGTATCACAGTCTTCTTAAGAAACCAGAGCCCACAGCTGTTCATAAAAAAGTTCACTTCCCTGAATAAAATAAATATAATTTACACTTTAAATGCACAAAAGTTTTTGTTGACTTCTTTAGTAGCTTGGTCCACATCTATGTACTAAATAAAAGCTTAGATTTTCTTTTAGGAAAAACCTCAAATCAACATCATTAGTTTATCATTATACTTTCTCTTAAATCCCTTCATACTAGAATATGTAAAGAAACAGTAAACTAGAAAACTTTGGGTCTTTCCCCTCCTCCCTTGATGGTAATAAAACAGTTTGCTTGTTATTTTGATGGCCCTGCTTTCTATTTGAATTAGTTAAATTTCCCAATATGACTATTGAAATAGCAGTCATAATATTTTTGCAGTTGCTTTTAAAGAGAGATCATTTGGTCTGTATTACCCAACAAACTCCTTTCTTAAAAATAAGACACCCAGAGCTGGGGTTAACTCTTTCTTATGCTAAACAGACCTTGCTAGTTTCACTTAACAAAAGCTTTGGTTCCCAAGTGTAAATATGTTGGACTGTGAAGTCAAAAGAGCTCTGTGGGCCATTTCCTTCGTGCTTTGCATCATAGCTATCTCTAGATAATGATTTAATTGCAGCTACTTCCATCAATTACAATATCAAAGAAAACCTTAAGGGTCCTGCAAAATGGTCAATACTTTTTACTTGTGCTAGAAACTAACTAAGGTGAAACTTAAAAGTCAACAATAAGGACAAAAAGTTTAAGCAGAATGTTGTCAACTTTTCCATTTTTTTTTTACTTTAGAATTGAACAATTTATTTCAATTTCTACTACTAGACTTGCCTTTAGGGAACATCCTTCTGTGGGATGGGTAGATGTGACATTATTAAAAAAAATCATCTCTGATTTTATCTTCTTAAACTTTCCTTTTCTTCTTCTAGCCCTAAAACAATGGTGCTCTCCCTACTTAATTAGTCCTTCCTGTACTGCCCTAGTTCCACAATGACTATTAATGAACATTTTAGAATGGCACTGCCTCTTACAGCTTAACTCCAGTCTAACAAATCCTACCCAGCTTTATATGGGATTACAGGAGTTTTCAGAATTACTGGGGTGAGCTCCAGGGTGTTGGATGTCTATTTCCATTCTTAAAATGAGAGAATAGAGGAAACCATTGGAAAGCACTCCTGGAGATTGATCAGGAATGAGAATCTGGCTCCCTGAAGTTTTTCAGGGTCCTTAATTCCTTTTGGTTCTGAATAGAACTAAATAGGACCTTCAGCTCTGGAGGTGCATAATAACCATTAAATAACAACAAAATTGTAAAAATATACCTACCTACCTACCACCTGTGGACACTCACTCTCTCTGGTCTTGATGCTGAAGTCTAACCTATTCCTTCAAATCTCTTCATATTTATGGCATAATAGCCATGTGTGTTTAATTTTTAAAATATAGGTAAACACCCCCTTGGTAATCATTAAATACCATTTTCAATCAATCATTTCCAACTCTTTTAATTAAGCTCAGGGGAATCTAAAAGGACACTACATTTCTTGCTCAGGACAACACCACTGAGTTTTTTGATGTTATTTGAACCAGAAATGAGTTATAATCCCCCAAAGATGTTTGATAACAGTTTAAACTACTGTGAACTCAATTATGGGATTAGAAATTAGATTTAAAGGCAGCCAAAGGGTAAATTTAAGGACTTTAAACAACCTTTTTAAATGATGTCTTTAATTTTTCCCAGATCACTTAAAAATGAATGGGCTAAGAATTCTAAAAAAAAAAAAAAAGTAATTTACTATGGTGTCTTCCATATTTATTATACTGCTTTTCAATCTATTTAGCAAATTGAGACTGATTACTGGTTTTGCTGGGAAAAAAAACAACAATGCTTAGCATACCTTTTTGTCTGTTGCATAGAAAAAAAGAAACTTTCATCTCCATCAATTCTGAATTCCATCTTTTTTTTTTTACAAAAAAAATATTTCTGAATAAGGAACTTCAATGGGCTTTGTTATTTTGACCAAAGTGTCTTAGCAGCCCCTGGCCAATGGGTGTTGGAACAAGTCAGGTGTTTTGTTTTTAAAGCAAACAAATCCTAAAGTTGAATTCCCAGGAATTTTATTTCTGGAGAAAAGTTTCTATGGGGCCCCTGGCAGGAGAAGTTGCCATGTGTCACAGATCGACAGCTATCAAAGTATCCAATTAGTTTAGAGTTAAAATGACTGTTTTTTAACCTTTCAAATGATTGAGTTATCATATATCCATATGACTGAGTTTTCAGTCATATACCTCGGATTTCAATGCCTCTGAAAATGATATTTTTTTTATTTTTTTTTTTTGTAAGGCAAATGGGGTTAAATGGCTTGTCCAAGGCCACACAGCTAGGTAATTATTAAGTGTCTGAGACCAGATTTGAACCCAGGTAATCCTGAATCCAGGGCTGGTGCTTTATCCACTTCGCCACCTAGCTGCCCCTGAAAATGATATTTTCAAAAGGAATAAACTGAGTTTGTTATTATCTTTTATTGAATAGATATTGTCTGTACTTGAAACATCAGACCCTAGACTAAAATTCAAAGATCCTCTTGCTTTAGATGGTAGCCTGAAAGTATTGGTCAATAAAAAGAATCCCTTTTCACAATATCTATAAAGACAAAATCCCATGTTAAAGAACTCAGTGGGATTCTAATTTAAAGACAATTATTATAATATATTCTAGTTTAAATGGAAGACAATTATAAAATATTGAAGAGGTAAATCTTATTTTATGTTACTCATCTATAAGTACTCTGTTCCTGTCAAATTGGACTACTTAAGGTTTCCTATTCATTGAATGGTCATTTCTGCCAAAGTGGTATTCCATGTTTGGAATATATTAACTCGTTACCCTTGCCTCTTATAAATCAGAGCTTTAAAAAAACCCCACTTATATACCTTATATAGAAGTTGTTTTCTAATTCTCTCACTTGTTATATCTCCCACTTTCTTGAAATTACTTTGTATCTACTATGCTCTCAGCAGTTCAGAGATCTTGTTCAGCCCAAGGAGACCTGATATGGACAATGCCATCCACATCCAGAGAAAAACAACAACGAAAGCACAGAATTGGAATGTATTCTATGTCCTCCATTTTAAAACCTCTCTTAAGTTTTTTCTTCCCATATTATGGTTTTCTTTCTTTTCCCTTAGTCCTATATAAAGATGTTAAACACAAAAGTACATGTACAACTTTTGCCATATTTTATTACCTAATGGAGGGGAGTGGGGAGGGAGGGCAGAAAAATTTGTAACATAAATTGCAAGTGGATGAAAGTTGAAAAGCTTCCATAATGTGTAATTAGAGAAATGAAATAACATATCAATTAAAAAAGAAAAAAGAAATTACTTTGTGTACAAGTACTATTTCCTCAGTAAAATGTAAGCTCTTTGAGGGCAAATGTTGCTATTTTTTTAATCTTTGTGTCCCCAGAATGTAATACAGCTTCTGATATGTCGTAAAATATAAATGAATTTTGCAATTATATATACATTTTATAATTTATATAATATATAAATGAATTTTAATATGTTTACATTAGCTTTGCCCCTTACCTTGGTCTACAGTTTCTTCAACTGTAAAATGAGGAGGATGTACTAGATGGTTTCTAAGGTCCTTTATCCTAAATCTGATTCTATGGATTAGCAGATATCCAAAGAGTGGGACAGACCTCAGATCATATCCATGTCATCTAAAAAACCTATATGTTTAGTGGAACCACCCCAACATATTACAGTTACAAGAAGGGAAGGTCCTCTCCTGGAGTCAATTTATTTTAGAAGCAATTTTATACAATTTTCTTATTTGACTTTTCAATGGAGAAAAGAAACAGAGATTTTGATAAATACAGGTACTAGGAAAAGTACAAGATAGTGAGGAAAGATTTTCTAAAGTACTATAAAAAAGCATACTTAAGTACTGTTAAAGCATAGTATTCTGGATCTTTTTAATGTGGGAGCATATACTCTATCCAAGAAATCAAAGAAGTGCACAGTCATTTTAGACAACTATCTTAAAAGTGTGAATAAGCTTCACTTATCTGGGAAATTCTCTTATGTGGAACCCTTCATTTTGTGATGATGACAGATTACCACAAAAATTAGTCCAGGAGAGATAGGAAATGTTTTGCTGATTATGTGAAACCTGAAATGGTAAGTCATTCAATGACATTTATCTCTTCTGTTATGCCATGTTTTGATGTATCGTAGGATTGGTACAGTGGGAAGAATACTGAATTTGAAGTGAGAGGAACTAAGTTGGAATAACTTTGCAACTACTTACTACCTTGTGTTACACAGAAAATGATTTCAAATTTCTGTATTTCAGTTCCTTATCTGTAAAATGAGGGAATTTGATAAGATGAGCTCAAGTTCTAGCTAAATTTGTAATTCTAAGATGATCTATTTTACTCCACAAGAGTCTTCTCACTCATGATATATTGGTAACCTGGGATCCTGAATGTTTTCCTATAGCCTAAAGCTTTGGCAGGTTCTGCCAAACTGAAAAACCTTTGAGTATAGATGCTGTCTCTAACATGAGAATACTATTCCTCATGTCCCAGTCGCTAGTCCCACCAATGCCCTAAAAGTAACTTGTCTCTATTTTGGGGCACATTTAGCTTTCTTAGTAGAATGTAAAGTCTTTGAAGGCAGGAATTGTTTTGATTTTGTTATATTCCTTGTGTCTAGAACTTAGCCTGACATTTATCAGGTACATAATAAATGACTTATTGATTTATTGATTTAGTTGATATAGGCCAGAGCCAAATGGTTTACTATAAGAAGACCAGCTAAGTAAGTCAGTCAATAATTTATGTACTTAGAATTTTGGTCAGCAATGAGGATAAAATAGTGAGACAAAGGATAATTAATTCCTGCTCACAATTTAATGGGAAAGATAACACACAAACAAGTATGTACAAAGAAAATACACTCAGGATAAATTGGAGATTGTCTAGAGGGAAGTACCAATATTAAAGGGAATTGGAAAAGAGTTTTTATAGAGAGTGGGACTTTCAGTTGAGACTTGAAAGAAGCCTAGAAAGACAGAAGGTGGAAATGAAAGTGGAAAAAATTGGGGGGACAATTATTGAAAAATAAAAAGCTATCTTGTGCTGGGGAAATCAAGAAGTGCATTAGCAAGGTCAGAATCACTGCATCACAGAATGCATGGGGGTAAGATGCAAAAAATATCAGAAAAGTAAGGGGAAAGAGAAAGGTATTGAAGGATTTTGAAAGTCAAAGGAACATTTGACATTTGATCTTGTGGGTGTCAGGAAACCATTAGAATTTGTTTGGATTGGAGGTGACATGGTTAAACATGTACTTCAGGAAGATCAGTTTGACAACTGAGTGGAGGATAAGGTAGAGAGACCAACTAGTAGGCTATTAAAATGAGGGGAACAAAAGGGAACCAGCAGCATCTAGCTCCTTTGGTGCCAGTCACATGAGTAAGGGGGACTGTGCTAAGTCACCAACCTCATCTTCTCCTCTAGAATCTGGCCAGATATGAATCAGGATGACTAAGGATGGTCCTGGGTTTGAGGCAATCAGAGTTAAGTGACTTGCCCATGGTCACAAGCTATTAAGTGTCAAGTGCCTGAGTCCAGATTCAAATTCCTCTCCTCCTGATTCCAAGGCCTGGGCTCTAACTACCCTAGGTAACTAGATGGAATATTAGGTAGAGCATGGCCTTGAAGTCAGGAGGATCTGAGTTCAAAGCTGACCTCAGACACTTTCTAGATGTGTGACTTTGGACAATTCACTCAACCCTGATTGCCTTACATCCAGGACCATCTCCAGTCATCCCAATTGTGTCACTGAACCCAGATGACATCATCTTCCTGATCATGGTCTTCTTTGAAAATGAAGGAAAAATATTAATTAAAAATGCCATGCAAATAGAGATCAAGTGTTGCCCAGGGTTACTGTCTGAGACCAGATTTGATTTGAACTCATACTTTCCAGACTCCAGACCTAGTGCTCTCTACACAGGGCCACTCATTCCAAGGCATGATGTGATAAGGGTTTGTAGAGATGATTAGCACTATTAATTGATGAACTGTTTGGTCATGACATTCTATGAAATATAGATGAGATGTTCTCAGTAAAATTTGAAATATTTCAAGAAATAGATGGTTAATTTGAAGCTAAAGTGACTTTGAAGTCCTGTGAATTTCTTTACAGGAGAAGTGGATAAAATAATCTGAGCATTTGGATTTGGACACATAAGCAATTATCTCCTTTTGTCTAGGATAATCCAAAGACACATCTATCTTGAGTTCTCAACTTCTTTCCAAATATAAAGTTGGGTGGAGCCAACTAAGCAGAGAATGGAGAAAACCCTGTGGGCTGAACAGAGGGAGGATCCAAGCACATCTAAGGTGGTGTATTCAGTTCTAAATACTACATTTAGGGAGGACATTGACAAACTAGAACATGTATATCTGAAGATATACATGGTGAGAATTCTCAAGACAATGCCATATAATGATACTGAAGAAACTAGAGACTTTAGTTTGGAGAAGAGAAAATTTTAGGGTGAATGTGGTGGCTATTTAGAAATACTTTAGGGGCTATCAGTAGAGCAGTTAGAACTATTTCACTTGTCACTAGAAGGGAGAATTAAGATAAGTGGGTAGAAGTATTGGTAAGGTAGCTTTTGACTTCATATAAAGAAAAACTTTCTACCAAAGTCATCCAAAATAAAAGGAAGTACATTGGATCATTGATCTAGCACAGGAAGAGATATTAGGAGTGCCATCCCCTCATATTATAGATTCAGAAACGTTAGATTACTTAAGTTCTTAGATGTAATAGGTAACTAAATCAGAATTTGAACTCAAGTCTGAGACCTCTAGTTTTTAATTCTTTCCATTATACTGTGAAGTAAAGAAACTCAGCATGTTGAGCAATGAATAAAAATATAGACTCCTTCATTTCTATTGCAAAATCTGTGTAACTGACATTATGTTAGCTATCTCATCAGATTTCAATAAAATTTTAGTCAATCAAATGGTGTATTGGGTAGATTGTTGGTCTTGAAATCAGTAGAAACCTTATTTCTAATCGTGTCTTAGATGCTTAGTGGATGCGTGATCTTCAGGAAGACATTTGACTTTTGTCTATGTGTTTATAAAAACTGGACGAATAATATCATCTACCAAAATGAGAACATGTTTAATTTGCCTGGAAAACTTTGAAGTCTAATATACATGCCAACTATTGTTGTTACTATTACTTTCACTGTTAATAATCTGTATTCACAAGTATTCCAAGGAATTAAAAACATTACCTTTGCCCAGAGGGAACTCACAGTGTAGTTTCAGATATGAAGCAATTAGAGATAATGGTGAATGTATTACAATTAAATATATAATTAAGTATGGTACTGATTTTTTTATTTTGAGGTTGAGAATTATGGTCAAAATCTATGAGGGCTGAAATAATTAATAAAAATATGATTATTCTAACAGGTGGAGAAGGAGAAAATGGAATACTCTAGGTGAGAGGAAAAATAGGGTGGAACACCTAAGAGTGAATATGACAAAAATTTTTTTTTGCAAAAGTGAGGAGACTGTTCTGATTACAGAAATGTCTTTGGGAATAAGTGAGAAATAAAATTGAATAGCTATGATTAGACAGCATGTATATGGTCTTGAAAGTTAGAGTTGATGCTTTATGCAATAGGGAATTAAAAGCACTGATGGTTATTTAACCAGGGAGTGACATGATATAGCTAATATTTAAGGAAAATCAGTATATCTCAAATTATAGCCATACTGTATCAATGGTTAAGGCTGGGGCAGAGAGATTTGAAATCCAGGAGGTTAGTTGGGAGATCATTGCAGTAAGGTCATTATAGTAATCTAGTAATTTAATGAGATGATGGTCTGAACTAGGATGTTGACATGAGAATGGAGATGAAAGAGATGTGAAGGAATTCTCTATTGAATCCATAGGAATGACTGAGAGGGATGAGTCAGAGATGGATGGCATAATGAAAAAATACATTGAATCTGAAATCAGAAAACCAGAATTGTTATGGTAGTTCTACCTAGATAGGAACAACAGATAATTCATATCTCTCTGAGTCTCAATTACTTCATCATAAAATTAGGGATTTGGGATAGATGTTTTGTGGGGTCCATAACTGTAATAAGCTTCTGTTTCTATGAATCTAAGATTTTGATCTCAATACTGCCACTAAGTTATGGAATCTTGAGCAGATTCACTTGACCTCCTGAGTCTAGTTTATATAAAAGGAGGTGGTTGTTCTATAAAGACCCTTTCAGTCTTAAACATATGTGATAGATAGGAGAATAGGGAAGGGGGAACTATGATTTAGTTTTTTTGGACATGTTAAGTTTGAGATGATGAGACTTTCAAGTGGAAATGTGCAGGGGACTCCAGGGATAAGTCAGTTCTCTGTTGACCTACAGGCAAAAAAAAAAATTAAAGTTGAGGGTGTTCTTATATCCAGTAGGTTTGGTTAAGGAAATATTGCATACTTATTTGGTAGATGGCATTTTCTCCCTCAAATCTGGATTGCATAAATCCTGAGTACAACTTATAATCACCATTGATTTTAGGGTAAATCTATATATCATTTTCCTTTCAAAGAGATCTTATTTTAGAAGTATGATGTATTCTGAACAATAATTCTTTCATACATGTGCTTTAAGCATTTTAATTAATGCAAATAAATATATGATCATGGGGCTTCTGATAAAATTACATTTATTGTAAGATGTGAATTCTTCAGAACTTAACTCTTGAAGAAGTCAACATTAGAGTGACTTTCTAAATATCCACTGAATCGTCTATGTTTTTACTCCCACCAAAGCACTCCTTTCACTATTATGTTGTATTAAATGCTATGCCAAGTCACAACTGAGCATTATTATAATTGTAAAATAATAAAGAGATATCTCTGTTAACCATGAATAACTCTATGCACCATTTGTCACTCTTATACAGTAAACAGAAACACTGGTTTGAGCTCCTTTTCTGGCCCTTCTTAAAGTGACATGCTATTGTATATTCTCTATCTATTCAGAGCTCATGGCCCGAATTTTCCTACCATTGTCCTGGTGGTCCTATTATAAATTCCCCATCTTTGAATTCTATAACCTTTGCCCTTTTATTTGGCTTGGGCCAAAATGCCACCTAATTAACGTACCAGAGAAAATGGGAGTATATGAAGCTACATAACTCTTTTCTTTTTCCTTTTGTCTGTGATGGTTGTCATTAGAATTTATTTTTCAAAATTTTTAAATCCATTCCAAATATCATGGGTTTAAATTTTCTAATGGAAAAATAGCTTTTGAAGTTTGGAAATTAGAATGCTACATTAATTCCATAAAATTCAAAATTTTTTATACATTACTGGATTTGTTCAAAGATGTTTTATTTTAAGAAAAAAAGTCAATTGACTTTACCTATCATTATTTCGTATTCTCTGTTCTATTATTGCATATTATTCTAAACTCATCCGCTCTTTGAAAAATCAACTTTCTTAAGAATACATAAGCTTTCTCTTCTTTTTTGATCCATGGATGTAGTCATCTGGAAATGATATGGAGTGACGTCACAAATCCAGGATTGTAATTTTAATGTGGGATCAAAGAATGGAAGGGATAAAATGGGGGAGTAAGGAAACTATGTTTAACCTTTAGGCAAAGACAGCTAGCCTCACATGGGGAAAACAGCAAGAAAACAGAGTGGAAAAAAAAACGAATAAAGAATGAGAGCTTAAGGTTACATCCTTGGATGTTTGCTCTGGCACTAAGTTCCTTATGAAGATGTGTCTAAAAGAAAGGCCAGTTGGCTTACCTTGAAGTTTAACCAGTCTAATATTACAGGCACCACTTTTATTATTGATGGCGAAAAAAGAGGTGGAAAAGCAATGATCCAGTGATAACATTGACTCCTGATAGTATTGAAAAAGTCTTTGTAATTTAGGGTTCAGTTGTGCTAAATATAGAGGAAGGCTATTCAAAGATAGTGAATCTAGGGCCAGAGGTCATAAGCAAGGACAATAGAAGCTGGAATTTGGAGGACTTCATAGTCTATTGAAGAATTCCTCAACCACTCACAGAATTAGAAAATTGCCTGGTTACTAGGGACATCTAAAAATAGGCCCCTGAAGATTAGGTGAATACTTTAAGTCTGTATTAACCTGTTATATTTTGTTAAGGGCTTTCAGAGCCATTGCTTTATTTGTTCTTCAAAGCAATCTTGTGTGGTAGGTAGGACAAAAATTATTAACCCCATTTTACAGATGAGAAAGTAGATTCGGAGATTAGACAATTTACCCAAAATCAGATAGTGAGTGGCAATATTGAACTTATGCCAAGCCATCTGACTCCAGTGGAATCATCATTTTAGCAAGCAACATTGCCTTTATTAAAAGGGCTAAATTAGGTACTGTGAAAGGGTAGAAGTTGGACATGTTTAAAATAGATAAGCCGCAGAAACTATGAGAAATTACTTTTAGGGAAGTGGAAATATGAAAGACTGAGAGACAGACTGATACTTGTATCTTCTCAATGCCTAATATAGTACCTGATGAATTTTGTAATTAAGAGGGTTTTTAATAATTGATTAAGAAAGGAAGGAAGGAAGGAAGGAAGGAAGGAAGGAAGTGATAGTCTTACTACAAATCAACTGTTGAGTTGCTAAGCAGAGCAATGTGCTTTTATCTCAGGCTACAGTAACTCATTTCCTATCCCTAAGTTACAACAGGAGATTAAAGGAAGTATTGGTTGAACTATAAGGTCTTTTGTAGGAGAGAAATGCCAATGACTTTCTCATCCTAGTCATGAATCAAGCCTAAAAATGGCTTTTGTTTTCTTTTTATGTGTCTTCTAGGTATAGTTCAAAGCAGTCAGAACTTATTTATTTATCTATCTATCTATTTATCTATTTGTTTGTTTGTTTGTTTATTTATTTATTTATTTTAGTTTTTTTGCAAGGCAATGGGGTTAAGTGGCTTGCCCAAGGCCACACAGTTGGTGATTATTAAGTGTCTGAGGCTGGATTTGAACTCAGGTACTCCTGACTCCAGGGCTGGTGCTCTATCCATTGTGCAACCTAGCTGTCCCCAGAATTTATTTTTACCCTTATCATCATATAGTTTTTTTTTTTAACACTTCCTTCATATCTAAAAACTTTAACTTTTGGTTGTATAAGTCCTATATTTAGCTACAAAATAGTCCCAAAAAGTAAAAAAGAAAAACGTTCTACAAATAATGTTTCCTTTTTAGAAGGTGAAGAAAAATGACATCATTATTTCTCTATAGATCCACAGGAATTAGGAATTAGGAGTCATTCCTGATGGTTTCCATCTCTGGGGATACTGATTTTTATAATACTTTGATGAAAAAATTTCTTTGCTCTTTACCTGTAGGACTTTAAGACAGAAAGGAAAAAAGAATTAATAAATTTCTTGATGAGGGTGAAAGAGTATAAAAATTGGTTTGAAGTTTTAACTTAAAAAAAAGACTAAACTAAGATCTGGCAACTGGTCCCATCATTTCCTCACAAATAGAGGGAGAAGAAATGGAAGCAGTGTCAGATTTCATATTATTGGGCTCAAAGATCATTACAGATGAGGACCAGCTAGGTGGCACAGTGGACACAGCACTATTCTGGACAACTTTAGTTCAAATATGGGCTCAGACACTTGCTAGCTGTGTGACCCTGGGCAAGTCAACTATCCTTGATTGCCTCCCAAAACAAAACAAAAAAAAAAGATAATTGCAGCTTGTGAATACAGTCATGAAGTTAAAAGACACTCATTCCTTGGTAGGAAAGTTATGGCAAATTTGGACAACATACTAAAAAACAGATGACTTTGCTAGCAAAGATCTGTATAGTCAAAACTATGGATTTTCCAGTAGCAATGTATGGTTGCAAGCATTTGATTTTAAGGAAAGCTGAGTGCTACATGAACAATGCTTTTGAATTGTTTTATTATAGAATACTTTGAAAGCTCTTCTACATACAGCAAGGAGGTCAAATCAATCTGTTGTTAAAGAAATTAAGATTATTCACTTAAAGGTCAAATACTGAAATTAAAGCTTAAATTCTTTGGTCTCATGATGAGAATATGGGACTCAATGGAAAAAGCATTGATGTTGGGAAAAATTAAAGACATACAAAGAAGGAAATGGTGGAAGCTGAGATAGACAGTATCATTGAAGCAATGAGCATGAGCTCAGATAGACTTTGGGAGATAGTGGAGGACAGAAGGGACCTAGAGTGCTATGGTCCATAGGATCATTAAGTCAGGCACTACTGAATGATCGAGCAAAAGCAACAACAAATTGACTTTTTCATTTATTTTTTTTGCAAGGCAAATGGGGTTAAGTGGCTTGCCCAAGGCTACACAGCTAGGTAATTATTGTCTCAGACCAGATTTGAACCCAGGAACTCCTGACTCCAGAGCCGTTGCTTTATCCACCATGCCACCTAGCTGCCCCCTTGACTTTTTTTTTATTTTGACCACCCTGTGAGCACTTACCTTGTGTGAGTTCTCCATGAAAAAGTCTTCTAGGTAAATATGTGCTTGGCATTTGGTCTATGTAGCCTGCCCCATCATATTTGCAATGTGCAGTAGAGTACAAATGCTTGGCAGTTCATCTTGAGAGAAGACCTCAAGGTCCCACACCATATCTTGTCAGGAAATCTTCAAAATCTTCTTAAGACAATTCAAATGGTAGTGGTTCAATTTTCTGGCTTGATTTTGGTACATTGTCCAGGTTTTAGAGGCATACAACAAAGAAATCAGTCTACCCTGTAGACCTTCAGTTGGTATGCAGCTTAACACCACTTCTCTTCCACACTTCCTTTCAGAGCCTCCCAAATGCTGAGCTAGCTCTGACAATGTGTGTGTCAATCTCATCATCTATGTGAACATCCCTGGAAAGTACACTGCCAAGGTAAGTGAACTTATCATCATGCAAGTGAATAGCATTCAAAATTTCTTCATTTGCTATTTAACCCATAGTTCCACATATTTCGAGGCTAGTTGATGGAGGAGAACTTGTGTTTTCTTGGTCTTGATTGTCAGGTCAAAATGAGCACAAGCAGAGATTCAGTCCACACTTTGTGGCAATTCAATCTCAGAGGCTGTATTAGGTGCAGAATCATATAGGAATGAAAAATAATAATCAATTTTTTATTCACTTTATTGCTAGCTTATAACCTTTTCCAGTTAAATAGTTCATGATGAGTACTTTTTAGCATGGTATTTTCCATGGACAAAAGTAGCAGTGAAGATAAAAGGGAGTGACTCATAGAGAATATGAATTGGTTATAGCATGTTATAAACAAAATTATACAGAAGAAGTGAGTGTAGGCTGTCACCACAGAAATGTATAATTTTGAAAAAATCGATCAACTTGCCAGGTATATGTGAAAACTAAGTGATAACTGATGGATATCTTGTATGTTCTGTTGGAAGATTCAGAATATCAAGAATGTTCTAGGAAGTACCACAATACAGTGGTAAACTCCCTCTTAAGCATGTCCTCTCTTCAGTTTTTCAGAGGGTGTCTTAATATTCCCTTCTCCTTTACTCTTACCATGAGTTTGGCAGGGTGATCCAGCTTTTCCAAAGTATCACCTTAGATTTGAAAAATTAATAGCAAAAATTTGTAACATTAAACAACTGGCTATTTGGAGGAGAAAGGCTGGATTCATCCTGGTATGTGTACATAGATATGACCTAAAAAGACTTCTTTTGTATTGTGAGTGAACCAAAAAAACCCATGAAAAAGCTTAAAAATCATATATCCTAGACACCATAGATATAATCAGAGACCATACACTTGGTCTGTCAGAAGGAGCAAGGTGCCACATGATCTCTTCATTCAGTTCTTGAAACAATTGTCTACTATGTTATTAAATTGAAATGAATTATAGGAAAATAAATTTTAAAAGACTTTTGATCTGAAAATACCTCAGTTTCACTTTTTAAATGTTATTTCTTTTAATTTAAATGTGTTTTAATCAGAACAGACTTTGGGAAACTACTTACTGGGAAACTGAAATTCTTTTCATGAATTTCTCCAAGTTCCTTGATTCTGCATCAGAAACGAAAATTGGGAGTCTAGAAATTTGAAGAGGAGAAAAGAAAAAGATAACTCTGACAGTCCAGAAAGTTTGAAAAAAATTCACCTAATAAATAATCAAAGAGCATGTTGTATGCTAAAACAAAGCTTTGCTAATTTGTCTTTTAATTTTTAATTATCTCCAGGTTTTTTATGTATCTGATGAACTGAGTAGTAGATAAAAATTCTAGAATGCTTTATCTTCTATAGAGAAAGTTTCTATTAAGAACTGCTGTGAATGTGATCATTTTAAAGTGTCATTCATTAAGGAGAACACTGAATGGGAGTTTTTTCCCAAAATTCCTCTTTTTTCCTTTTGTCCATGAGTCTCTGGAAGTGATAGAGTATCTAATTCAGTAAGGTGAACACTGAATGGGAGTTTTCTCCAAAATTCCTCTTTTTCTTTTGTCCATGAGTCTCTGAAAAATGAAAAATATAGCAAAATGGCAAAAAAGAATAGGCAGTAAGACTGCTCCATCATCCTAAAGTTATTTTAATTCCAAAATTTATGTTCAAAAAACAAAAACTAAAAACACCCTACACCACACAACCAACCTCACAAAGGGAACAAAAGACAGGCCTAAGCTGGGCCTTTGCACCAAAAGCATTTCAATGCTGCGGAAACATTTCATTTTCTAGTGATTTCAAGGTCTGTACATCCCCTGCTGTTTGTAGCCTTTATTAAAAAAGAGAAAAAAGAAGAAGAAAGAAAAGGAGAAACCCTACATGACAAGAACATGAGACCCTGAGGGTGGTTCATTTCAATTTTGAAGCTTTTCTTCACTTTTCCAGGGACACTTATGTCAATGTCTTAATAAAGGAAGGAAAGCAGTTTCTATGCCTGAAAGCATGTGCTTCAGCCCAGAAAATCATCCATGGAAGAAGTAGTGAAAGCACAACATAATCTGTGTGCTGGAAGGGCTAGTTAAGTGAGGTCTCCATGACTTAATGGGCAGAGGTTGCAATGTTATTCCCATTTAAGGCTAGAAAGGAAAAATCTATGAGGAGAGGTTAGGTTCCCTCCCTTCCTCATCCCCCCCCCCCAATAAATTTTGTCTTCACCTCATAGTATATTGGAAAAAAATTCCATCCACCCACAATTATTATCCTCTGTTTTTATAATGTTAAACTAAATAATCATATACTATAAACTGAAAGGACATTTTTATAACTTGAGAACTATTTTATACTGATGGAAGAACTACTATTTAAGGCATTATATTTCAGTTCATATTTCTAACTTTTGTCATTCATACATTTATAGAATAAAGTTATAATCAACAAAAGATTTTATATTAATAATTCTAAATATTCTAAAAATTAGAGGAAAGTAGAAAAATTAATTTCAAAAACAAAATGTTTTCATGCCATATCACAGAATCTCACAGTTGGCAGGGATCTCTAAACTGTAGGAAAAAGAACTCTCAATTCAGAGTCAGAGGACTTGAATTTAAAACCTGACTTCTACTTTTGTACTTGAGTTATCTGGGAAAATCACCCAACCTCTCTGGGCTTATCCAGGTCTCATCTATAAATTGACTTGAATGACTTATCCACTGATGACCCTTCCAGCTTTAAGTATGTTTTCTTCTATAATATTCTCAACAAGTTATTAGATTTCTCAAAGAAGTCCATGCTTGATTAAAGAACTATAAAATTTTCCATAATAATGATTAAACCTTTTCATGTCCTACAACTTGTAAATTAAACCTAAAAAATACATTGGAATTATTTCCAATGTATTTCCAAAAAAGAATATTTTGAATGTATTTCCAAAAAAGAATTATTTCTTTTTAAAATTTTAAAAAAATATTTGATTTGTTTTTCCAACTACATGCAATGGTAGTTTTTACCAATCTTTTTTTCCCCCAAGGTTATGATTTTTGAATTTTTCTCCCTCCCTCCCTTTCCTTCCCCCCTCTCCCTGACAGAAAGCAATCTGATATAGGTTCTACAATTATAACCATGCTAAACATAGATCCATATTGATCATGTTGTGAAAGAAGAAACAGATCCAAACAGAAGAAAGAAAACATTAGAGAAAAAAATGACACAATATATGAGAACATTTAAAAATTGATGATAGGGGCAGCTAGGTGGTACAGTAGATAGAGCACTGGCCCTGGAGTCAGGAGTACCTGAGTTCAAATCCAGCCTCAGATACTTAATAATTACCTAGCTGTGTGGCCTTGGGCAAGCCACTTAACCCCATTTGCCTTGCAAAATCCTAAAAAATAAATAAATAAATAACAATTGATGATAATAAGCTTTGGTCTTCATTTAAACTACACAGTTCCTTCTCTGAATATGGATGGTATTTTCCATCACAAGTCTTTTAAAATTGTCTATGATTATTATACTATTACAATGAGCAGGTCAATTGTGATTGATGTTGTTGTTAGTTTGTATAATGATCTTTTGGTTTTGCTCATTTTATTCAGCATCAATTTCTAAGTTTTTCTGAAATCTTGTCCCTCGAGTTTTCTTATAGAACAGTAGTGCTTTATCACATGCATACAACACAATTTGTTCAGTCATTCCCCAATTGATGAGGATTCCCTCAATTTCCAATTCTTTCTTTGTCAATACAAAAAGAGCTGCCATGAACATTTTTGTTCATGTGGGATTTTTACTCCTTTTCATGATCTCTTCAGGATTCCAGTAGTAATATTTATCAAAGGGTGTGCACAATTTTTTTTACCCTTTGGGCATAATTCCAAATTGCTCTCCAGAAAGGTTGGATTAGTCCACAGCTCCACCAACAATGCAACAGTATCCTAGTTTTCCCACATCCCTTCCAACATTGATCATTTTCCTTTATATTCATGGAATGTATAATTCTTTTTTTTTTAGGTTTTTGCAAGGCAAATGGGGTTAAGTGGCTTGCCCAAGGCCACACAGCTAGGTAATTATTAAGTGTCTGAGAATGGATTTGAACCCAGGTACTCCTGACTCCAAGGCCGGTGCTCTATCCACTACGCCACCTAGCCGCCCCTACAGTCATAGAATGTATAATTCTTAATATTAAATCTGCCTTTCCTGTCTTTACTAGAAGAAATGTATTTTGGAACATGAATGGAATGCTTGGCAGGAATCACAGGACCTGAATAAATATGGCACATTAGACATTTATTACTGTGTTATCCTGGGTGAGTCATTTACCCTTTATTTTCCTCAGTTTTCTCAACTGTTAATTGGAGATATCTCCTATCTCTCAAGGTTGTTGTGATGATAAATTACTATTTTTAAGGCTCTTTGCCCAGTTTCAGGTACATAGTAGATACTTATGAAGTGCTTGTTTCTTAATTCTCTTCTTGATGCTAGATTAGGAGTAGGTTAATTTTGCTCAGACAAATCTTTCTGAATGGATAAATGAATAACATTTTGTTAAATAAAATTTAAGTAAATTCTATTACTAGATCTGGAGTAAGTTAATTATGCTCAGACAAATCTTTCTGAATGGATAAATGAATAATATTTCATCAAATTAAATTAACTACTATGTGCAGACATTACTTTAACTATTGGAAGAAATGCAGTTTATGGAAGTAGTCCTTGCCCAGTTGGAGCTCACAGTTAATGGGAGGACCAGACACACACACACACACACACACACACACACACACACACACACACACAAACACACAGAAATATATATATATAAACACACTTTCAAAATGCCTATATTGCACTGTATTAAATGATAAAATAAAAAGAGAATTTAAACTGAAATGCCAGATGAGATCTGAAAAGGAAGAGTATGACAAAATAAGGTGCCTGAAAAGATTTTAAGGAGGAGGCTACATTTCTACTGGACTTTGAAGGATTAGAAAGGATTCAATAGAAGAAATGCCATTCCTGACAGAGGAAGAAACCTGAGCAAAAGTATGGAATCTAGAGAGATCTCTTAGGAGATTATGTACTTTAATGAGTACTCAAATGGTGGCAGTGGGAATAGAGAAATACGGGTGGATTGGGGGAAATATTTGGAAGGAGAGAAAGAGAGCAGAGTCAATGATGGAGTTCATGAATCTTAGTGACTGCGGAGATATTAATTAATAGAAATTAGGCAGAAGATAAACTTTAAGGTGGAGCATGGTTGAGATGTGTTGTATTGAAAATCTGATGGAGAACAAGATTTGGATACTAGCTCTGTTATGTACTAGTGATGTGACTTTGGGCTTATAAAATGGTTATAAAATGGTTATAAAATGAAGGGTTAGACTAGATAGTTTCTGATGTCCCAATAAGCTTTAAAACTACGATTTCATGATTCTGTAATTACCATTGGAGTATGTAGAAAAAGTAGAGGCTCTCAGACAGAAAATTGCAGAACATTAAAGAGAAAAGAAAATAAATAGTTTGCAAAAGAGACAGAGAACAAATAATAAGCCAGGTAGGGAGAGTGTAATGTTAAATGATCTAAATGTGTACAGGATATCAAAAAAAAGAGGATAGTTTATAATGTGAGATATATGAGATAAAGAACAAAAATGTAAAACATTGACAATCACCTATTTTTTCCTTAAGTATTTGCAGATGAATCAACAATATTTGATTAAGTTAAAATAGTATTAGAGAAGAAATGAACAAATCTAACACAAAATAGATGGACAAAAATGTAGTAAATCTATCAGGACAAAGAATGAAGTTTTTTTCTTTTTCCCAATTAATGTAAAACAATTTTTTAAATTCTTTTTTTTTAGCATTTTGTGTTCTAAATTTTCTCCTTTGTTCCCTTTCTCTCTTTCCTCTTACTTCTCATTGAGAAGGCAAACAATTTGATATGTTATGCATGTTTAGTCCTACAAAACATATTTCCACATCAGTCATGTTGTAAACTAAAACACTCACCAAAAAAAAAAGAATAAAATTTTTTAAGAAGCTAAAAAGACAGGTTTCAATCTGCATTAAGACTCCATTAGTTTTTTCTCTGGAGATGGATAGAATTTTTCATCATGAATCTTTTGGAATTGTCTTGGGTCATTGAATTGATGAGAATAGCGAAGTCATTCAGTTGATCATCATACAATATTGTTGTTACCATGTTTAATGTTCTCCTAGTCCTATTAAGTTCATTTTACAACAGTTCATGTACATTTTTTCAGGTTTTTCTGAAATCTACCTTAGCATCATTTCTTTTTTCCCCGTGACTTTTAATCACATGAAATAAATATAAAAATGAACCACATAATCAACACAACTTTAATGCTGCGTGTCCTTTGTCTTGTTCACAATGATAGTAACCTCCTCTGTCAACAATCTATTGAGTTAAGAAACTGATTCTCATTCTCATAGCCATTAGGGAGGTAACCTTTCCTTAGCTGGTCTGATTTAATTAGGTAGTCCATATTCTTCACAAGGAGACACAGGAAAGCATGGGTAATCAAACTTCTTAAGTGAGATGTTGACTTCCAGGCTTATTTTCTCTGTCTTCACAACACTGTTGCACCAAAGAGGCCTTTGTTTTTTCCTTACATTCTGTTCTTCAAACTCTGCCTTTATTTTTGGTGTGAATTTTGGACTTGAGGTGATCACTAATGGCAGACTTATGAATATAAGTAAGTACCACACTGCAAGGAATGCAGAACAATTTTATTCCATCTTCATGCAATTCACCTCCAGATTCAGAGACATGATCCAAAGGAGTTACATAAAGTCACAAAAAAGAGTCTTGGATTGGTTTTGAGCAGGAGGAGATAGAACTACAAATCACTCCATATTATGGTTTTGGTAGGAGTCACAATAGTTTCTAGTTTTGTTGCCTTTACACTTTGTAATGAAGGTTTACCAATCTGAGAAAACAGGTGTCAAATTCAGGCATCTTCTGCCCTTTCCAAAGGCAGATTTGCTTTCAAATTTGTTTCTCAAGTGGTGATATGGAAATAGTTTCTGGACTTGCACCCTATTTTCCCTGGTTTACCTTATTTAGGAGTGGGGCTTCCACTAAGGGGAGGAGGATGAGAAGCAACCAGAAAGGGAAGAAGGACAACATTTCTTAGAGTACAATACTATTTCATCATACTATTATACCACAACTTGTTCAGCCATGCCCCAATTGAAAAGCATTCCCTCAATTTTCAGTTCTTTGTCACCATAGTAAAGAGCTGCTATAAATATTTTGTATATATAGGCTCTCTTTCTTTTCTGTTGAGGAATATAGAACTAGTAATGCTATGACTAGGTCAAAGGGAAAGCAGTTTGATTAGCCATAGTTACAAATTCCTCCCCAGAATCCAATCATACTTCCATGGCATTCTAGTTTTTCACATCTCCTTCAATATTTGTAATTTTTCTTTTCTGTCATATTAACCAGTATGTGTGAGATGATACCTCAGAATTATTTTAATGTGTATTTCTCTAAGCAATAGTTATTTAGAGCATATTATATGACTATAATCAACTTTAATATTTATTTTCTAAAAATTACCTATTCATATCTCTTAGCCATTTATCACTTGGGAATGCCTTAAATGTTTATAATTTTGATTTGTTTATCTATATATTTGAGAAATGATGCTTTTATTAAATAAACTTGCTATACCCTCCCCCCAGTTTTCTGCTTTTTTTGTCTGATTTGTTTGTACAGTGAGTTAATGCAATCAAAATGATCCATTTAACATCCTATCCTAAAAAAGAATGAAGGTATTAAAAAAATTGGTCCATATTTGGGATTTTTATCTTACCACATAGTAGAGGCAGCAAGGTAGAATAAATAGAGTGCTAAGCTTATAGTCAGGGAGTCCTGTGTTTAAATCCTACCTCAGATACTTCATAGATTTGGGACCCTGGGCAAGTCAATTAACTTCTCTTGCCTCAGGGTTGCTACCTGTGTGACTCTTTCCCCTTCAGAATTCAATTCTGGAGGCTGATCAGATCACAAATCCTTCACATATTCTATCAATAGGAAATAGAATGTCTTACTGGACAAATGAGTGTTAATAAAAAATATGGGGGCCCCATTTCACTTTCCCATATTTTATTATACTTTCCAACTTAATAATAATAATAATAATAATAATAATAATAACAATAATACATTAATATAACAAAATGGTGGTTTGAAAAAATGCAGGACCTTTCAAATACTTGGAAAAATGTGACCTGGCAAAAGGAAAAGGGAACTAAACAAACATTTATTAAACATTTATGTATCAAGTGAGCAGTTGATAGAGTGCTGAGCCTGAAGTCAGGAACAACTGACTTCAAATCTGGCCTCAAACACTTGTAAATTATGTGACCTGGGGCAAGTAATTTAATATTGTATGCCTCAGTTTTCTCATAAGTAAAATGGACTGGAGAAGGAAACCATGAACCATTCCAGTATCCAATAACCCTAGATGACATCACAAAGAGTTGAATATGATTGAAATGACTCAATAATAATAACAATAAATTTGACTAATACTGTGCCACATTCTTTACAAATATCAATTAATTTGAATCTGGTAAGAAGAGTCATGCATTTGAGGCTCACCATCTTTCACGAATTTATAGATAACAAATTTCCATACTACAAATAGAGACCTCAAAATACCCTCATCCAATAAGCTATACTAAAAATTGGACCATTATTACAGGCCAAACTACAGTGATCAAGATTGAATGCTGCTTTGGAAAGATAAAAGAATAGTATTCTTAATTGCTGTTACCTTTTCAAGTCTTCCTAATCTTAAGATCGTAGTAACCTTGGAAAACATATCCCATAATAAGTTAAATGAAATGATACCTGGCCAAGGAAATTGAAAACACATGGAGAGAAAATAAAGTATAGCCACTGTGGTCCTTCTTTTCTTTTGTAGGAATTATACCAAGAATATGTTCAGTGAGCTTCCAGTGTTTGACCTTAAAATCTTTCTTTTAATAATTTTTAAATTTTATATTATTACAATAATTTTGTTATGAGTAAACATTAAACCCTCCCCCCCTCAAAACCTAAAGAATAGTAAGAGAGAGAAAAAAATGTACTTCAGTCTATGTTCAGATTCCAATGGCTCTGTCTCTGGAATGAATTGCCTTCTTTGTCTTAAGTACACCAGAGAAGTGCTTTGATATTTTTCCCACAGTTGTTATTACTAGCTACATTTCCCTCCACTATTCCTCTCACTCTCATTTATTCTATTCTCTCTCTCCTTTCATTCCCTCTTGCCTTTCTCTGTTCCACTCCATTGAAACACCTTTTTTCTTGACTCTTATGTGAAATATCTTAACTCCGTCTTCCTTTCCTTTCTCTTCCTCCCAGTACTTCCCTTTATCACCCATGACTCCATCTTTTTACTATATTATACCATTATATTCCACTCCTTCCTGTGCCTTGTCTATATATGCTCCTTCTAACAGCTCTTATAAATGAGAAAGTTCACATGAGTTATCAGTATCTTCTTCCCATGCATGAATACAAACAGTTTAATATCATTAAGTTCCTCATAGTTAGTCCTTCTTTTCCACCCCCCCCCACAATGGTTCACCAGAGTTTTGTACTTGAAGATCAAACTTTCTGTTCAGCTCTGGTTGTTTTAATATTAGAGTCTGAAAGTCCCCTGTTTCATTGAAGGTCCATCTTTTCCCCCAAAAGAGGATATTCAGTTTTTCTGGGTAGTTGATTCTCAGTTGTAAACCAAGATCAAGTTGTAAACCAGAATATCATATTCCAATACCTATGAGCCTTTAGTATAGATGCTGCCAGATCCTGTGTAATCCTGACTATGGAGCCTTGGTAGTTGAATTGTTTGTTTTTGGCAGCTCTTCAAATTTTCTTTCATTTGAGAGTTTTAGAATTTGACTATAATATTCCTGGAAGTTTTTCTTTCGGGATCTCTTTCAGGAGGTAACTGGTGAATTCCCTCAATTTCTATTTTGCCCTCTCCTTCTAGGATCTCAGGGCAATTTTGCTGTATTACTTTTTGAAAAATGAAGTCTAGGCTCTTTTCCTGGTCATGACTTTCAGGTAGCCCAATAATTTTAAAGTAATTTCTTCTGGGTCTGTTTTCAAGGTCAGTTGTTATTCCAATGAGACATTTCACATTTTCTTCTAATTTTTGGTTTTCTTGGAAGAGTTTTATTTCTTCCTGATTTCTCACAAAGTCATCAGCTTCCTTTAGTTCCATTCTACATTAGAAGGAGTTATTTTCTTCAGAGAGCTTTTTTATCTCCTTTTCCAGCTGGCCAACTCTGCTTTTTAAGGGATACTTTTCCTCATTTGCCTTCTGTGTTGCTTTTTTCCATTTGGCCTAAACTGGTTTTTACCATATTATTTTCTTCAGTATTTTTTTGTATTTCTTTCATTAAGCTGATGATTTGGTTTTCATGACTTATCTGCATTGCTCTCATTTCTCCTCCCATTTTTTCCTTTACCTCCCTCAATTGCTTCTCAAAGTCTTTTTTTGAGCTCATCCATAGTCTGAGCCCATTTTCTATTTCTCTTGGAGGTTTTGGATACCAAAGCTTCAATTTTGACATCATCTGAGTGTGTGTTTTGAACTTCCATGGGACCAAAGTAATTTTCTATGCTCATATTCTTCTTTTTCTGTTGTTTACTCATTTCCTCAGCCTAAGACTAATTTACAGCACTTCCAAGGCTTTGGGGTTTTTGGGGGGACACCCCAATGGGACCTTTATTTCTCCAAGGTCTCATGCTCTCTTGCCTGTGCTTTGATATATAGATGACCACAGGTGCTCCCCTCTGCCTTGGAGCTATGAAGAGGGTCCCTGCTATTTTAATATGGAAGCTCAAACTGAAACCTGGATCTGAGTGTGGGCAAGCAGCACAGTCCTGCCACAGGGAGAGCAGAGAGATTTCTGCAGTCTCCACTGACCCCCCCTTTACCATCTGTGGGCTGCGCTCTGGAGGTACAGGCTGGCTTCCCCCTATTCTTGCTGCAGGTCCTATGGCCCGCAATTCTCACTTTACACTCATTCTGGTGCAGCAGAGTTCTCTCACCACCCCTTCAGTCTGTTCCCGGTGATCCCTGGGCTGGGCTGGGCTGAGACTGGGGCTTTTTTCTAATTCCCAGTCCTAGTGAAACATACCTTTCCCACAGAACTTCTAAGTTATTTTGGACTGGAAAAATGTATAACTCAGTCTTTCTCTGGGTTCTGCCCCCTCTAAATTTTGACTAGAGTCATAATTTAACGGCTTTGGGAGTTTTTTGGGCCAAAAAGTTTCCAGGAAATGCTGCTTTCATGCCACCATTTTGGCTTTGCCCTGTTGACATTACATTCTAATACCAAACAATTATATTAATCAATCTATGCAATAACCCATTGAATGTAAAATAGAAAGAATTAGAGAGGGTTAGTAAATAGCCCCAGAATCATTTGAACCCCATCAAAAATGATGATGAATGAAAAATCATTATAGAGTTGGTTGTGAAAAGCACTGTGATTAAGCAATGGAGCTAAGAATACATAAATCAAACACTCCCTGCTCTCAAGGTGCTCACTTTCTAATGGGGAGACAACACATATGGAGAATTTTAATAGGACAGTTGGCTTTTCAGCATTAGAGTGCACTAGCAAAGAGTATACATCAGTGTTATTTCCACTGATTAAAAACATGTCAGTTTTTGTTGTTAAACCATTTGATGGTATCAAGGATTTTGACTTTCTTTTCTGGGTCATGATGATAGGAAGAAAAGAAATTACTACTAACAATGATGATAAAGATTATGATGGTGGTGATGGTAGTGGTAATGATGATGACAACCAATATCAGTGTATACACTTTATAATCAATTGATCTTTGAAGTAATCTGCCAGTTAGGTACTATGAGTTGCCCTCTTTAATAGATAGGAATACTGAGATTCAGAGAGATTAAATGACTACTTCCTGGTCACATAATTAGGAAAGTTCAGCAGAAGATTTTAACTAAGGACTTCTTGTCTGCAAATCCAGGTCCCTAAGCCAAGTTGCCCACTGTCATACAAATTGTAATTCTAGTTTTTCCTATCAGTATTCTTTTCATCTCATCACTTTATTTGCTAGAGAATAGGAGAAAGAACTCTGGCTTTGAAGTTAGAAGCTCTGGATGAAAGTCCTAGTCTTAACACTTAAAGTATGTCTCTAGTAAGTGACAATCTTTTTGTGCTTTAGGAAAGAACTCTTACAGCATCTCAATAATAACAGTAGAATACTGTGAAACTATAATAACCAAGAGTGTATATTATGGATTCCTTATGGAGAAGGAACCTAGCACAAAATATCAAGCTTGGTTAATGTATTGGTTAATTTTGCTGAAATTAAAAAAAATTTGTTATAGAGATAGCTTTCTTGAAATGACTTGGGAAAGAGTTGGGAAAGACAACATTCAAAAATATAGATGATGTAAAAACAGAAGACATAATATATTTTTAAAGAATATATTTTGTAAACTTCACAGCACTCTGTAATTTATTAGTAGCAAGCTGGTACAAGTGGCTAAAACATTTTCCTAGAGTCAGGAAGTCCTCAGAAACTAATTGTGTGACTTTTGGACAAATCACTTAACTTCAGTTTGTCTCAGTTTCCTCAGCTGTAAAAAATATTGTTATCAGGATCAAATGAGATAATACTGGGGGAAAACCCTCAGCTTATACAATGCTAGGTACAAAGTAGATTCTATAAATGCTAGCTATAGGAATAATAATAATTATTATTATTATTATGTGCATTTATTTTAAAATGAAACATGTCTATAAATAGAAATATAAGCTGAAAATAGTGAATGGTTCACTTTTAGGCATTGAAACCCCAGACCCAAAGCCTTTTGTTATGGGGACTCTAGTTTTATCAATGAAGGTGAGTGTCATCTTCTTTCTTGGAGCTAGAAGCCATCACTGTCCAAAGAAGCTAGAAGCTTGAAGAGATGGTAGAGATTCTCCTTTTTCCATTCTGGACAACTCTATCCTGCCGCCCTTAGATAGGTGGGTACATTGATCTCCATCAATAAGGAGACAGTGTCATTTCAATGGATTTTGGGATTGGGATTAAAAAAAATAATTGGGATTTGGTTACTTTTTTTTGTAACTAACATTCTGTTCATGATCTATTTCCCTTTATTCTAAACAGAGATATCAAACATGGCTCATAACACTGCAGAGTGACAACCTAAATTAAATTAAAATGTAATTAAGAAATATTTATGTGTGGCCTTGGGCAAGCCACTTAACCCCATTGCCTTGCAAAAACTAAAAAAATATTTAGCAAAATAAAAAAACAATAAAATATTGATAATATTACTTTAAAAACTAAATTAATATGCAGGGATCCTTGTAAAAATTAGTTTCTCCCCATTTCTATTTGAAATGGTCAAGGCTGTTCTACAAAATCAAATAAATGTCCACCAGAGCTGGATAGTAACAGTGAAATTTTCGATTAAATTCATTAAGTCTTTATTGGTCAAATAATGAGATAGAGTGACCCTTCATTCTTCCGTGTGTGTGTGTGTGTTGTGTGTGTGTTGTGTGTGTGTGTGTGTGTGTGTGTGTGTGTGTGTGAGAGAGAGAGAGAGAGAGATTGATTGCTCTTGTAAAACTCTATGACAGAGGATAGGAACATAAATCCCAGAGCATGAGCAAGCCAGCAGACAGGCAGGGGTGAAGATGGCCATGCAGACCTTTTGATATTCTCCAGGGTTCATTGTTGCATCTACTCTGTTGCAGTAACATAGTTTCCCACAGACCTTTGAAAGGCTTTTATGAAAAATATGTTAGCTAGTGCCACATGAGGCTGTCAGCTAACCGCTGAGGAATAGCTTTCCACTCAATTTGGGTATAAGCCTGATTAAAGCAAGGCATCAAAAAATAAGGCATAAAGAATCATCTTCCCTGTTCATGTAATAACTTTTCTAGTGAGGCTTGGACTGGTGGCCTGACAGGGTCTAAGTTGCTAAAGATTCTAGGCTCTTGTATTTCATTATAACCTTGAATAATTATACTCAGAATAAACTATTCTATATATCTTGTAGAATCTGAAAGGAAGAATTAATATGATTAATTTAAGGTATCAAATCCCATATTGTTGGCTCCATCTTTTCAAATCTGGAAGCAAAGTGGAGTAAATCTAATTGTCTTAGGTCTTTCTCTCTTACCCCACTATTTACAGCTGTGAAAAACACTGCAAGTCAAAACTTGCATACAAAGAGCTTTAAGGGAGTGTTCAGATTCTTTTGTTTTTTTTTTTTTTTAGAAGTGGAATTCTGTTGTATCAAGTTTAATTCAAAATAGACGTTCCATAGAAATATTTTTTTGTTAGTCTCTAACTTGTATAATTTTTTTTAGGTTTTTTGCAAGGCAAATGGGGTTAAGTGGCTTGCCCAAGGCCACACAACCAGGTAATTATTAAGTGTCTGAGGTCGGATTTGAACTCAGGTACTCCTGACTCCAGGACTAGTGCTCTATCCACTGTGCCACCCAGCCACCCCTCCACTGCGCCACCTAGCCACCCTGATAAGATCATTTTCATCCTAGGGTAATATATAATGTCTCTCAGCTCTACTTTGTTTCCCTTCCTGTTGCTTTAGGGACTTTACTTTTAGTCAATAAGCATTTATTTAGCTTCTACTCTATGACAGAGATTGCACTGAGCACTAGGTTATATAAAGAGACAAAAGACAGTCTCTAAACTCAAGGAGCTTCCAGTCAATTGATGTATGTGCATTTTACATGTGTATGTGTGTATGTATCTATATATTTGAGTGACATGATCAGATTGTGTGTGTGTATTTTTGTGTTACATGATTAGATCTATATTTTAAGAAAATGAAGAATAGATTGGAGAGAGAGAGACTTGAAATAGACAAACTTATCAGTAGGACATCTGAAATAGTCTTCTCGTGGGGTGACAAGGGTCTGCACCAGAGTTTTCATTAATCCAAAAGTTAAGAGTACAAAACAAAAGTTAGAATTATGATCATAATCCAATTTGTTAGGACAGATCCTCTTCTAGGCAAAAGTTGTGTCATGTTCTTTGGTCCCTGCTAAGTGCAACACCTCTCAAATCTCTTGATTTTTTTTTTTTTAGTTTTTTGCAAGGCAAATGGGGTTAAGTGGCTTGCCCAAGGGCATACAGCTTGGTAATTATTAAGTGTCTGAGACCAGATTTGGACCCCGGTACTCCTGACTCCAGGGCTAGTGCTCTATCCACTGCACCACCTGGCCACCCCTCAAATCTCTTCTTAAAGAAAGTGTTCATGACATATATTATGGGTATGGAGTTTTCAATAGCATTTAGTTTTTAACTTCTTAGTATTGAACCATATCTTATATTGTCTTCTCTTGTGTCCGTTGTTGCATTTACATCATTGATTATTTAAGTTTATATTAGTCTGCACTTGAGAAAAATAAGTTTGGCAACTATGTAGAGGATGGATTAGAGGTGAAAGAGTATTAAGCAGGGAAGCTAATTAGAAGGTTATTGCAATGCTCTGGTTGAAAGGCAATGAAGGACTGATTTTAAATGTTGGCTATTTGAGGAAAGAGAAGGAATCAGATGTAAGAGATATTACAAAGGTAGAAAGAGCAAGATTTGATAATTGACTGGATATATGAGAAAGGAAGAATTATAAACTGAGGCTATTTATCTGAGAGACTGGGAAAAATTGAGATTGAGAAGATACTACATTCATTCAAGGCAACTTGACCTATTTTAACAAGTTGTTGACTTCAAAAAATGGAAAAAGGAAACAGAAGTGACACTTAAACAATTACAATTTTCTAAAGAAGTTTACTATGTGCAAACCAATTGCCACAATGAGATGAAAAGAATTAGAATCTATTTTAGTCAACAAACCCTTGATTTTCTTGAGAAGAAGAATATAGGAGACACTAAGTTATAAATTAATTTATAAAACTTTACAAAGGAGGATGGTGGAAGATTGTCATAAAGCAATGAGAAACAATAGGAAAAAACAAGGGAGAAAAAACAAATTTGCAGAAATATTGACAAGAGATCCAATTGACCCAAACAATAACAACAATATTCTAGAGTGAAAATGAAAGGATAAATGCACTAAAATTGAAGTGATCTGTGAAGATCTCTGTATATATTTTTTACTCTACAATGATAGTAGAGAAATCTCGTTTATACTGTAGTGCTACAGTTTTTGATAAATAGCATGAAGAAAAGACATTAAAGGAATGAAAATGGAAGTATCACCCACATTAGTATAAATATAGATTGAGAAGTCCATGCTGAAGGGAATACAATTCTTAAGGTGTTAAGAAATTGAATCTCAGGATATCTGAGAGAATGTACATTATCAAATATTTGATCTTAGACATCAGTATTAATTTTAAAACTCTATTAAAAAAGAACAGTAATTTTTCAACCCAACCTGTTTCCCTAGTCTACAATATTTTCATGAGAAAAATTTTATTCTCATCTGAGTTGGGCATAAAAATATATTTCACTCAACAGAGAAATAGATGGGAAAAAGGAGAGAACAAAAAAAGGGGCTAGGTAGGTGGAGTGAAGGTAGGAATTTCTAGAAGTTCTCCTCCAGACCACTCTGAATACCTTTAAATAATGATTTAAACAAATCCTAGAGACGCTGAACCAGCCCACAACAACTTGGAAGATCCATAGTATGTTACATGGGGGCTTGAAAGAGCTGCAGCACAACCTGGGCCATCCAGCCATCCAGGAACATCCAGGGGCACCTGGGTCCCTGGGGGTGCCTGGGTCCATGGAAGCAGCAATTTGCAGAGATTGCCAAGGGCAACTCAGAAGCTCAGCAGGAAAACTATTGCACCAGAGGGGGAGTCCAATCCAGTGCAAGCCTCAGTGCAAACTATTATAACAGTGAATGCAAGCGTGATGAACTCACCCATATAATGGAAGAGAATAACAGAATAGATTAGAAAGCAAAATAGAAAAGTTTTTAAAATAAGAAATATACTTAAAATAGAATTATGTACACAGACTTAAATGAAGAGAACTGAGACAAAATCCATTATGCTTCATCTAAAGTAAAAAAGATAGGACAAAAAACATCATTTCAGACTAGGTAACAGAAAAAAATACACTTAATTAAAGAGCTAAATCATGAAATTATTTGTTACTGAAAGATACTATAGAAAATAAATTAAGATAAATATAAATCATATGTATTAAATAGTGTAACATTTAACTACTTAAAGAATTACTAGGAGATACAGGCAAACTCTAATAATAAGGGACCCAAATATGCCCCTTTCAGAACCCTGACAAATCTGCCTAAATATAAATAAAAAGTGAAGGACTTGAATAAAATCTTACAAAACTTAGATAAGATTAACTGATGGAGATGATTAAATGGGAATGGAAAGGATTATACTTATTCTTCAGTGACATAATCCACATTTACAAAAATTGATTATATATTGGGGATTCAAAAATCTCATGATAAATGTGGAAAATCAGAAATATCAAATGAATCTTTTATAGACCACAATTAAATAAAAATTGTGTTCAAAAAAGATTCTCTGAAGAAATAATTGAAATTAATTGGAAACTAACATAATTATTAAAGAATGACTGGGTTCAAGAATAAATCATAAAAACAATCTATAATTACACTATAATTACACACTAAAGATAATGATAATAAAGAGATGACATGGGAAAACTTTTGAGATACTAAGCATATCATGGAGAAAATTTGCATCTCTAAAATTTTCATCAGTAAAAGAAAGAGAAGATCTATATATTGGACTAAAAAAATCTGGAAATTAAATAAATTAATGCCCTTAAATTAAAATTAAAAACAGAAATCCTTAAAATAAAAAAAGAGTTGAATAAAATTAAAGCAACTCCATCATCACCCCCTAACTATACTAGTAAATGAAACAAGGTGTTGTATTTTTAGGAAAACAATAGCAATGACATTTAAGTAGATATGCCACTATTTTAAAAAAAAGCAAGAAGAAAACCAAATTGCCAGTATTAAAAATAAGAAAGTGGGGGCAGCTAGGTGGCACAGTGGATAAGGCACCGACCCTGGAGTCAGGAGTACCTGAGTTCAAATCTGACCTCAGACACTTAATAATTACCTAGATGTATGGCCTTGGGCAAGCCACTTAACCCCATTTGCCTTGCAAAAAAAAACACCTAAAAAAATGAGAAAGTGATTTCACTACCAATGAAATTGAAATAAAATAAAATATTAGGAAATGTTTACACAATTATATATCCAAAAAGGTGACACTTTAAATGATGTGCACATTTGATGCTCAGATGAAAAGAATAAGAACTAGAGAACTTTAACCCAATTTTAGAAAAAGAAATTGAATGAGCTATAAGTAAATTCCCCAAAGGTAAATAGAGAACTCAGGATTTAAAAATGAATTCTATCAAATGTTAAAGAATAGTTAAATAATATTTACCATAACTTTTTTAGCCATTCCCAATTGATGGGCATCCCCTAAATTTACAGGACTTTATCACCACAAACAGAGTTGTTCTAAACATCTTTTTTCTTGATCAGCTTGAGAAACAAGTCTACTAGTGGTATTGCTGGGTCAGAAGGTATACACCGGTTTGTAATTCTTTGTACATAATTCTGGATTGCTCTATAAAAAAAATTGGGGCAAATCACAGTTCCACCAACAGTGTTCCAACATTTCCACACCCCTTCCATCATTTTGTGTTTTCCCCTTCTTTTATTTTAGAAATCTGATAGGTATGGGTTGATAATCTCAGAATTGATTTCTCTAATTAAATGATCTAGAATTTTTTTCTTTTGACTATATATACCTTTAATTTCTTCAGCCAAAAAACTACCTGTTCATATTCTTTTAAGCATTCATCAACTGGGGAATGATTCACATTCTTATAAATTTGACAAGATTTTCCATATATTTGAGATATATGTCTTTATCTAAGAAACTACCTACAAATGCATGTCTAATTTTCTGCTTTCCTTCTAATCTTGGTTGCATTGGTTTTATTTTTAAAACCCAATTTTAATTAAATGTAATCAAAATTATCCATTTTATATCTTCCAATGTTCTCTTGTTTATTCATAAATTCTTTTCCTGTGTAAAATTCTTTTGAAAATGTTTTAAAGGAAAGAAACCCACACAGTTAAAATAAGAAGAGAAGCAAGATATTGGATAGAAGCTTTTTCTAAGTTTCTCTGATAAATGACTTATTTCTAAAAGGAACTGATTTACAATTTATATAAAAGCCATTTCTCAACTCAAATTATACATGATATCAATAGTAATTTTTTCAGAGGAAGAAACCAAAGCTATCAAGAGTCAGATGAAAAAATACTTGAAATCACTAATATTTAGAGAAAAGGAAATTAAAACAACTCTGATAATTTACCAATACCTCTCTTATTGGCAAAGTTGACAAAAAAAAAAGAAAATGACAAATGTAGAAGGAGCTGGGGGAAAATAGGTACACTAATGTTTTGTTGATGAGGTGTCAAGTGATACAGCTACTCTGGAAAGATTTGGAACCATATCCAAAAAATTATTAAAATGTCCCTTTCCATTGTTCCAATAATTTCATAAGTAGGTTTATACTTCAAAATCAGCAATTTTTTGATACTTTATTTTTGTTTTTCCAACTACCTGCCATGAAAGCATTTCAAAATTCACCCACCTGCATATTTATAAGTTACACATTTTCCCACCATTCTCCATACGCACTCTTCCCCTTCCCCACCTCAGACTCAAACAGTCCAGTGAAAGTAAAACAATTTTTTTTTTGGACAAATAGTTATAACAATTTAGGAACTGTTTTCAAAACAATTATTTACCAAGATTCTAATGGTTTTATGATAAAACATTATGCCTCCTATGCCCTGAAGCAATAGACTGAGTATGGATTAAAACACACACACACACACACACACACACACACACACACACACACACACACACACACTACCTGAAAACAATCACAGGAAGTATATGAACACAAGAAGAACAAAACACTCTTTACATAAATACAGATCTAAATATTGATCACAGATGGTTCAAGCCAATATGGCACACATGGCAA
Source organism: Macrotis lagotis (assembly GCF_037893015.1). Taxonomy (NCBI): domain Eukaryota; kingdom Metazoa; phylum Chordata; class Mammalia; order Peramelemorphia; family Peramelidae; genus Macrotis; species Macrotis lagotis. The sequence continues at coordinate 408,154,313 of NC_133666.1, forward strand.
TAATTTGCTTATTCAAGGCCATACCAAAAATAAAAAAAAACTGTATAGAATTGGACAATAATAATAAAATTTCATCTGGAAGAGTAAATGGTCAAGAGTCTCAAGGGAACTGATCTAAAAAAGGAAGAGTCAACAGGAGTTCTATTTATAATAGATCAGATCTAAAACTCTACTAATAGTACTAGAACTAGTACTACTTCACACAAATACACACATACATACATAAACCTTGTGAAAGTTTTTTTTGACCATACATATTTATCATAGAAGTTTTGTTTTTCCTTCAATTAGAGTGTATGTATGTGTGTTGCTGGTAAAGGAAGTCAGATCTTCATTTGGAAAAAAAATCTTAATTAGAAAAACCCTCAAGTAATTGAATAACTACAACCAGCAAGTAGTCATGAATATTTTGTTGTCAACTTTCAAAGTGGGATGTGTTTGAAATTTTTATTAATGGTTTGGAAAGGCATAGATGGCATCTTTGTTAATTTTGTAAATGGCAAAGGAAAACCAAATACTGGAAGAGAGAATCAGTATTAAAAATGTCCTTGATGACCTAGAGCATGAAGTCAAATTCAATTAGGTGAACCTTAGATTTGGATAATTGAAAGCTAATGACTTAATGGGACAATAAAAGAAACAACAAAAGAAAGTCAAAATAATGAAAAATAGTAGAAAATTTGAAATGACTTATTAAAAAAACCAACTGACCTGGAAAATATATCAAGGAAATATAATTTAAAAACTATTGGATTGCCTGAAAGCTATGATCAAAGAAAGACTGGAGGGTAAAATAGAAATAGAAATAATTCACCAATCACCACTTGAAAAAGTTTCCAAAATCAAAACCTCCAGCTGTATTATAGTCAAATTCCAGAACTCCCAGGTCAAAGAGAAAATATTTGAAGCAGTCAGAAAGAAACCATTCAGATATCATGGAGTCACAGTCAGAATCACATAAGATTTAGCACTTACCAAATTAAAGGAGTGGAGGTTTTGGAATGTGATATTCCGAAAGCCAAAAGAACTATATTACAACCAAGAATAATCCACCTGGAAAAACTGAGTATAATCCTATAGGGCATAATAGATCTGTAATGAAAGTGAGGACTTTCAAACCTTCCTGATAAAAAGATCAGACATGAATAGAAAATTTGACATTCAAATACACTTCTGAAGAGAAGTATATAAAGTGAGTGAGTGAGAAATCATAAGGTACCTAATAAGGCTAAACTATTTACATTCCTTTATGAGAAGACAATACAAGTAGCTACTAAGAACTTTAAACTAGGAGAAGGAGGAAGGGAGATGAGACAAGTAAAAATTTTTTACAATGCAGCAGAAAATGGAAAGGGGGTGTAGGCACAACTTGAACCTCATACTTAACTGGTTCAAAGAAGAAAACTGCATATATGTATGTGTGTACACATACACATACAGTTACAGATAGAAATTTATTTTCCCTATAGAGAAAGATGGGAAGGGTCTAAGAGAAACATAGAAGTAGAGAAGAGGGTAAACTAAAGGAGGCAATGATAAAAACCTAAACAAATTTTTGAGTTGGGGACAAAAGAAGGGTAAATAGAAAAAGAGAAAAGATGGAGGAAAATACACATTTGGAAATCATAATTATGAATGTAAATGAGATGGACTCACCTATAACATGGAAGTGGATAGCAGAATAAATAAGAAACCAGAATACAACAATATATTTTTTACAAGAGATACCCTTGAAATGGCTAGACACATAAGTAAAATAAGGGACTGGATTAGAATCTATTATTTGTGAACTAAAGTAAAAAAAAAAGGAGTAGCAAAAATGATCTCAGACAAAGCAAAAGCAAAAATAGATATTCAGGGAAACTACATCTTAAAGTTCATAGAAAATAAAATAATATTAATCCTGAGTGCACTTAGTAATGCTAAACTATTTACTAAATAGCATAATATGCAAAATTTTGAAGGAAAAGTTAATGAGTTACAGGAGGAAACAGAAAGTAAAACTACTAAATGGAGAACCTCAATTAATCATTCTCAGATCCAGGAAAATCTAATGATAAAATAAACAAATAGAAATTAAGAAAATAAACAGAATTTTAGAAAAGTTATATGATAAATCTCTGGAGAATATTGAACAGTATAGAAAGGAATATACCTTTTTATGTTCTAAAATATAGTTCTTAAAAAAAGATCATGTATTAGGACATAAAAACATCATAAAGAAATACAAAAAGAAGAAATATTAGTTGTATTCTTTTCAGACTATAATTCAACCAAAGTGATATTCTGTAAAAGGCTTTTGTAGTATAGATTAAAAAGTAATTGGAAACAATAATCTAATCATAAATAATAAGTGAGTTAAAGAACAAATTATAGAAACAATTAATTTCATTAAATGACAATAATGAGACATACCAAAAGTTATAGAATGTAATGAAAGCAGTTCTTAGGAGACAATGTTTGTCTCTAAATGCTTACATCAATAAGATAGAATAGATAAATGAAATGTTCATGTAAAAAAAAACTAGAAAAAAATCACAACTTAAAAAAAAAATTAGAAATCCTGAAAATAAAGAAGTTTCAAAACTGAAAGTAAAAACAAAAAAATTGAATTATAAATAAAACTGATAGCTGGCTTTATGAAAAAAGTTAATCAGCTTTGGTCTTCTTAGCCATTCAGTGACCAAAAATATTTCTAAAAGATCTATGGTGGAAAAATGCCATCCACATCCAGAAAAAGACTTAAGGAGTCTGAATGCAGATCAAAGCATACTATTTTCACCTTAATTTTTTTTGTTTTTTTCTTTATTTTGGTTTTTCCCCTTTTGTTCTGATTCTTCTTTTACAATATGACTAATATGGAAATATGTTTAACATGATTGCATATGTATATCCTATATCAGATTTTGCTTGCTGACTTGGGGAGGGAGACTGACTGAAAGGGAGGGAGGAAGAAAATTTTACAAAAATGAATTTTGAAGACTTTCTTTACGTGGAATTGGAAAAATACAAAGCTACAATAACAACAACAACAACAACAAAAAGATTAGGGGTGAAGCAAGAATGGTCATTATCATCATTACTATTCAATCAAGCACTAGAAATGCTAGTTACAGCAGTAATACAAGAAAACAATTTGAAGGAATAAATACAGGCAATAAGAAAATAGACTATCCCTTTTTTGCAGATATTATAGTATACTTAGAGAACTCTATAGCATCAACTAAAAATTAATTGAAATAATTAACTTTAAATGTAGTATATAAAATAAACCCATGCAAACCATCAATATTTCTTTATATTACCAACAAAACCCAGAAGGAAGAGGTAGAAAGGGAAATTCTATTTAAAATAAATAGGAAATATAAAATACTTGGGAGTCTACCTGCTAAGACACACAGGGATTATATGAACATTACAACATACTATTCATGTCTATAAAGACAAATCTAAACAATTGGAAAAATATTGATTGTGCATGGGTTAACTGAGAGAATATAATAAAAGTGGAAATGCTACCTAAATTAGATTACTTATTCAGTATATACTTATTTATCATTCATTTATTTGATTTACCTATCAAAATGCTAATGAATTATTTCTTATAATAACAAAAAATCATTTGAAGGACCAAATAACCAAGAATATCAAGGAAATCAATGAAAAAGGCAACATAGTAGAACTAGATCTCAAACTATACAAAAAAGTGGTAGTGATAATCATCAGAATAATGTGATAATGCATAAGAAATAGAGTGATGGATCAAAGAAAAAAAATATATATATACATAAAAGTTTATTTATAGCAATTTTCTTTGAGGTGTCAAAGAATTGGAAACTGATGAAGTGTCCACCAATTGGAGAATGATGGAGCAAGTTGTGGTATATGATTTTGATGCAATACTATTATGTAATAAAGAATAACGAAATATAGAGTTTCAGGAATACCTGGGAAGACAATGATATGATGCAAAATGAATTGAGCAGAACAAGAAGAATATTGTAATAGCGATTTTATAATGATAATCAATTGAGAAAAACTTACTCTAAATGAATACAATGATCTATGCCAATTCCAAAGGAATTGATAGAACTCATAATAAAAAGTGCCATCTACTCCAGAAAGAATTTATGAATTCTGAGTGCAGACTAAAGCTTTATTTTATTTTTTTAGGTTTTTGCAAGGCAAACAGGGTTAAGTGGCTTGCCCAAGGCCACACAGCTAGGTGATTATTAAGTGTCTGAGACCGGATTTGAACCCAGGTACTCCTGACTCCAAGGCTGGTGCTTTATCCACTTATACCACTTAGCTGCCCCTAAAGCTTTATTTAAAATTTTTCTTTTTTCTTATTTTTTCTTTCACATCATGGCTAATATGGAAATATATTTTCCATGGCTTCATATGTATAATTCTATCATATTTTTTGACTTCTCATAGGTAAGGTGAGGGAAGAGAGAGAAATTGGAATTTTAAAAAAAATAGGGAGACAGCATCTAGGGATAATGATAATCCCACTGTACTTTTACCTGGTCAGACCATATTTGAAATATTTTTTCTGGGTGCCACCATTTAGGAAGGACACTAATAAATTGAGGAACCTTCAAAGAAAGGAAGCCTCTGCTGATGAGGATCCTTGAATTCATGCTATGTAAGGAGTAGATGAAACGATTGGGATGTGTAGTCTGTAGAATAGGTGACTCAGAGGAAAATGTGGCATTCTTTGAATATCTGTCAAATATCAAATACATTATATGGAAGACAATTTATATTTCTATTAGTTTGACCTCAATAGCCAGAAATAGTAGCAATGGTTATTTCCACTGGGCAATTATAGGCTTTTTGTATAGGAAAAGTTTCTACTAGTTTGAGATATATAAAAATGATATCAGTTGCCTTGGGAAGTTGGAATCCCCTCTCATTGGAAGTCTTGAGGTAAAAGATGGATGATTGACCATTTGATCTAAAGTATATTGTAGAGGGGATTGTTGTTCAGTTGGTCTGAATGATCACTGAGGTCTCTTCCAACTGTGAGATTCTATTACTTTCTGAACTGTTGAACGACTGCACTCAAAATAATCATTAATTATTCAAAGTCAGCCTAGAAGGTCTCTAATATCATTAAGATGTGCTCTAGTATTCTAGGCTTGATCCTAACTACTTAACACTATTAGATAAAGACTTTGTGTTCTTAACAAATTTGAAGATTCAGAAAGTTCATAGGGAAAGGTATTTCACTGAATGACTGAGTTAGTATTCAAAAACTTCACAGACTAAGATATTGGGCTGAATTTAATCATTTAATTGGATTAGATGTAATATCTCACAGTCATGTTTAAAAAAGTTCTTCAATTTCACAAGTACAAGATAGAGATAAAATTTCTAAAACAGTTAATATTAAAAAAACCAAGTGATTTTGGTGGACTGCAAGGTCAATATGAATGAAGAGACAAGAAGGTGGTACAGTGGATAGAGCATCATTCCTAGACTCAGGAGGACAAGAGTTCAAATGTGGACTCAGGCTCTTGATACTTATTAACTGAATGACCTTGGGCAAGTCATTTAACCCTGAGTACATGGCATTCAGGGCCATCTTCAGTGGATTGGATCCATTCCTGTCCACTGGAATCAAATGGCTCTGAAAGAGAAAATGAAACTGGTGACTTAGCCACAGCACCTCCTCACTCAAATCCAATTCATGTGTATGTCATGGCATCACCTGCCTGATGTTATGGTCTTCTTCATGAATGAAGGACAAATATTATGAATCAATTGTATGATATGATAACCAAGAAAGCCAATGAAATTTGCTTTGTAATATTGCATTGAAATAGATAAGGTATGAAAGATTAGGAAATTTAGTGTTCCTTTTTAGTTTACCCTGATCATAGCACAGTTGGAGTACGCTTTTGGTCCTGGTATGGCATTTTTAGGAAGAATTCTGATATGTTGAATAGAATGTAAAGGAGGCAATGGGATGATGAGAATGGAAGTCATGCCATATAAAGATCCACAGAAGAAAATATGTTTATTTAGCTTGGAAAAGAGAACAGTTAGAAGATATATATACTAAATAACTTCAATTACTTGAACTACTTCATATAAAAGAATAATTGATAGAATATTTTCTGCTAGACTGAAGAGGACAGAACTAGACACAAAAGCTAGATATAAAGAGGCAAAATTTGCCTTGATGTAAGGAAGCAATTCTTCATAATTAGAGCTATTTGAAAATAAAATGGGCTGCCTTAGTATTAGTAAGTAATGTGTCCCTTCTTCATTAGTGTTCTTGAATTCAGGGTGATTGCTTGTTGGATACTTTGTGGAGGAGATTCTTGGTGGATATGGATTGGACTAGATGACCTCTGAGATCAATAACCATGTGAAAAATTCTCTAAATCATTAATAATTAGAGAAATGATAATTAAAACAACTCTGAAATTCACTTCACGCCCACAAGATTGGCAAGTTTGAGAAAAAAAGGAAATGACAAATGCTGGAGGTGGGATATGGAAAAACAGTTACATTAATGCCCTGATTGTGGTTCTGTGAAATGGTCCAGCTATTTTTTTTTCTTTTTTTATCAAGGCAACAGGGTTAAGGAACTTGCTCAAGGTCACAAACTAGGTAATTATTAAGTGTCTGAGGCCGAATTTATTTTTGTTTTTTACAAGGCAAATGGGGTTAAGTGGCTTGCCCAAGGCCACACAGCTAGGTAATTATTAAGTGTCTGAGACCAGATTTGATCCCAGGTATTCCTGACTTCAGGGCTGGTGCTTTATCCACTGTGCCACCTAGCTGCCCCGAGGCCAAATTTGAACTCAGGTCCTTGTAACTCCAGGGCTGGTACTCTATCCATTATGCCACTTAGCTGCCCCTTTCTGGAAAATAATTTGGAACTCTTTCCAAAATGCAACTGAATTTGCATACACAGGATCCTTTTTTTTCCCTGCGGTCCAATCCCACCCACCCTGCCTTTTTTGGGGCAGCTCTTTTTTGAACATCTTTAGGGATCTGTTGCCTTTTTTAAAACTTTTTTTCACATTACAAAGCAGAAAAGAAAGTAAGATGATTGAAAAATTTTAATACATTCACTTTCCTAGTTATTTTCCACTAATTGTCTCTAATTAAGAATTGGCAAACTATCAGAACAAAGGAATTTGAGGCATTATTAGATAGCTGAGTTGCTTCTTTTATTTGTTTGTTTATTTATTTGTTCATTAGTTTGCTTCATCTAGGGTTTACTTTCTTCTTTGCCTCATTTGATGGATACTTTTGTGTCAAAGTGCAGGAACCAGAGAATAAAATTTCTGGTAGATCTAAAGAAACTGTCCTATAAGGTCTCTGACACCTGATTGAGGAGAGATTCCCAGTTATTTAAGGACAACATCATGAGGAATGGGTGGAAGTTGCAAACTGACAGATTTTTATTTTACTAATGGTAAAACAAAACCTACTGAAAATTAGAGTGGCCTAAAGGAAGAAGGGGCCATTTCTGAGTTAATGAATTGCATATCACTATTAAATGGGACATATAAATATCTATATATAAGTAGAAATAAGAATCTGGATGACTCCTCATGTGCTGCATTACAAAGGGGATTTTTGATTTAGTTACAGTAGCACTTGAAGACTTCTGAAGTCCTTTTTACCTTTGAGACTTTATTACTCATACAGCTTTAGTTTGGTTGAGCCTATGTTCAACCAACAAGCCATATTATAATTTATCATAATACAAAAAAGACTGCAGTGAAGAATGAGAGAGATACTACAAGGGTACATGTATACATCTGTGGCCCAGTTATCTGTGGATTTGTTTTTTGCTTTTTCCTAAAATATAAACACAGAATACTAAATTTTTAAAGAATTGGTCAACTCTGTCCAGGAGCATTGATTGACAGAAGCGTTCCAGAGAACTTAGTGCTTGCATTCCTTTATCCTCCAGGGTAAACAGGTGGTTCTGGTATGCTTTCTAAATGCACCAAATCTAAGTCTTGCACATATATGGATATGGATATTATATTGATAAATCATAAATGAGTCAGGCAAGAATGCACACCTGTGTCAGTGCAATTTCTTTGGCCACTTGTTGTTGCTTTTATTTATTCAATAGCTATCATGGGCTGTTTCTGCTCTCTTATCTCCTCCCTCCTCATCCCTGCATCAGGACAGGGAAAGGGATGGTTTACTTAACCTAGATCACAGTCTGAACATAAAACCTACCGTGAAGGTAAACCCATTTGAATTATTTTAGGATGCTAGAGGGTCTGGATTGAAAGTGACTGGATTTTTGTATTTGAATCTTCCTCTGCTTCCCTGGACAAGATAATTCTTAGGTTAAGACTATTAAATAATTATTCCTTGAGTATTTTCAAGGGTCCTAGAAAAAGGATCTCATTTTGCTGTATTTTTGTCTCTCCCAATAAAAATAAGCACCTCAAGGGTACTAAATATTAACACCAAGCACAGCAGTTGGTTAAAAGCAGGTGCTTGATAGATGTTTATTGACTGATTGGCACTGTAGGTCTAAAAGCTCAACCTCCTCCTCTATGAACACAGACTGACCTGACTGCTTCCTCCTCTCCTTTTTAAAAATTTTCTAAAATTTATTTTGAACTTAAGAAATAAAATAATCATCTCTATTACATAGTAGAATAGAAAATAAAATATGATTGTACATGAAACTACAAATGTGCTTTTGTATAACTTGCTATTCCTTTTAAACATATAATAAAATTAGAATGTTTCTTTTCCTTCCCTGCCCTAGAGGTGGCTATTATTAGATACAAACACACACACACACACACACACACACACACACACACACACACACACAGACACACAAAATCATTCTATACATACTTCTGTTTATCTTTTCTAACTATGATATTTAAAAGTTCAAGAGACATAATTTCTGGCAATCATGCTAGCATTTAATTAATGAAAGGGGTCAATGACATTCTTGAATGCCAAAGACCCCTAGTGGAATCCACTCAATACTTATATGCCCTTGGAAGGGTGTTTTTGAGAGTGACAATCATTGCTGATGAATAAGTAATAAGAGAGAATGAAAATTCTAATGAGAGGTGGACATATTATAATAAAGGGTTGGGGGATATCACTTTAATCATATTATTTTACTTTCAAATCACTTCAGACCTTGGATAATCTAATCAAAGATTTTATCTCCATCCAAACTTGAGTACAACACATGTGCTTCACCATCTGAGAGGAGTCAGAAAAATATTGAGGAAAAAGTTAATCCAATCTCAACTATCAGCAATGTCTTTCAGATGCTGATTTGCCTATTAGAGAATAGGTTTCAGTAAGAGAAAAATCTTATGTTTCCCCAATATTAAGATGTAGTTACTTAATAATAATTTCTAACATTTCTCTGGATGCAGTCAGTGATGGCACAGAAAAAAAGCAGAAAGACTAAAAGAAATATCCTGGAAAAAGTTTAGGTATAATTTATATATATATATTATATATACATATATATAATATATATATATATATATAAATGTGTGTGTGTGTATGTGTGTGCACACATATAGGCTACCTACACTATAGAAGATAGGGTTCCCAACTCCTGTATAAGTGCACATAATGTAGAATATGGGTTCAGATTATAGAATTTTCTTTATTTTAGCCATGAACAAACAAAAATCAAAAGATTCACAGGAATTTACAAATAAATGCAAAAATATAAAGCACTTAAATTGTTGTTGAACTACTTAAATCAGACTCCATGGAGTCTGGAGGGAAAGAAACATACTTTGGGGTGATTATTGTACAAAAAATTCCATCTTACATCAGTATACTGTTTGACCAATTCAAAGCAATAGTAGGTTTGATAAGGTTCATATTTCTTCTCTTCTTCATACCTCCTTTCTTCTGTCTCTTCCCCCCCATCATATTCCACTGACATAGCTCCTGTTGTTAAGCCACAGGACAATCCTTTCTTTCCTTCTTCTCTGAGGATCATAACTGAAAAAAGTCTTTATTTGAATATTTTTATTTTATTAAATATTTCTCAGTTACATTAATCTTTTTTTTTTTTTAGGTTTTTGGCAAGGCAAATGGGGTTAAGTGGCTTGCCCAAGGCCACACAGCTAGGTAATTATTGTCTAAGACCGGATTTGAACCCAGGTACTCCTGACTCCAAGCCGGTGCTTTATCCACTACGCCACCTAGCCACCCCTCACATTAATCTTTTTTAAGATTCATCTTTTAAAATTTTGAGTTCAATCGCTTTACTTTCTGGCAGTCCCTCATCCCTTGAGAAGAAAAATAATATGATATTGTTTATTCATGTGAAATTGTACAAAACATATTTCCATATTATCCATGTTGCAAAAGAAAACTCACAAAACAAACCCAAGAAAATTAAAATAAAAAAAGTATGCTTCAGTGAACACTTAGAGTTTATTAGTTCTCTCTCTGGAGATAGATAGTATTTTTCATTATGGATCCTTTGGAACTGTCTTGGATCATTGTCTTAATCATAAGGAGTATATATATTCAAGAAAATCATCCTCCAGGAAGTTGGTTTCTAAATAATCATATTAAACAAGTTCCATTCTCTTAAGAGCTCTTAAAATTTGTCCATTCTCAGGAACACTATTTTCTTGAACATACTCAGAGAAGAGAAATAGAAAGGAAGGAAGAGTCTTTCATTACTCAAAAAAATTCCTTTTTTGAAAGTGTCTTCCAGGATAGTTTGTGAACAACAAAATAAAACTTTTGGTTATCTGAAAAAAATCAAGTTCATGTACAAAGATGAGTATTACACAGTTTTGGCAATATTCTAGAAAATGAGATTTAGGTTCTGAAGGAACTTTCTGAAGAATTCCAAAATAATTTTAAATAATAAAGCATAAAAGGAATAAGTTCACAATCTCTTGGGGTGAATACTTTTAAGAGGACAATGCTTTTTTGGATGCATAGGATCTAGTGTGCTCCTTAAAAATCTGCTCATGTTTCTTTATAGTCACACCTTGCCAGCTGGTGAAATTATGTTACTTAGAATGAAAAATTCTCATTTCTACTGTTAACTTTAAAATTGCAAGCTGGTTACAGGAAATTTTTTTTTAAAAAAACTAATCCATTGAAAAGCTGTATTTTTAAAAAACTGGTTTAAGAATTCATATTTAATTCTTGATTATGTGGCTAGATTATCAGATGAAACTTAAATCTTCCTTCCAGATGAAGACTCTGGCTTTGCAGGTCATATGAGAGGTCTGCTAAAATCTTCTAAGCTTCAATAATAATGGAGTGCTGATGCCTGGCTCCAGTTTGGAACATAAACCTAAATATCACCCTGAAATGGAAATTGACAAAGAAAGGAGAAGAAGAAAATGTCCTATTTTATTAAGGGCTCCCTTCTAACAGATGTCAATGAAATATTTTCCCTGCCCACATTTTTACTAGAATTTCAGAAGGTTACCTTGACATGGTAAACTTTGACCTCATCATATTTTTAAAAATTGGCCCTTTGTAATCATCCATTCATTTATCAGGGTGCAAAATCCAACTTGTTTGCACAAGATTTAATCTCTCAAATATCTTGGAGGAAAGCTTCCTTACTGAAATTAGGGTGTGTGTGTTTGGGGGCATTCCTGACCTCTGTCAATGAAAGAATCTGGCAGGGTAAAGAACAAAAAATGGGAGAAAAATACAATTGACCCAACTTACAGCAATAGGAGAAAATGAGAATTTACACAGGAAATCTGTATACACAAGGTGTGAAGGGAAATTAATGCTAACACTCCCTACAGCATCTCAGTAATGATCAGGCAGTCTCAGAGCTGAGACAACTTAACAAAGACATAAAACAGCACAAACAACAACAATAATAATCAAGACCAATGTGTCCTGGTTTCTTTTCTAAAAAATCTAACTATAAATTTTAGAGTAAAGCAATCACATTATCTTTATGTAAGAGGCATGTTATTCTGAATAGAAAACTGAGGTAAAGTAGATTTGTAGAAATTATTGGGGGTTATGCTTTAGTCTTACTCTTGTCCAGAAAGAAAATAATTTCCTAGGGCTATAAGAAATCAAATTATAAATGAATTTAGTCTTAAGTAAAAATGAATCAATGATAAAAAATTTACAAACATAATATGAAGATTTAAATATTTGAAAGCAGAGATTTACCTTCTAGCTATACTACTCTGCTCATTGTTGTATATTATAAATCAATAGTGTGAATATCTTGTATATTCTTCTAGGATTTGGTTTGATGCCATTACCCTCTAAAATAAAAGATGTTTTTTTTTGGATTACTATTTAAATGAAGATGCCTACTGTCCTCACTTTAGAATTTTCAATATTATGAGTAATAATAATAATAATAATAATAATAATAATAATAATAATAATAACATAAGTTTGCAAAGTCCTTAATAAAGTTCTTAAAACCTCATTTTATCCTGGGAGGTCTATGTTTTCATTGCACAATGAAAATGAGCCAGATAGAGGTTAAGTAATTTGTCCAGGGTTACCAGCTAGCAAATATCTGAGGTCAGATTTGAACTTAGGTGTTTCTGAGTCCAAGTCCCTAGCTCTATCTCCTGAATCAGCTAACTGTCAATCAATATGAAAATAAAAATATCAGAGGGACAATTTGTGGTTAGGGAAAACTGAGGTAATAGTTTTCAATAATATCTAAGAGTTCTACTTTGAAGGATTTTAAAAAATCAACTATATAAATGTAGAATCAAGGACACTGAACCACATGACAAGTTTATATGAAAAAAGATACAGGGACTTAGGGAACTATGAGTTCATGAAGCAATGTTGTGTCATGACCATCAAAAAAAAAGTTAACAAAATATTTGGTTGCAAGGAGAGAGACATTGTATTCAGGACTAGGGAGGTGATACACCTAAACTCTTCCCTAGTCAATGAAAATATCTGAATTCTGGAGTTGGAACTTGGGAGAGAACAACTGGGGGTGTAGGAAGACCTGAAATATAGACCAGTTTTTGCATGGCTTTTGAGACACAACAGAGAATTTTGTATTTGAACTTGGAGGTAATAGGAAGCTATGTGAGATTATTGAGTAGATGATCTGCACTTTAGGAAAAGTAATTTGACAATTGAGTTTATGATGGACTGGGGTATGAACAGCTAGCAGTAAGATCAATTAGCAGGGTAATTTAACAATCTAGGTATGAAGCATTATGGGACTGCAATAGGATGATGGCAATATCTGAGGAAACAAGAAGGCATATGCAAAAATGTGTGGAGGCAGAACCAATAGTACTGATGACTGATTGGAAAGAGAGAGGACAATGAGAGAGAATAAGGAATTGTGGATGACACATAGGGTGTGAACCTGAGTAACTAAGACAATGGCTATATCCTTGAAAGTAGGAGGAAAGTTAGGAAGAGGGGAATGAGATTGAGTTCAGTTTGGGACATGCTGAGTTTAAGATATCTACAGAACATTCCAATTGGTATACCCAAGATGAAGTTGAAGATAGGAGAGCAGAGGTCAAAATAGAGATTAGGGTTGCACAAATACATCTGAGAATTATCTGCATAGAGATGAAAATCCATAATGATGAAAACACCAAGAAAAAATGCATATTTTAGATAGAATCGATCAGTTGATTCTTGTCCTTCATTATCGAAGAAGACCAAAATGACATCACTCTGTTTGAGACAAATTACATTGTGTCCAAACTGTGGTTGATTAGACCAATAGAAGCTTGGAATGCTTTACCACAGGTTGGGCACAAATAGTCCATGTGAATACCTGAGGTGGGTACTTTAAACTTACAAATGTCATGTTTCCTTTGAGTTGCTTACATTCTGCCTTCCTCATAGAGAGCAGCCCCCTCACTGATGAGGGCACGCCATGCTGAGTGGTCCTGTGCCAGTATCTCTCAAACTGTACAGTCAATTCTAATGTTCTTCAATGAGACTTTCAGGGTGTCTTGGTATTGCTTTTTCTGACCTCCTTGTGAGTGCTTGCCATGTGAGTTCTCCATAAATAGTTTTTTTGGCAAGCGTACTTCTGGCATTCTAACATGCTTGAGAAAGGACCTCAATGTCTGGTATCTTTTCCTGCCAGGTGATCTTCAAAATCTTCCTAAGACAATTCAAATGGAAGATTCCATTTCCTTACATGGTGCTGGTAGACTGTCAGGGTTTCACAGGCACATAGCAATGAGGTTAGTACAACAGTTCTGTAGACCTTCAGTTGGTAGTCAGTCTAACACACTCTTCTCTCCCATACTTTCCTTTGGAGCCTCTGAAGTACTAACCTAGCTGGCAATGTACATGTCAAACTCATTATCAATATGTACCTCCTTGGAAAGGACATTGCCAGGGTAAGTGAACTTGTTCTCAGTATTCAAAACTTCCCCATTCACTGTAATCGATGGTTCCACATATGGCTGGTGTGGTGCTGGCTGATGGCACTCCTATGTTTTCTTGGTGTTCATTGTTAGATCAAAATTAGCACAAGCAGCAGAGAATCAATCCATACTTTGTTGCATCTCAGTTTCAGAGTCTGCAAAGTGGACAATCATCTGCAAACAGAAGATCATGCACCAACACTCCCTCCACTTTGATCTAGGCTTTAGCTTGTTGCCTTTTCAAGTTAAGGAATTTACCAGCAGTGAGGTAGCTGACATTGAGGCCATATTCATCCTCCTTGATAACATGAATGAAAACATCATGCTAAAATGTTTGGGAGCAAGGACATACTTGTTTTATTCCATTGATATTTGGAAAATCTCAAGAGCATAGTCCACTGTCCACAGCCTGGGCATGCATATTGTCATGAAAGTAATGTACAATACTGATGAACTTTTCCGGGAAACCAAATTTTAACATAATTTTCCATAAACCCTTGTGATTGACAGTATCAAAGGCCTTGGTCAGATCTATCAATGTTGTATGCAGATCTCTGTTCTGTTCTGGTATTTTTCTTGGAGCTGTTGGGCAAAAACATTGTATCAACTGCTACTCTACCCTTTCTGAAGTCACACTGGTTCTCAGGAAGGTGAAGGATCAGCCTATTGAGAAGCACTCTGGCAAGAATCTCACTAGCAATGACTAAAAGAATAATACCCCTGTGATTGTCACAAGACAATCTATTCCCTTTACTTTTGTAGAGATGGCTGCTGGAAGCATTCTTGAATTCTTGGGGACAATCTCTTCATACCATATAACCTGGAAAATTTCAGTCAGTTTTTGGATGAGCAATGAATTCCCCCCTCCCCCTCTTGTAGATCTCAGCTGGAATGGAATCAACACCGCGTGCTTTACCACTTGAAAGGAGCCTAATGACAATTCTTCAATTGGAGCTTCGGCTAGGGACTGATTGACTTCAACTTGAGATCAATGATTTCTGCACTAATTGATGATGACCTGTTAAGAACACTATGGGAGTGTTCAGCTCATCTTTCTAGGATCATGTCCCTATTGTTAATCAATGTGGATCCATCAGCACTGAGTAGTTGAGATGGCCCATAAATAGCTTTCAGAGTATCATAAAAGCATTTTGGTTTGTTATTATCTGCATAAAATTGAATTTCATTTGCTTTCTTATTGAGCCAAGAATCCTACATCTCTCTAAATTTTGATTGGACTTTACTTTTAATGGAATTAAATGCTGTCTTCTTAGAGATGGATGGATTATCCTGCTGATAAACCCTGTGGAGTTCTCATTTTCATTAAGCAGCTTCTATAGTTCCTCATCATTTTCTTTTTTATTCTAAGAAAGATTTTATTTATTTTGAAGTTTACAATTTTCCCCCTAATCTTCCTTCCCTCCCCCCACCTCCCACAGAAGGCAGTCTGTTAGGTTTTACATTGTTTCCATGGTATTCATTGATCTAAGTTGGATGTAATGAGAGAAATCATATCCTTAAGGAAGAAACATAAAATACAAGAGATAGCAAAATTACATAATAAGATAAGTGGTTTTTTAAAATTAAAGGTAATAGTCTTTGGCCTTTGTTCAAACTCCATAATTCTTTCTCTGGATACAGATGGTATTCTCCATCACAGATATCTCAGTATTTTGCCTAATTGTTGCACTGATGGAATAAGCAAGTCTATCAAGATTGACCATCACTCCCATGTTGCTGTTAGGGTATACAATGCTCCTCTGGTTCTGCTCATCTCACTAAGCTTCAGTTTATGCAAATCCCCCCAGGCTTCCCTGAATTCCCTTCCCTCCTGGTTTCTTTTTTTTTTTTTTAAGTTTGTTTTGTTTTTCTTTTTTTGCAAGGCAATGTGGTTAAGTGGCTTGCCCAAGGCGACACAGCTAGGTGATTATCAAGTGTCTGAGGCCGGATTTGAACTCAGGTACAACTGATTCCAGGGCAGGTGCTCTATCCACTGTGACACCTAGCTGCCCCCCCTCCTGGTTTCTAATAGAACAATAGTGTTCCATCACATACATATACCACAGTTTGTTAAGTCCTCATCATTTTCATCAAAACAGTCCTGGTAGGGGTGGCTAGGTGGGGCAGTGGATAAAGCACCGGCCCTGGAGTCAGGAGTACCTGGGTTCAAATCCGGGCTCAGACATTTGATAATCACCTACCTGTGTGGCCTTGGACAAGCCACTTAACCCCATTTGTCTTGCAAAAAACCCCAAAATAGTCCTGTTGCCAACTGGCTCAGTTTTCCCTTCGAGTTATCCACAAACTCTAATCTCTTTTTTATTTATTTTCTTCATCCATGTGCACACTGTATGTATATTTTTAAGTTACAAATTTTCCTTCCACTCTCTCTCTTCCTACCACCCTCCCCTCAGTTGGTGAACAGTCAGGTTAGCATTGTACATACATATTTGATAAGCAGTTTACAGATGAGCAATTGTTAGTATGAGGAATTAGGATTAAGGGAAAGAGATACATGAGATAATTTTATAAAGTGTTCATCAGATTCTGAAGGATTGGTTTTTGTGTATGTGTGTGTGTTTTGTTTTGTTTTGTTTTTCTTCCTCTGGATGGGGATAATATAGTCTCTAGTCTGTCTAATATAATTGTTCTAGTTTTCTGGACTGCTGAGAGGATTTACTTCCATCAAGGTTGTTTATCTCACATTGCTCTCTTGGTGACACTCTAATCCTTGACATTAATTCTTCTAGCATTCATTTTGCCTTAGGACTGCTGCTTAGTTGAATATGAATATTTAGGTTAGAGGGGATAAGTCTGTGATCAGTCCAGCTCTGCACCACACATTGCCTTTGTCACTCTCACATCCTATCTATCTCTTCTCCTTATAATAAAGGTCTAATAGATGCCAGTGTTTGATAAGAGGATGCATCCAGGAAGTTTTATTGTGTTTAGGTGTTTATGATGAGAAGGTCATGAGATGCACAAGTCTTCAGTAGAAGGTGACCATTGCTGTTGCTGTTTCCAACTCCATTACTCCCAAGGACTCCCTGCTATGTTTGGTAATCTGAGCCTACTGTAGCATTAAACTCACCCAAAATTATTAACTTTTCCTCTTTTGGTACATTGATGATAAGGATTTCCAAGTCTCAGTGTTCATGACTGTGGAAGCATAGGCACTGATGGTGATAGCATGATGTTTTCCTGGAAGTGGTAATCTCATTATCATCAGCCTGTCATTCATTCTTTTTTGGTAGGCATTCAAGATAACAGATGGATAACTTGGGTGTTGTGCTGTTATCTACACTAACTCAAAAGAAGCAGAGGAAGACCATGGAACAATCTCTATGAAGACATAGACAAGAATGGCACAGGATGAGATTTGAAGACACTGTAAATTGCTTGTGTGGAGGGGTCATCTATATTGATAAAATAAATAATTCATTAGGGTATCAGAGTAAGAATCAATGAACTACGAGAGTTCAGAATAGTGGAAAAGACTTGAGGAAGCTGAACCAGTTTAAAAAAAAAACCAGAAACAAATTAATCCAATAAAAGATAGTGTGCTAAAAAGAAAACGTGTCGAATAAATTGAATAAAGAATGAATTGAATTAAAATGAGAGGAGAGAGAAAATAACAAATATGCAAAAATATAGTAAACTACAAAAGGGAAGGAACAAGATCAACCAGTTAACAAGCATAATTAAGTTTCTACCAGGTACTAGGTTAGGTGTTAGAGACAAAAATACAGATGTGAGACATTCCTTGTCTCATGGAGCTTACCTTCTTCTGGGACCTACAAAACTATTGAAGTGAGAAATAACAGCACTAAGCTCCAGGAATATAATTAAAAGCCCTGTTTGTGGGCCATTACATACAGGAAAAATGTGTTATTGGTGACTATTTTTACTCAGACTTTGTCTTAGCTATCAAAATTCTTAATTTAGCTCCTTAACAGGCAACTATGGGAATTTTAGGATTTCAGACTAGGTTAAACCTCTGTCTACTGAAATATCAATAGAAATGCTCTTCCAGAGGTATCTTATCCCTCAAATCATTCTGTTTGACATTGGCTAGCTGTAATTGATTGCTAAGATGATTTATCCTGGAACAGAATCTATACAGATCAATTTTTTAAAAATGTAAAAGAATGAGAGCAACTAGGTGGCACAGTGGGTGGGTAGAGTGAAATGCCTGGAATCAGGAAGATTCTTCTTCCTGAGTTCAAATCTGGACTCACTCTTTCTGTGTATCACTGGGCAAGTTACTTAACTGCCTCAATTTCCTTTTCTGTTAAATTAGTTTAATAAAGAAATGACAAACTACTCCAAAATCTTTGTCAAGGAAACCCCAAATGAGGTCATAAAGTCAGACATGAGTGAAACAACTGAACAACAAACTAAATGGAGAATTTTCTACTGACATCATGAATTTTCCTGCTTTAACACCTTTGATTATGACATTCTCTTCTAGAATATTTTTCTCTCATTATCTGCCTATAGGAGTCTAAATCATTTTTCAGGGCCCCAAGGGAAATCTTTGATCCTACCAAGTTATAAGTTTTTCTTCATGTGAATTCTACTTACTTTTGAACTATACTGCTTTTGTTTGCATTTGTTTATATGTATACATTCATTTTTTTCCTCTCTCACTGACTAGATTAGAAACCCACTAAAGACACTGTCTTTGATGGTTTTAGTGACTTAGCCCAGTGTTTTGCACATAGTAAGTGTTTTGCACACATTTGGAGTTTTGTCCTTTGTTCTCGAAGAAGACCATGACATCAGGGAGGTGATGCCATGACAAACATGAATTGTATTTGAGTGAAAAGGTGCTATGCTAGTTCACCAGTCTCACTTTCTCCTCCAGAACCATCTAGGTCCGGTGGTCAGATAAGAATCAGGACGACCGGAGATGGTCCTGGATGTGGGGCAGAGTTAAGTGACTTGCCCAAGTCACACAGCTAGTAAGGGTCAGAGGCTGGATTTGAACTCGGTTCTCCTTATTCCAAAGCCAGTGCCCTATACACCGAACCATTTAGCTGCCAGGAGTTCAGGCATTTGTTGAATGAATAAATAAAATTTAAGGATAAAAACATTCTGGTTTTTTAGTGATTTAGGTGAAATAAAAGAGAAGTGAGATGATGTGTGAAACATTTTATCTTGAGAAATAAAGACAAAGAAACATTAACTTCTACCTATGGGATTATGAATTTGGATCTGAAAGAGACCTCATAAGTCATAAGATCATCACAGAATCATAGAGTTAGAGCATAGAGACTATTGGACCTAACTTTTTCTCCTAATCCTCCTCCTCCTTCTTCTAATTATTCTTTTAGTTTTTTGCAAGGAAATGGGGTTAAGTGGCTTGCCTAAAGCCACACAGCTAGGTAATTTTTAAGTGTCTGAGGTTGGATTTGAACTCAGGTATTCCTGACTCCAGGGCTGGTGCTCTATCCACTACGCCAGCTAGCTGCCCCTCTTTCAGTTTTTAAGAAAGGATTTAAACCCAACTTTTCTTCAATTTGATTCCAATTCTCTAGCTATTATGCTACTTTGCTTCATCTAATCTAGTTTCCCCATTTGTAAAATGAAAGAACAATAAATGATCTGCACAAGGTTATAGTGTATTTCAAGCTTAGGTTCCATGACTTCAGTGGAAAATTTCAACAGTCTTTCTATTGCAGTATTACCAAGAGAGCTAGGTGGTGCAGTGGATAGAGTACTGGCTTTGGATTCAAGAGGATGGGGGTTTGAATCTGACCTCAGACATTTGACTCTTACTAGCTGTGTGACCCTTGGGCATGCCACTTAGCCCTGATAGCCTTGCATCCAGGGCCATTTCTGGTTGTCCTGATTCATATATGACCACTGGACCTAGATGGCTCTGGAGGAGAAAGTGAGACTGATGACATAGAATAGTCCCCTTCATTAAAATCCAGTTCATGAGCTTGTTATGCATCACCTTCCTGATGTTGTGGTCTTCTTTGAAAATGAAGGAAGGACTTCTGGCCAAGATGGTGGAGACAGGCACAGTTCTAAAGTCTCCTTATCTCTTCCCCATCTATCACATGAAACAAACCTCTTAAAAGAAAGCCGAACCAGGAAACCCAGAAAGAAAAGCCAGGAGAGGAAGATCTAACTCAGGATTTGTCTCCCGCAGCAGCCTTGGCTGAGTACCTGCAGGTGAGTCTGGGCTCCGAGGGAGACGCAGCCTGGGATCAACCAGATTAACAGCTGAATTGGAACCGGGAGTCTGAAGGCCCGAGAGCCAGACCTGCTGGATCAGTGGTGGGGCTGGATGAAAGGGGCTTGGGTCCACGGGGAAGTAGAGGTGCTGGTGTTGGTGCTGTCCCCCTGGAGCTCGTGGACCAGGCTGGGGGAAGAGTTCTGGTGCGGGAGAATGGCAGACACAATCCCTAGGCTTCTCAGGTCTCAGAAACTCTGAGGGCACGCCTCCATTGCACAGAGGCCTCTCCTCAAACAAAGGCAAATTACTTCTGCCTCAGGCCCAGGTGTGTGAGCAGAAGAACCAGCCCAGCTGAGGAATGACCTCAGGCCAGGGTAAAGCCCACCATTGATTGAAGACAAAAGAATTCAATAGTTTCAACTCCTGCCTTCAGACAAAGGGAGAAGGACTCCCAAACAAGGTCACAGACACCCCAGAGAGGGCAACCAGCACCTCCTACTGGCCAGCCAGAGAAACTGCACTCAGTAAAGCCTTCAGCGATCTCAAGCCCAGGTGAACCAGGCCCCCCCCCCAACTCAAGGTCTTGACATAATGAAGAAGGGTCAGCGGAATGGTGGATCCATAAAAAAATTCCTGGAAGGGAAAGATCCCAACTCAGAGAGACCTGGAACCTCTGAGGAGAATAAAATCTGGTCTCCAGCACAGAAAGACTTCCTTGAAGAAATAAGGAAGGAGCTTAAAAATTTGTGAGAGAAAATTAATACCTTAGAAAGTACAAATGGACAAACACAAAAGGAGACTAAATCTCTCAGATCATTAATTGGACAATTACAAAATGAAAATAATTCTCTCAGATCCTCAAATGAGCAAATGCAAAAAAGAAATTAATTCTCTCAAAACCTCAATTGGTCCAATAGAAAGCTCTTTCGAAAGTAGAATTGACCAATTGGAAAAGGAGCTGCAAAAGGTTAATGAAGAAAACTCCCCACCCCAAAAAAAAATAATGGAGTCTACAGAAACTCATGACTCCATGAGACAGCAAGAGTCAGTTAAACAAAATCAAAAAATAGAAAAAATAGAAGCAAATGTAAAATACCTCATCAACAAAACCACTGACCTCGAGAATAGATCG
The DNA here is from genome assembly GCF_037893015.1 of Macrotis lagotis. NCBI lineage: Eukaryota > Metazoa > Chordata > Mammalia > Peramelemorphia > Peramelidae > Macrotis > Macrotis lagotis. Next base: position 408,176,001 of record NC_133666.1, read on the forward strand.
AGAAGGGGAAACCTGAAAATTATAGGACTTCCTGAAAATATTGAAGAGAAAAAAAGCCTGGACTTAATATTACAGGACCTAGTGATGGAAAAATGCCCTGATATCATGGAATCGGAGGGCAAAGTAGTTATTGAAAGAGTACATCGATCCCCACCAGAAAAAGATCCTAAAATGAAAACACCAAGGAATGTTGTGGCCAAACTCCAGAACTATCAGATAAAAGAGAAAATCCTGCAAGCAGCCAGAAAGAGACAAGGAGCCACAGTAAGGATCACACAGGACCTGGCTGCAACTTAAAGGGATCGAAGGGCCTGGAACGAGATATTTCAAAGAGCACGGGAGCTTGGAATGCAGCCAAGAATCTACTTTCCCGCAAAGCTGAGCCTTCTCTTCCAGGGAAAAAGATGGACATTTAACAAAATGGAAGAATTCCAAAAATTTCTGATAAAAAGCCCAGAGCTAAACAGAAAATTTGGACAGCAAACAGGAGGTTCAAGAGACACATGAAAAGGTTAAAAAGGGGGGGCGGTAAAAGGAAAAAAATGCAATCCAGTAAGTTGAAACTGGCTATATCCCAGCATGGGGGAGGGAAGAGACTCTCATAAATCCTGAGAAATGTAACTCTAACAGAGAGAATATACCTAGCCAGAAATGATGGACATCCATGACCTATCCATGAGACTGCTATCTAATGGGATGTAACTGGCTTGAACCCCACTTGGGAGAAAGACTTTAAGAACCCTCAGGAATTTTGACTCTATTCAATAGAATATACTGAACTAGAAGGGACAGACACTCAGAATTTTCTATGACTTAGATAGAATGATCTAAAAAAAATACACTACCTCCCTAAAAAGGGGGACAGGAAAGAGATGGGAGGAGGGAGGGGATTGAATGGGACAAATCTCATTACACTAAGAGGTACAAAAAAACCTATGGTAATAGAGGGGAAGAAGGGAGCAGAGGAGAAACACCTGAATGTTTTTCTCATCAGACTTGGCTAAAAGTCAACCTACATATACTCAGTTAACTTATAAAACATCTAACCTTTCAAGTATTAAAAGGGGAAAAGGGGAGGGGGGACTGAGAAAGGGAAGGGGAGTGGGGGAAATAAGGGGAAATAACAAAAGGAAGGGAAGGGAAAAGGGAAAAAGGGAAAGGGGAAAGAAAGGGGAGGGTGTGATATAGGAGGGCAAATACACTAAAGGGGGTGGTATTCAAAAACAAAATACTGGGGAATATCAAACAGAGGGAAGATAGCACAGAGGGCAATAAAGAATTAGTAATCATAACCTTGAATGTGAATGGGATGAACTCTCCCTTAAAACATAAGCAAATAGCAGAGTGGATTAAAAATAAGAATCCTACAATATGCTGCTTACAAGAAACTCATTTGAAGCAGAGAGATACATATAGAGTAAAGGTAAAAGGTTGGAGCAAAATATATTTTGCCTCAGCTGAAGTAAAAAAAGCAGGGGTAGCAATCCTTATCTCAGACAAAGCAGCAGCAAAAATAGATAGCGTTAAAAGAGATAAGGAAGGAAACTTTATGCTCCTAAAAGGTACCATAGACAATAAAGTCATTTCAATATTGAATATATATGCACCCAGTGGGACAGCACCTAAATTCTTAGAGGAGAAGCTGAAAGAAATACAGGAAGACATAGACAGCAAAACTCTACTAGTAGGAGACCTCAACCTCCTGCTATCAGATCTAGATAAATCAAATCATAAAACAAACAAGAAAGAAATTAGGGAGGTAAATAGATTGTTAGAAAAATTAGATATGGTAGACTTATGGAGGAAACTGAATGGGGATAGAAAGGAATATACCTTTTTCTCAGCAGTGCATGGAACATATACAAAAACTGACCATGTACTAGGACATAAAAACCTAATGATCAACTGCAGAAAGGCAGAAATAGTGAATACATCTTTCTCAGATCAGAATGCAATAAAAGTCATATGCAATACTGGGCCAAGGAGATATAGACCCAGAGCAAATTGGAAACTTAATAACCTCATTTTATTTTATTTTTTTTAATTTTTATTAAAGATATTGAGTTTTACAGTTTTTCCCCAATCTTGCTTCCCTCCCCCCACCCCCACTCCACAGATAGCACTCCATCAGTCTTTACTTTGTTTCCATGTTGTACCTCGATCCAAATTGGGTGTGATGAGAGAGAAATTATATTCTTAAAGAGAACAGAATTCTCAGAGGTAACCAGATCAAACCATAAGACATCTGGATTTTTTTTTCTGAATTAAAGGGAATAGTCCTTTTACTTTGTTCAAACTCCACAGCTCCTTATCTGGATACAGATAGTGCTCTCCTTTGCAGACAGCCTAAAATTGTTCCCAATTGTTGTGCTGATGGAATGAGCAAGTCCTTCAAGGTTGAACATCACTCCCATGTTGCTTTTAGGGTGTACAGTGTTTTTCTGGTTCTGCTCATCTCACTCAGCATCAGTTCATGCAAATCCCTCCAGGTTTCCCTGAAATCCGGTCACTCCTGGTTTCTAATAGAACAATAGTGTTCCATGACATACATATACCACAGTTTGCTAAACCATTCCCCAACTGAAGGACATTTACCGGATTTCCAATTCTTTGCCACCAAAAACAGGGCTGCTATAAATATTTTTGTACAAGTAATGTTTTTACCCTTTTTCCTCATCTCTTCAGGGTATAGACCCAGTAGTGATATTGCTGGGTCAAAGGGTATGCACATTTTTGTTGCCCTTTGGGCATAGTTCCAAATAGCTCTCCAGAAGGGTTGGATGAGTTCACAGCTCCACCAACAGTGTAATAGTATACCAGATTTCCCACATCCCTTCCAACAATGATCATTATCCTTCCTGGTCATACTGGCCAATCTGAGAGGTGTCAGGTGGTACCTCAGAGAAGCTTTAATTTGCATTTCTCTAATAATTAATGATTTAGAGCATTTTTTCATATGGCTATGGATTACTTTGATCTCCTCATCTGTAAATTGCCTTTGCATATCCTTTGACCATTTGTCAATTGGGGAATGGCTTTTTGTTTTAAAAATATGACTCAATTCTCTGTATATTTTAGAAATGAGTCCTTTGTCAGAATCATTAGTTGTAAAGATTGTTTCCCAATTTACTACTTCTCTTTTGATCTTGATTACATTGGTTTTATCTGTGCAAAAACTTTTTAATTTAATGTAATCAAAATCATCTAATTGGATTTTAGTGATGTTCTCCAACACTTCCTTAGTCATAAACTGTTCCCCTTTCCATAGATCTTACAGGTAGACTAGTCCTTGATCTTCTAATTTGCTTATAGTATTGTTTTTTATGTCTATGTCCTGTAACCATTTGGATCTTATCTTGGTAAAGGGTGTGAGGTGTTGGTCTAATCTAAGTTTCTTCCACACTAACTTCCAATTATCCCAGCAGTTTTTATCAGAGGGAGTTTTTATCCTGGTGGCCTGACTCTTTGGGTTTATCAAACAGCAGATTACTATAATCCTCTCCTGCTTTTACACCTAGTCTATCCCACTGGTCCACCACTCTATTTCTTAGCCAATACCAAACAGTTTTGATGACTGATGCTTTATAATATAATTTTAGATCGGGTAGTGCTAAGCCACCTTCATTTGTTCTTTTTTTCATTAAGCTCCTGGCAATTCTTGAATTTTTATTTCTCCATATGAATTTACTTACAATTTTTTCTAGCTCATTAAAGTAATTATTTGGAATTTTGATTGGTAGGGCACTAAACAGATAGTTTAGTTTTGGTAGAATTGTCATTTTTATTATATTAGTTCTACCTATCCATGAGCAGTTGATATTTGCCCAGTTATTTAAATCTAATTTAATTTGTGTGAGAAGTGTTTTATAATTGTTTTCAAAAAGATTTTGAGTCTGTCTTGGCAAATAGACTCCCAAGTATTTTACACTGTCTGAGGTGACTTTGAATGGAATTTCTCTTTCTAGCACTTCCTGCTGTTTCTTGCTAGTTATATATAGGAAAGTTGAGGATTTATGGGGGCTTATTTTATAACCTGCAACTTTGCTAAAATTGCTAATTGTTTCCAGTAGTTTTTTCGATGATTTCTTGGGATTCTCTAGGTAGACCATCATGACATCTATGAAGAGTGAGAGTTTTGTCTCTTCCTTCCCAATTCTAATTCCTTCAATTTCTTTTTCTTCTCTAATTGCTGATGCTAACATTTCTAATACAATATTGAATAGTAGTGGTGATAATGGGCACCCTTGTTTGACCCCTGATCTTATTGGGAATTCCTCTAGCCTCTCTCCATTGAATATAATGCTTGTTGATGGTTTCAGATAGAAACTCCTAATTATTTTAAGGAACAGTCCATTTATTCCTACACTCTCTAGTGTTTTTAATAGGAATAGATCCTGTATTTTGTCAAAAGCTTTTTCAGCATCTATTGATATGATCATATGGTTTCTGATAGGTTTGTTATTGATATAATTGAGTATACTAACAGTTTTCCTAATATTGAACCAACCCTGCATTCCTGGAATAAATCCTACTTGATCCTAATGTATTATCCTAGTGATGACTTGTTGTAGTTGTTTTGCTAAGATTTTATTTAGGATTTTTGCATCTATATTCATCAGGGAAATAGGTCTATAATTTTCTTTCTCTGTTTTAACTCTTCCTGGTTTAGGTAACAGTACCATATTGGTTTCATAGAAAGAGTTAGGCAGAGTTCCATCTTTCCCTATTTTTCCAAAGAGTTTATATAGGATTGGAATCAATTGTTCCTTAAATGTTTGGTAGAATTCACTTGTGAATCCATCAGGCCCTGGAGATTTTTTTTTAGGGAGTTCAATAATTGCTTGTTGAATTTCTTTTTCTGAGAAAAGGTTGTTTGGGTATTTAATCTCTTCTTCATTTAACCTGGGCAACTTATATTTTTGTAAATATTCATCTATTTCACTTAGATTATCAAATTTATTGGCATAGAGTTGGGCAAAATAATTTCGAATTATTACTTTAATTTCCTCCTCATTGGTGGTGAGTTCACCTTTTTTCATTTATAATACTAGCAATTTGGTTTTCTTCTTTCTTTTTTTAATCAAATTGACCACAAGAAGCAAGATTGGGGGAAAATTGTAAAACTCAAATAATATCTTTAAGAAAAAAAAGAAAAAAGTAAAAAAAAAGAAAATGAAGAAAGACTAGGGCGACAAGAGAGGATCGTGTCTTAGGAACTCTCTCATAAAACTTCTAAACTAAGAACTCTAAATTTTTGAGAGACAGAACCCACAGAGAGACCCAGTGAGCCAGTTCTCCTACTCAAAGTAACCTGGAAAAGAGCAGAAAGGCTCTGTTCTCCAGGGTTCGAGGGGTGGCCTGCCAGAGGGGTGGCCCGCCAAAGCAAAAGAACCTCAGTCTCCCAGAGGCAGTCCCAGGGATCTGGGAGCCATGGCTCACAGCAGTGGGGGAGTTTGCTGACCTACACCCTGGGGGAGCACCAGGCACAAATTGGGGGAACGGGCGGGGGGGGGGGGGGGGGACCTCTGCCAGAGCACGTGAAGCCCAGCCCTCAGGGCACACAATGAGCAGTATGGCCAAGGCAGTCCAGATCCAGGAAACAGAAGCAGGTGGAGCTGGTAAGCAGGAGCCCCCAGGGCATGAGCCCATTCAAGTTAGGGAGAGGAGTAAAGAGAGAGACTGCTGAGCTCTGCCCCTGGGGTTCTGGGGTTCTGACTCTGGGGTTCTGACCACCTCCACTTCAGCCCCGTGGCAGAGGGGGGTGCATATGGTCATTCACAGACAAGGATGGAGGACAGAACTTCACACACTGATACCCTTGTGGGAGTGTCCCAAAATCTCAGGAAGCACCCCCAAAACAGGCTAAGGCTGGGAAAATGAGCAAGCAAAGAAACAAGAGGAACACCATTGAGAAATATTTTGCCTGTGAGCCCAAGAAGTATCAAAACACTCAGTCTGAAGATGAGGAAGCACAAGCTCCTGCATCTAAAGACTCCAAGAAAAACAGAAATTGGGCTCAGGCTATGACAGACCTCAAAAAAGAATTTGAAAAGAAAATGAGGGAGTTAGAAGAAAAACTGGGAAAAGAAATGAGATGCAGGAAAAACATGAAAATGAAGCCAGCAGCTTAGTCAAGGAAATCCAAAAAAAAATGCTTAAGAAACTAGCATGATAAAAACCAGCTTAGGTCAAATGGATAAAACAGTTCAAAAAGTTATTGAGGAGAAGAATGTTTTAAAAAGCAGAATTGGCCAGATGAAAAAAGAGATAGGAAAGCTCTCTGAAAAAAACAAATCCTTCAGACAAAGAATAGAACTCAGGGAGATTGATGAATTTACGAGAAATCAGGACTCAATACTTCAAAACCAAAAGAATGAAAAATTAGAAGAAAATGTGAAACATTTCATTGAAAAAACAACTGATATGGAAAACAGATTTTGGAAAGATAATTTAAAAATTATTGGAATACTTGAAAGTCATAATCAGGAAAAGAGCCTTGACATCATTTTCAAAGAATTACTAGAGGAAAATTGCCCTGATATCCTAGAAGCAGAGGGCAAAATAGAAATGGAGAGAATCCACAGATCCCCCTGAGAAAGAGATCCCAAAAAACCAATGCCCAGGAATATTATAGCCAAGTTCCAGAACTCCCAAGTCAAAGAGAAAATATTACAAGCAGCCAGAAGGACACAGTTGAAATACTGTGGAGCTGCAATCAGGATCTCACAGTACTTAGCAGCAACTACATTAAAAGCTTGTAGGGCTTGGAATATAATATACTGGAAGTCAAAAGAGCTTAGAATGCAACTGAGAATGAACTACCCAGGAAAACTGAATGTCCTCTTCCAGGGAAAAAGATGGACTTTCAATGAACCAGGGGAATTTCACATGTTGCTGTTGGAATGGCCAGAGTTGAACAGAAGGTTTGATCTTCAAATATAGGACTCAGGTGAAGCATAGAGATTGGAGAAGAAGGGGAAAATATGAGGGACTTAATGATGATGAACTGCATATATTCCTGTATAGAAAAATGACACTGATAATACTCATATTAACCTTCTCAATTAACAGAGCAGGTAGAGGGAGCTTTTATAGATGAAGCATAGGAGAAATACAAATTTGTAGATAAAATATGGTGTAAAAATGGAGTCAATATAAAAAAGGGAAATGTAATGGGAGAAAGAAAAAGAAGAGGGGGGGAATAGGCCAAGATATTTCACATAATAAGATTTTTCTTAATTACAATGAGCTATTGCAATGATGTGGAAGGGGGGGAAGGCAAGAGGGAATGAGGGAATCTTCGCTCATCAGAGGTGGCTAGGAGAGGAAACAGCATATATACTCAATGGGGTATAGACATCTGTAGTAAGAAGGAGGGGGAGGACAGGGGGAAGGGGTGGGGATGTGAATGAAGGAGGAGAAGATGGACCATGGGGGAAGAGTAGTCAGATGTAACTCATTTTCTTTTTTTACTTCTTGCAAGGGGCTGGGATTGGATGGCCTGTCCAGGATCATAGGGCCAGGTGGATGCTGGGCCTAAGGGGTGGTATGGGGGCTTGGGGCCTCGTGGCCCCAGGGCTAGGGATCTGTTTGCTGTGCCCCTCAGCTACCCTACAGCAGAGTCAGAGTGAAAGGAGAGAGAAAATATAATACATGGTAATGGAGAAATATGAAAGGAGGGAGTTGTGATCAGCAATGGCAACGGTGGAAAAATATGGAAGTAACTTTTGTGATGGACTTATCATAAAGAATGTAATCTGGGGCGGCTAGGTGATGCATTGAATAGAGTACTGGCCTTGAAGTCAGGAGTACCTGCATTCACATCTGACCTCAGACACTTAATAATTACCTAGCTATGTGGCCTTGGGCAAGCCACTTAACCCCATTGCCTTGAAAAATCTTAAAAAAAAATGTAATCCACCTGCAACAGAGTTGGTGGTGTTGGAACACAGACTGAAGCACATTTTTATTATTATTATTATTATTGGGGGGGTGCAGGGCAAATGGGACTGGGTGGCCTGCTTGGGGCCACATAGTAGGGTGATCATTGGGTGTCTGAGGTTGGATTCGTACCTGGGTGCCCCTGGCTCAAAGGCCAGTTCTCTGTCCTCTGCCACCTAGCCACCCCTACTATTATTACTATTTTATTTTATTTTAGGTCTTTTTTTCCCTTTTTTTTGTTTATGCAGGGTAGTGGGGTTGGGGTGGCTTACATGTCACACAGCTGGGTGATTGTTGGGTGTATGGGGTTGGATATGGGCTTGGGTGCTCCTGGCTCCAGGGCTGGTGCTCCATCCACTGCACCACATGGCCATACCTACAATTATTACTATTATTTTTTTATTTTAATTTTTTTCTCTCCCCTTTACTTTATCACTCAAGTGAGCCTATTTTTTTGGGGGGAGGGGGTATTTTATTTACTCTTTTTTTTTTTAGGTTTTTGCAAGGCAAACGGGTTAAGTGGCTTGCCCAAGGCCACACAGCTAGGTAATCATTAAATGTCAGAGACTGGATTTGAACCCAGGTACTCCTGACTCCAGGGATGGTGCTTTATCCACTATGCTACCTAGCCACCCCTATTTTGTTTACTTTTAAACAAGAATATTTTATTAATGTATAAAATCATTGTACAAAATGAGAATAAATAAATATTAAATAAATTTAAAAAATAAAAAACAAAAAAAAGAAAGTCTAGAGAGGATCATCAAGGAGAAGAGGGTCATTAATAGTGGTAAGGGCTGCAAACAAGGCAAGGCAGAGAAGAATTGAGAAAGGGCCACAAAATATGGCAAATATGTTTGTGATTGAAGACAACAGTTGAAGCTGAATGATGGGGTTGAAACCAGACTTTAGAGCTAAAAAGAGAATGGAAGTCATGGAGGCATCATTTTTAGATGGTCTTCTAAGGAGTTAAGGCACAAAAGGAGATGAAATAAATGACAATTAGTAGGAATGAGCAGATCAAGTAAGAGGGTTGAGAGTGAAGGAGAGAAGGGCATGTTTGTAAGCATTAGTAGTAGACAAGGAGATTGAAGAAAGTGAGAGAAGGGAATGATAGATGGGACACCCTTCTAGAGGAGGTGAAATGAGATCATTTGTGCTTTATAGGGGTTTGTCTTGGTAAAGAGAAGGATTACCTCTTCATGAAGAAGAAAATGATGGAAGGAATCTTAATGATGTGAGATGGAGAAGAGAGGGGAAATGGAAACTCTTCAAATGACCTTATTTTGTTCAATGGAATATGGACCAAATGTTTTAACTGAGAGTTGGGAGATGGGGTGGACATGGAAACCTTGAGATGGGACTAGAAAAGCCACTGAGGTGAGAGGAGAGGGAATCAGAGAAGTATCAAAAGATTGCCTTGTTGCAATGAGGGCTCAGTCGAGATTATATATTATAAATGTGTGAAGGATCCATGATTTCATCTATTTTTTTCTCAGTAACATGAGTAAAGGTGATGCGAGTAATATAAGAATGAGGAAGGGCAAGATCTGTGTTAGCCTAATGAGGCAAGGTAATCAAGAGGACAATACAAATTTGAACTGATTCATCAAAGGCTCAAAATGTGTAAAGGAGGAAAGTCAATGGAGACTCAGAAATTGAAGGTCATGATGGTTGCAGTCAAAAGGAGAGGTGGAATAACGATCAATTTTGATCAAATAAAGGAATCTCAGAGTTCATAAACAAAGTAGTGTATTTATGGGTGATATGTAATCAAAGGTAGGACCATCCTTGAGTGAGTTACAGGTAGTTGTATTAGATAATGGAAATTCATAAGTTGAGGAACTGGTTGTTTAGGAGTGTTTGAAAGAGCATTGATTCATATGATAAATTCCCCTAATATTAGGGCAGAAGGTGAGAAAAAGAGAAATGCACTGAAGTCAGTGAGAGAGGAAGTATAATTTCCTGGAAGTTGATCATCAACAGTCATCAGAATCTTGACTGATTAATTAATGAATGAATTTCAAAGCAAGAAAGGTTACTAGTGGGTAGTGATAGAAAAAATGGCCTCAATTTTCATTGCCTCGACCAGTGAGTTGGGAGAATGAAAGTGCAACCCATACTAGTTAAGTTAGTCAGGGGAACTGTGTCACCAGAAGGGGTCCCAGAAGGGGTCTCAGTGAGATCAAGAACATGGAAGAAAAAAGGGAAAGGTTGAAAAGTGAATGCTAGTTTGTTGCTTATGGAGCAGGCATGAGAGAGCATGAAATAGAAAGGATGAGTATTACTGGGTCTGTTTCCCAGAGAGATTCTAAAAAAAAGGGAAAAGGACCTCCCAGTACAAAAAAATATTCATAGCAGCTCTTTTTTGGAATTGGAAGTTGAAATTGGGATGGCTGAACAAGTTGTGGTTTGTGGAATGTTATGGAATACTATTGAGAAATGATGAGCAGGCAGATTTCAGAAAAACCTATAAAGACTGACATGAATTGATGTTGAGTGAAGTGAGCAGAACCAGGAGAACATTGTACACAGGAAGGGAAACACTATGCAATGATCAACTAGGATTGATTTAACACTTCTCAGAATACGATGAGCCAAGATAATTCCAAAAGACTCCTGATGGAAAATGCTATCCGTATCTAGAGAAGAAACTAATGACATGAATGCAGATCAAAGCATATCATTTTCACTTTTTTTCTCATGGTTTTTCCTTTTGTTTATTATTTCACAACTAATTAATATGGAAATGTTATCTTATTGTACATGTATAATTTATTTCAGATTGCTAGCTGTCTTGGGGAGAGGAGATGGGAGGGAAGGAAGGAGGAATATTTGGAATTCAAAAATCTTTCAAAAACTGCACACTGAAAATCATCTTTACGTGCAATCAGAAAAAATAAAATAGTATTACATTTTAAAAAGATGGAAAAAAAATGAAGGACTAGGGGTGGCTAGGTGGTGCAGTGAATAGAGCACTGGCCCTGGAGTCAGGAGTACCTGAGTTCAAATCCAGTCTCAGACACTTAATGATTACCTAGCTGTGTGGCCTTGGGCAAGCCACTTAACCCCATTTGCCTTATAAAAAAAACCTTAAAAAAAGAAAGAAAATGAAGGACGAATATTAATCAGCAGTAAGAATTCTGACTATCATAAAAAGGAATGGGATGACATTCCATTTCATCTCTCTCATGCTCAGTTCCATATCTTAGAATCTGGGTTCTTCCTGAAAAGCAAAATAAAAGCAAAAGCAAAAGATCCTTTTAATTACATTTTCCCAGTTTTGTCAGTCTGTCTTGGCCTCTTATATAAGACAATACTTACCCTACGCTTTTGTCATATAAATAACATGCCACATTTAAGTCAGTACTGTAAATTAGGGAATTATGTATGAATTGTGGTGCTGGTCAAGACTTTTGTGAATCCCCTCGACAGCAGGGAGATCAAATCAATCAATACTTAAAAAAATTAATTCAAACTTATCATTGGAAGGATAAAACTTGAAGTTGAAACTTACTTTTTTTTGCAGAATGAGGAGATAGGACTTACTGGAAAAGACCCTGATGTTGAGAAAGACTGAAGACAAAAAGAGAAGGAAATGGCTGAGATAAGTTGGATAGAAGCATGGAAGCAAACAAAATGAGCTTGTACAGACTTTGGGGGATACTGGAGGAGAGAAGAACAATTTAAAATATATGAATGATTCTAACTACTACATTCCTGTCCCTGTACCCAACCCCTAATTTTGTTAATATTCATTTAGGAAATGAAAATGTCCAGGAAACCAAGGCAGGGGCATAAATGAACATAATGAGGATTGCACAATGATGAAATAGAGGACTGTCTGGTTTACAAAGACTCAGTCAAAGCTTACATTCATACAAAAGTAAGCTTTTGGTGTGATTCCACATTTACATGCATCAGCTTTGTAGTCTAACATTCAATAGTTATATTATATACTTAAATCCTTTCCTTTATCATGTGTGAATTTGTTGATCTATGTCCAGGGCAGGATTTATCCTTCCTTAACAAAACATCTCTCTTCACTAGCTCATGATTCACCATTAAGGCTCCACCTGCAGTTTTCCTAAATGCATTATTACTCTGATTTAAGGATTAATTTCTTCATGCATTTTTTTAAACTAGGAATTGGAGTCCTAGTTTGTTGTTTTGCTAGGGTTTGTATATAGCTTCAGGGGAATTTGAGGTAAATCATCCTGCCTTTCAGAGAAGGTACTGACAGACACTGGATTCCCTTCTTCCTAGGGGTTATAATGCTCTCATAATCAGTGGGTAATTTGAGAGTCTTTACTTCACCTTGTCCAGAGTGGCATTAGGAAAGTCAGTCTCTAAAGTATTAGGATCACTCTTGTTTTAATGGTGCCCTGCCATGTCACTGTGACAGCTCAAATATATCACAACTAAATTGAAAAAATTGGTCTCACTTGCTCTTTAGAAAACTGCCACCTTATCCTGTTGAAATAATCAGTTTCTTAAGTTTTTAGACAAAGTAAGTTATCCAATCAACCAACCAACCAACTTAACTTTTTGTTTATGGACTCCTAATAGGTAGCTTCCCAAATCTCCATTCTATATCTCCAAAGAGCTTGTACTTTTCCTTCTGAAATTTTGTTGCATTTATTTTTCTCATAGTTTAATATTCACTTATCTTTGCATTTGTTGTTTTGCCCCAATCAATATAAGCTAATACTTGAGAGAAGAGACTCATTGAATTTATTGTCCTGCTATGAATATTTTGGAACGGTATTTTTTTTACAATTTCTTCTGGAGATAGTATAGAATTGGAATTATTGGGTCAGAGGTTATGAACAGTTTTATTGCTCTTTGGGCTTGTTCCATATTGCTCTCCAGAAAGGTTGGATCTGTTCACAACTCTACCAGCAATGCATCAATGTCCCACTCCTCCTACAACCTCTCCAACATTGATCATCTTCCCTTTTTTTCATCTGGGCTAATCTAATAGGTGTGAGATGATACCTCATTGTTGTTTTAATTTGCATTTCTCTAATCAATGGTAATTTGGAGCATTTTTTCCATATGATTATATATATAGCTTTAACATCTTCATTTGAAAATCATCTGTTCATATCCTTTTGGCCATTTATCAATTGGGAAATAACTTCTGACTTTATAAATTTGATGCCATTCTCTATATATTTTAGAAATGAGAACTTTATCAAAACTCCTGGTTGTGAAGATTGTTTCCCAGCTTTCTTCTTTCCTTCTAATTTTGGCAGTATTGATTTTAATAGTGATAAATTGTTTAATTTAATTTAGTCAAAATCACTCATTTGGCAGGTTATATGCTCTAAATCTTATTTGGTCATAAATTTATCCCTTTTCCATAGATCACCCAGATAGAGTATTTTTGGTCTGTTAATATATCTATGGTATCTTTCTTTATGTCAAAATCTTGTACCCATTTTGATCTTATTTTGGTATAGGATGTGAAATGTGGATCTATGCCTAGTTTTTGCCATATTATTTTCCAGCTTTCTCCACAATTTTTGTCAAATAGTGAGTTCTTATCCCAGTGGCTGATATTTTTGGGTTTGTCAAATAGAAGATTGCTGTAGTCATTTACTACTGTTTCTTTTAAACCTATCCTAATCCACTGCTCCATTACTCAATTTCTTAACCAGGGCCAGGCAGTTTTGATAACTGCTGCTTTATAGTATAGTTGTAAATTTGGTAGAGCTAGGCCACATTCCTTTACATTTTTTTTTTCATCATTTCCCTTGCTATTCTTGTCCTTTTGTTGCTCTAGATGAATTTTGTTACTATTTTTTCTAGCTCAGTAAAGTAGTTATTTGGTAGTTTGATTGGTATGGCACTGAATAAGTAATTTAATTTAGGTAGAATTGTCATTTTTATTATGTTAGCTTGACCTAACTATGAACATTTGACATTTTCCCAATTATTTAGATCTGACTTTATTTGGTTGAGGAGAACTTTATAATTGTATTCATACAGTTTCTGCATTTATCTTGGGATTCCCGAGTATTTAATGTTGTCTATAGTTATTTTAAATGGAATTTCTCCTTCTATATCTTGTTCTTGGGCTTTGCTGTTCAAATATAGAAATGCTGATGATTTATGTGGGTTTATTTTATATACTGCTACTTTGCTGAATTTGTTAATTGTTTCAAGGAGTTTTTTAGATGATTTTATCACATTCTCTAGGTCCATCATATCATCTGCAAAGAGTGAAATGTGCTTCCTCATTGCCAATTCTAATTCCTTCAATTTCTTTTCTTCTCTTATTGTTACTGCTAGCATTTCCATTTTCTATATTGAATAGTAATGATGATAATGGGCATCCTTGTTTCACCCCTGAATTTTTTGAAAATTCTCTGAGTTTATTCTCATTAAATATATTTGTTGATGGTTTTAGATAGATGCTATTTATTATTTTAAGGAAAACTCCATTTATCCCTAAACTTTCCTAGTATTTTTAATATAATGGATGTTATATTTTATCAAAGGCTTTCTCAGCATCTATTGAGATAATCATTTTATGTTGGTTTTACTATCGATATGTTTAATTATATTGAGTGTTTTCCTAATGTTGAACCATCCCTGCCTGCTTGGTATAAATCCATCTTGATCATGGTGTGTTATCCTGGTAATAACTTGTAGTTTTATTGATAAAATTTTATTTAAGATTTTTGTATCAATATTCATTAGGGAGATTGATCTATATTTTTCTTTGTCTGTTCAATTTCTTCCTGGTTTAGGTATCAGTACCATGTTGGTGATATAAAAGGAGTTTGGCAGAATACCTTCTTCTCCTATTTTTAAAAATAGTTGATGTAGAATAGGAATTAATTGCTCCTTAAATGTTTGCTAGAATTCACTTGTAAATCCAAATGGACCTGGAGACTTTTTCTTAGGGAGTTTATCAATGATTTCTTCAATTTCATTTTCTGAGATGGGGTTATTTAAATAATTTATTTCCTCTTCTGTTAATCTGGGCAGTTTGTATTTTTGTAAATATTCACCCATTTCATTCAAGTTGTCCAATCTATTGGCATATAGTTTGGTAAAATAGCTCTGAATTATCTCTTTAATTTCCTCCTCATTGGTAGTTAGTTCTCCCTTTTCATTTTTGATACTGGTAATTTTGTTATCTCCTTTCTTTTTTAAAATCAGATTAACCAAGGGTTTGTCTATTTTATTGGCTTTTTCATAAAACTAACTCTTAGTTTTATTCATGAGATCAATGGTTTTCTTGCTTTCTATTTTAATAATCTCTCCATTGAGTTTCAGCATTTCTAATTTGGTATTTAATTGGGTTGTTTAATTTGTTCTTTTTATATCTTTTTTAGTTGCATACCCAATTCATCGATCTCTTTCTCTATTTTATTCGAATAGACATTTATAGATATAAAGTTTCCCCTCAAAACTGCCTTTGCTGAATCCCACAAATTTTGGTATGATGTCTCATTATTATCATTTTCTTGGATATAATTATTGATTTTTTCTATTATTTACTGTTTGATTCATCTATTATTTAATATAAAGTTATTTAATTTCCAATTTGTACTTGATTAATCTTTCCATGACCCTTTATTATATGTAATTTTTATTGCATCATGTTCTGAGAAGTGTGTATTTATTATTTTTGCCTTTCTGCATTTGATTTTAGGGTTTTTGTGTCCTAGAACATAGTCAATTTTGGTGAAAGTGCCATGTACTGCCAAGAAAAAGGTATATTCTTTTCTATCCCCATTAAGTTTTCTCCAAAAATTTATCATAATGATGTCTTCTAAAATTTCATTCACCTTCTTAATTTCCTTCTTATATATTCTGTTGTTAGATTTATCTAGTTCCAAGTGAGGTCTCCCATTATTAAAATTTTGCTGTCTATTTATCCTTGTAATTGACTCAGTTTTTCTTCTAGGAGTCTAGAAGCTATACCACTAGGTGCATATCTGTTGAGTAATGAAAAAATTCATTACCAATGGTGTCTTTTATCCCTTTTAATGAGATTGTTCTTTGCTTTTACTTTGTCTGAGATAAGGATTGCTACCCCAGATATTTTTACTTCTGCTGAGGTATAATATATATTTTTTTAGGTTTTTGCAAGGCATATGGGGTTAAGTGGCTTGCCCAAGGCCACACAGCTAGGTAATTATTAAGTGTCTGAGACCGGATTTGAACCCAGGTACTTCTGACTCCAGGGCCGGTGCTTTATCCACTATGCCACCTAGCTGCCCCAGGCATAATATATTTTCCTCCAACCTTTTACCTTTACCCTGTGCATATCTCTCTGCTTCAAATGTGTAACAACATATTGAAGGGTTCTGCTTTTTAATCCATTCTGTTATCCATTTCTGTTTTATGGCACAGCTCATCCCATTCACAATTACAGGTAAGATTACTAATTCTGTATTTCCTTCCATGCTATCTTTCTCCACTTATATTTACCTATTTCCTTTTCTCTTATTCCTCCTCACCAAAATTTTACTATCTTTCCCCCTTTGACTTTTCTTTGAGGAACTTAATTTTCAGTTTATTTTCACTTATACCTTCCCTTCCCTTTTATCAGTCCCTTCTTCCCTTATCTTTCCCATTCCCTGTCCTCACTCTGTTCAGATTAAGTTAGATTTTTAAACCAAGTGAGAATGTATCTTATTCACTCATAAGGTTAAATCTATTGAAACTAATTTACTCAACATTAACATTCTCCTTTATTTCCCTCTAAAATTATTAATCTGTGTGCCTCTTCCCTTGGTGTTCTAATATTATTAATCAGGTATCATCAAACACAGTGTGATTATTTGCTTGCTTGATAAAGTCCTATTGTTATCAAGATATCATCACAGATTGTTTACTTGATTGCTTGATTAGCAGCATTGATTCAAAGTGCAACAAATTGTAATTACAATCATTTTTTACCTTACCCACTCTTCAAGTATCTTTCAAGTACACACAATCCTCTTCAGGAGCCAAAGTATCAACCAAAGCCATATCATTTCTTGAACTATTTGTGCTCCTTCCCCTAGGCCTATTTTCTTTCATACTTTACCTGCCCCTCCTCACTCTGGATACTTAACACCTTGTTAAGTGAACCAAGGCCAATTGTCTCTCCCCTTTACCATCCCCCTTAGTACTTAACCCCTTGTTAAGTGAAGTAACCAGATGCTGATCTAATTAACTGTAAGAATCTTGAAGAACTCTAAGTACTTGAAGAACTCTAAGAAGTCTCACTGAGAATTTTACAAATTATTATAAGTAACAGAGACTTTGTCTCAGATCCTCATAGCTTATGATTCCCTCATTAGACAAGGTGCTTAGCATTTTGTGATTAAAGTGAGTCATAGTATAATGAGACACTTAAATTGAAGTTAACACTCCTGCTTTTTTTTTCAGGGCATTTTGTCTCAAACATAGTGATGTGATCTTGGACCTCTTCAATTGAGAGACAAGACTGAATTATACCCCTATCCTTTAGGTTCATTCTAAATTATATTTTACCCCCTAATTTTCCTTATAGAAGTAAAATTCTAAAGAATTAGAATTGTTATATCTTTCTTTCTTTTTAGGGCCCCACATTTGTTTCAAACAATTTTATTTTTTCAGTCCCCTTTTTCATTTACCATTTTTTCATGTAACTCTTCTATGTAATTCTTGGTGATTGAATTCTCTGTTCGGTTCTGGTCTTTGTGTAAGGAATTTCTGGAAGTCCTGTATTTCATTGAACATTCGTCTTTTCCCCTGATGGTATATGCTGAATTCTGCAGGGTAGTACATTCTGGGTTGTAATCCCAGATCCTTAGATCTCCAAAATATATTATGCCAGTTTTCTGATCCTTCAATGTTGAGGCTGATAGGTCCTGTTTCAGTCTGATTGAATTTCTTTTGTATTTGAATTGTTTTCTTATTTTACTGCTTGCAATATTCTCTCTCTTATTTGAGGGTTCTGGAGTTTGGCTGTTATAGCCCTTGGAGTTTTTATCCTGGTGTCTCTTTCTGGCATGGTTCTGTGGATTCTTTCTATTGTTATGCTGTTATCCTGTTCTAGTAGGTTATAATTTCCTGCATGATATTTTCCAGGTTCTTCTGTTGGTCCAGGTTTTCTACTAGTCCAATGATTTGTAGATTGTTGCTCCTGAATCTGTTTTCCAGGTCATTGGTTTTCCCTAGAAGGTACTTTAAATTTCTTCAACTTTTTTAAAAGCCTTTTTATTTTGTTTGATGGAATCTTATAGTCTTGTAAATTCATTAGTTTCTAACTGTTCAATTCTAATTTTTAGGATTTTATTTTCTTCAATTATCTTGTTATTTCCTTTTCAAGCTGGTTATTTTTACTTTTAATAGAGTTGATTTCTTTGGTCAACATGTCACAGTTTCCCTGTATGACTTTCATTTCTTTTTTCCATTTTTCTTCTTCTTTTGTTTTTAAATTCTTTTTAAGCTGTTCGATGAGCTTTTGTATTTGAATCTAATCTATAGACTGTTTTGATATTTCTCCTGGGAGTAATTTTTCTCTGCTTTCTTCTTTAGACATGGCATTGCTGTCATCTTTATCTGTGAAGTATTTTTCTATAGTGAATGTTCTTTTACCTTTTTTATTCATGTATGTTATTGCATTTCTGCTCCTGGGGTATATGGAGTATAGATCCAAGCTTTTTGTTCTGGGGCTGGAGTCTGATCCCTGGCTCATTATTGACCAAGATGCTACCTATGCAGTCCAGACCTTGCCTTTGCAGAGGTTTGTTTCCTCCTTCATGTCCAGGTTCTGACTTAACAGAGGATTGTTCCCAACCCAGTCCTATCTTTTACCCCTGTGCTCTCAGGGTTCAGACTTTGTCTGGGGTTGAGATTTTCTCTGCTGGCTTTCTATCCAGCTGCTTGGACCTCTGTTATTATTAAGCTGTGGGGACCTGGATTGCACTGTGACTAAGAGCCTCTGGTTGGCTTTCCCTTTCTCCTGCCTCCTGAACTTTTCTTCCCCTTTCCCCCAAAGAGACAGACCTTCACTGAAGATCCTCCATGATGTCTACAGTTGAAAACTTATTTGAATCTTCTCCTTTGCTTGGTGGGATCTATAGTGTGAATGTCAGAGTAGAGGCTTCATTTATCTTTGGTAGGGAAAGGTTTGTGGAGTAGGTTACCTTCATGCCACCATCTTGACTCTTCCCCAGAAGACTCTTCATTACAGACTTCTGGCCAAGATCCTAAGTACCTTTCCAATAATATAGTATTTAGCACATAACAGGCATTCAATAAATACTTGTGTTTTTTTTTGACTGACTGATTGAATGTGGCTTATGCCTATTTTGTATTCCTTAGATCTAGACAAATTTTCACTCAAGAAGCATCATTGGAGAAGCTTTTACTTTCCCCAAAGACTTTCCCTTCTATATAACAAAGAAAAACAGTTAAGCAAAAACCAAAAAATGAAAATGTCTGATTGTGTGTGGAATATGTCCTGTTTGTAATCCCCTATCTCTCTACTGAAAGAGAGAGTGCTTTTTAAAATTTCTTTCTTGGAGACAAGATGTACCATTACAATTACTTGAGGATAAAACACACTATTAAAACCCAGAGTGATCCATTTTGATTTTGGGGAGAAAAATACAACACCAAAGGCATAGAATGTTTATGAAATCTATGCAAAATTGTGATCCTTTTTCTGTTTTTTACTGTTTTGGAAAATTACTTAGGTACTGTGTTGCTGTTTGTCCTTCATACTGAAAAAGAACCAATGATATTGTAGAGTTGGGGTCTGTGGCTGATCATTCCAGTAGAAGCTCAGAAGGCTCTACCACAGGTTAGACATGTTTCAACATTTTGAATGAGTTTTCTCTAGATTTGCATATGTCACATTTCCTTGATACAATTTCAACTCTGTTTTGTTCACAGAGAAGTGTTCTTTTTTTTTTTAGGTTTTTTTTTTTGCAAGGCAAATGGGGTTAAGTGGCTTGCCCAAGGCCACACAGCTAGGTAATTATTAAGTGTCCGAGACCAGATTTGAACCCAGGTACTCTTGACTCCAAGGCCGGTGCTTTATCCACTATGCCACCTAGCCACCCAGAAGTCTTTTTGATGTGGGCATTGCATCCTCGGCAGTCTGTTTCAACATTTTCCATGTCTCACAATCAGCACTAAGTTTCTTCAGACAGATTTTGACAGTGTCTTTCTATGCCTTCTTCTGACTTCCATTTGAGGACTTGCTTTGAACTTGTAAATGAGTTCTCCATAAAATAATTTTTTAGGTAAGTGTGCATTTGACATGGCTAAATGGGCATATCACCAGTCCTTTGGAGTTGTGCTTTGCAGTGGAGTTTGAATGCTCGGCAGTTCAGCTTGAAAGAGACCTCAGTGTCTACTCTCTTATCTTGCCAGGTAATCTTCAGAATCTTCCTAACATAATTGATATGGAAGTGGTTCAATTTTTTTGGCATGGCATAGGCATACAACAATGAAGTCAATACAATGACTCTGCAGACTTTCAATTTAATATGCAGCCCAAATGCTTCTTTTGGGGCGACACTTTCTTTTGGAACCTTCTAAATGTTGTTAGCTCTGGCAATGAGTGCATCCACCTCATCATCAATGTAGACATCCCTGGAAATATATACTGCCAAGGTAAGTGAATTTACCCACAACATTCAAAATTTCTTCATCCTCTATAACCTATGGTTCCATATATGGATGCTGTGGTGCTGGTTAGTGGAGAAACTCTGTTTTCTTGGTGTACAGTGTATGGGTTGGGTGATGGTCTGTTTGTTCATTGTTTAAGGAATGACCTGGCTAAGACATGTCTATCATCAGGTTGGCAGTAGGCTAATGGATTTTTCAGTAACAGGAGCTTTCCCAAAACAACTTACAAAGACAAAGAGAAGTTTTAGGGGAGTACACATTTAGGCCAAAAGAATTACAGTTCCTTGAAGCTTACTTAAATAGGTTTCTGGGTTTTAAAAGTGAAAGGCTGAAATATTATACATTTGTTATGACTCAGGACATTATAATTATTACCCAGCTAAAAGACTGAAAGGTCAAACAGAGGGTACTAAGTACTATTCCTTTAAATACCGACAAATGCTGATCTACAGATTGGTATTTACTTTTGAACTGTATTTGACTCTTGCTATGGAACATCTTTATTCCTTATGTACCTGGAATTTTATCAAAAACTGCTGAGAATTCTTTCCATAGACAAGCATTCTTAGCAAGTGAACACATCTGCAGCAAGCAAGATTGTAATAGTCTTTTCCTCTGATGTGTTTCCATATTTTAAAAAAGTGACACTACTCTCTCTTCAAGATGACAGTGGAGGGGAAAACACATATCACAATGTGACAGAAAAACAAACCACATTTGAATTGTAGTGAAGGGTGTTCAAGCCAATTAGTAGAAAACTTAGTGGGAAGGAAAGAGAAAAAAGAAACCATATAACTAGACCTGAAATGAAGTTGATGAAGAACGAAAGATTCAGCGGTAATGGTTCACTGAAGGTCACTAACATACAAAGCCACTTGGATGGATCTTGAGGGTGCCAGGCTTATTTTTGATACAACCCATGGCCAAGTGACTGCTTGAATTTTATAAGAAAAAAATGTAGAGTAGAGGAATCAGACCAATGGTCACACATTGGATGCAAAGTACTTCTATCCCTGAGGATTCTTCTAATTGGCTAGTTCTTTTGGGAACTTCCATTTCAAGAAGATAGTGACTCCAGCCATTTCTTGATGACATCCTTGACTCTATGGACTTTCTTTACCATGTCCCATTGAGTACCTCCATTTTTTTCTCTTCCGTCCACCTTTTTTTTTTTTTGTATTTGTATCCCTAGCACTTAGCAGACTATTAGGTACATAAGTACTTAATAAATACATAAATACTTGTTGATGCCTTGTTGACTTTGGGGCAAAATAAAAAAAATAAAAAACATAATAGTGAAAAAAAGAACAAAAACCATAGTTGTGGAAGACAAGCCTTCAATTATGCCCTTCAAAAGATGTTGCAGGACCTTATTTCATATAATTTGACTCATGGATAGGGAGCCAAAAGACCTGGACTTTAGTCTTTATTACCATTAAGTAATTGAATGAGTTGAGCAAATCCCTTACCTCCCTAGACCTCAGTTTTCTGATCTATAAAATAAAATAATTGGACTAGATGACTTACGTTTTTTTCCTTACTCAGCCCACGTCCAATAAAAACCTTTCTTTTTTTTTTTATCACAAATAATCATATTTAACAGATAAATGCTAAATAACTTAATAAATACTTGACAACTTTCCAATGCAATAAGATGTATTTATGATTCTGAGGAAACTTGCCTTTTCAAGAAAGTAGGGGGTGGAGAAAGAAGAACAATTCAGCGGTTTTGCTGTAATTTGATCTAGAAGCTGTGAATACATTTATGTCCTCTTGAATCCATTTTAAATGACTCAGTACAATGGTATCCTCTAACTCCAAGTGTAGTCAAGAAACAAAGTAATATCTTTTACTCCCAGAAAAGGCTAATGTTAATGAAGAGTGAAAACAAATCTAAAGGCTTAGAGTTAGTTACAATCTGCATGTAAAAGACTAGTTGGAGAGAATAATGATCCTGTATTCCATGTTTAGTTTTGCTTTTCATCTACTCTTCCACAGGAGGGAAATGTTTTAGTTTTCAATAATGGGTAATCTCAAATCCAGAGCTATTTAATAGTTATTAGGCAGTCTTTACTAGGTGCTTCCAACATTTAAAAGGAGAAATTATATGGAATGGTTACCATGAACCTAGAGCAAAGCATCCCATGTAATCCCAGAAACCTTGTGGCCAGACAATTTATTCTGAAGAAAAGAGAAGTTTGAACTAGGAGCTATAGCTACTTAACTAAGAGATCATCTGTTCTTCATTCTAAAGAACTTGGCCTTGGGAAGCTCCTACTAGGGAGAGGAGTCAAGAAATCAAGGAGAGCAAGATAAGGCATTCCACAAGGGGTATAAAAGCAATTTTCCATAAGGAAAATTGCTGGTATAAGGTGAGAGATTTTCTTTTTTAATTTTTATTAAAGAGTCATATATCAGGGAAAAAAGCTACAGACTTTAAGCTAAAAGAACATGTGAAATTGTCTCTGCCCTTGAAGGCAAAACTAGCCAAGGAGTTCAGCCATAACAGAAACTGAAGGAAGCAGTGCACCATCTAGTATATCAAACTTGGGTGGAGATTACAAGAGCAACAAGAAGCAGCATTAGTGGGAAGTGGTGTGGTGATGGCACTAGACATCACCAGGGTTGGAGGTAGGACTTGTCCTTCCATGTGTGTGTATCTGGTATGTACCCACATGGTCTTTATAATGTTCTTCCCTTCCTAAGACACCAGTTTAAGCATCAACTTCCACATGAAGCCTTTCCTGATTCTCCTCTACTGCCTTCTTTCCCAGAGTATCTTGTACTTGATGTTATTTGTTATTTTTTCTTTGTTCTCAAAGAAGACCATGACATCAGGGAGATGAAGTCAAGACATGTACATTCTGTGCTTAGTCACCAGCTTCACTTTCTCCTCCAGAGACATATGGGTCCAGTGGCCAGATATGGGTCAGAATGATTGGAGATGGCTCTGGATGCAAGGCAATCAGGGTTAAGTGACTTGCCCAAAGTCACGCAGTTAGTAAGTGTTAAATGTCTGAAGTCAAATTTGAACTCAGGTCCTCCTGACTCCAGGGCTGTTGCTCTATCCACTGGACCAACTAGTTGCCTCATAAATATTTTGTACTTTAGTACTTTGTGTATATTTCTACATATTAACTTTATATTGATGTTGAGATACATATATAAGTATATATTACCTGAATATGCAATATAATACATACTTGTCTTTCTCATTATAGTTTAAGTCACATGTAAGTGGCATTTTTTTCATCCTTTTTATCTAACACTGTTTGGATCAGGGTAGTTACTTAATGAATACTTGTTTTATTGATTCTCTTCCCAAATATACTGTATATATTTATGGGAGATTTTCATCTATATGTACATGTATATTTTTAAGTTACAAAATTTCCTTCCACACTCCTTTCCCACCCCACTCAGCAGTCAGGTTATCATTGTACATACATATTTTTGATAAATGTGTTTACAGATTAGTTATTTTCAGTATGAGGAATTAGGATTAAGGGAAAGAGATACATAAGAGATAATTTTTATAAGATATTCATCAAGGGGCAGCTAGGTGGCACAGTGGATAAAGCACCGGCCCTGGAGTCAGGAGTACCTGGGTTCAAATCCGGTCTCAGACACTTAATAATTACCTAGCTATGTGGCCTTGGGTAAGCCACTTAACCCCGTTTGCCTTGCAAAAACCTAAAAAAAAAAAAAAAAGATAATCATCAGATTCTGAAGGGTTGGTTTTGTGTGTGTGTGTGTGTGTGTGTGTGTGTGTGTGTGTGTGTGTGTGTTTTATTTTGTTTTTCTTCCTCTGGATGGGGATAACATTGTCTATTGCCGGTCTGATATGGTCTTAGCTCTCTGAACTGCTGAGAGGAGCTGCTTCCATTGAGGATGATCATTTTACAATGCTGTTAATGTGTACAATGTTTTCTTGGTTCTGCTCCCTTGGCTCAGCATCAGATCTTGTAAATCATTCCATGCTTCTCTAGAGTTTGACCATTTATGTTTTTTTTTTTTAGGTTTTTGCAAGACAGTGGGGTTAAGTGGCTTGCCTAAGGCCACACAGCTAGGTCATTATTAAGTGTCTGAGGCTGCATTTGAACGCAGGTACTCCTGACTCCAGGGCCAGTGCTCAATCCACTGCGCCACCTAGCTGCCCCTATTTATGGTTTCTTATAGAACAATAATATTCCACTGTATTCATGTGTCATAACTTGTTTAACCATTCCCCAATTGATGGACATCCATCCCTTCAGTTTCCAATTCTTTGCCATTACAAAAAGAGCTGCTCTGAATATTTTGGAACATGTGGGACTTTTCCCTTTTTTATGATTTCTTCTGGCTACAGACCTAGAATTGGAATTGCTGGGTCAAAGGGAATGAATAGTTTTATTCCTCTTTGGGTATAGTTCCATATTGCTCTACAGAAAAGTTGGATCCATTCACAACTCCACCAGCAATACAACAATGGCCCAATCCTCTCACAACCTCTCCAGCACTGATCATTTTCTCTTTTTCCCATCTTGGCCAGTCTGGTAGGTGTGAGGTAATACCTCATTGTTGTTTTATGTTGAATTTCTTTAATTAAAAATGATTTAGGGTGGCTAGGTGGCATAGTGGATAGAGCACCGGCCTTGGAGTCAGGAGTATCTGGGTTCAAATCTGGTCTCAGACACTTAATAATTACCTAGCCGTGTGGCCTTGGGCAAGCCACTTAACCCCACTGCCTTGAAAAATCTTTTTTTCATATGATTTTATATAACTTTAATGTCTTCATTTGAAAACTGTCTATTCACATTCTTTGACCATATATCAATTGGGAAGTGACTTGAAACCATATAAATATGATGCAATTATCCATATGCATTAGAAATGAGACCTTTATCAAAATGCCTAGTTTTGAAGATTGTTTCCCAGCTTTCTGCTTTCCTTATAATTTTGGTAGCATTGATTTTATTAGGACAGTCAAAATCATTCATTTTGCATTCTATAATCTGCTCTAATTCTTGCTTGGTCATAAATTTATCCTCAGGCCCAAATTTTCAGTACTGACATTCTCCTGAAGTTGCAGCAATGCAGTATGAACTTCATGAAGTGAAGTCTCAAGAAGTGTAACACAGAGTGCAACAGTGAAGTTCATGGTGGGTGTGAGCAGGATGCAATATTTGACCAATAAAAAATGCTGGAGTCATTCTGTGTATATAGTATTCATACAGAGTTATTTGTATGTTATCTTTCCACTTAGATGTGAGTACCTTGATTTTTTCTTTGTATCCCCAATACTTAGCATAATGCCCAACACATGGTAGGCTTCTAGATGGCTGAAAAAGAACAGAAATAAAAGACATCATCAGTGAACTGTATGATAGAATATGAACTGGTCATGTACAAGAGTGTTGAATAACAGGTGGACAGTCAGACAGCAATATCAAAATAAAGTATGGAAGGCCTTCATTAGGTTTATTATGGAAACCCTGTGGTGA
The DNA here is from genome assembly GCF_037893015.1 of Macrotis lagotis. Taxonomy (NCBI): domain Eukaryota; kingdom Metazoa; phylum Chordata; class Mammalia; order Peramelemorphia; family Peramelidae; genus Macrotis; species Macrotis lagotis. The sequence continues at coordinate 408,202,058 of NC_133666.1, forward strand.
ATTCGTGAGAGAATCTATAAATAAGAATCATATCATTTGGGTTAGAATAAATGGATGATAAGCTTCATCATTGAAAAGAGCTCCCAAGTCAATGAGATCATGTATGAATTTAAGTATCTTGAAAATATACTCTTTTATGTGTGCTTCCCATATGTTCTTTACTAAAGAGTTAATTTAAATTGATCAGAGGGGGTGGCTAGGTAGCTCAGTGGATAGAGCACCAGCCCTGAAGTCAGGAGTATTTGAGTTCAAATCCAGCCTCAGACACTTTAATAATTACCTACCTGTGTGGCCTTGGGCAAGCCACTTAATCCCATTTGCTTGCAAAAAACCTAAAATATAAAAATAAAAAAAATAAATTGATCAGAAATAGAATGGCAATATCTATTCTTTCTGCATTAGCACTTAAAATCACAAATATAAATCACTGAATTCCTATGAATCTGATGAAATTTCATAATAAAATCATCCACAAAATTTTAACAATGAATTGAGGCATGTAGAGTCGGAAAATTATCACTAAATTTGGATATATTACTAAACTTGTGTAGCCTTATAAACTAGTCATTAAGCTACATTTTCCTTCTTTTCTTTGTCCTCCAACAAAATGGTGAAACCATCTCATTGCATCTGGAAACATTTCTACATTTTAAGTTATTCTACAGGAGAAAAAAGATCTTCATGTAATTTGAAGGCACTGTTAAATGAAATAAGCGTTTCTAAATGAGAAGGATTAAAGCATGTTCCATGGGGCAGAAATTGTATTTAGTGAGCTTTGTACTGCCCCCATTCCTCTGCTTTTTTTTATCCATCTCTTTTTATGAAGATAAGTGCTATTTGACAATGCAGAGAATGCTTAATGAAGAACATCATAGCTTTCTTTCTTTGACAGTTATGTTGGTGGTTTCTTCTCTTTCAAGTTTTTGCCTGCTTCCCATAAACTGGCAAAAAGTCAGAGGTGCCTCAAAGCTCTAGGTGTTCCATTTTTAAGAAAACTTACCAAAAAAAGAGGAAAGTGTATAATTAATAAACTGTAATCTTTGCCTGAAGAAACTTTTTTCTTAAATTTACTATACTAAATATAACAATTTTATGAGCTTACCCTTACACACAATGCATTTTTATGTTCCTAACTAAAACTTGTTCTGTAAATAGTGCTGGTAAAAAAAAAAAAGTGTTGTGTATATTTCAATTTCCTTTTTTTCTTGAAGGAAAAGCAGAAATAGAGAAGAAACGTCCTTCTTATCCCCCCCCCCCTTCTCCAATGGTTTAATTTTTTATTTGGAAATTTTATACCTCCATGGAAGGTGTTAATATTTTCAGAAATCATCCGTGGAGCTTAAAACTGTGACCTAGTGAAAACCTGAATAAGTAGGTGGGTTTTGTAACTAGGTTCAGTTGATTTTAGATGGTATTGCTTCCATTTTAAAGTCTCTCCACTACCTCAAGAAAAACATTCCTTTTAAAAATTGTTTTCTTTAGAAAACATTCTTATGTGCAGAAAGCATGATCAGAAGAGATGTGGATCGATTGAATTTTGGATTTACCTCATTGCATTATTCAAAATTTTCAATTGTCCCTGTGTCTCATTACAGCTGGTTGTTCACTTGACCTGTCAACCCTTAGATAATTGGTCATGATTTATAATTATTGAAGAGATAGTCTTAATAGCATGGCCATGGATATTATTGTCAAATTAAAATACTTTTTCTCCTTATGTCCCTTATGGAACTAGTAAAAGTTTCATCCTGATTTTAATTAGTATTTGACAACATAGATCACATCCATAAAATATGTATTTTATTGTACCTTATAAAATTTGTGCTGCATTTGTGAATTGAAACATACATTTAATGCATTTTATGAGATAAAGGGAAATAATATACTTGTCTTTTCTTCTGTGTCAACAAATTCAGACAATCTCTTCAAAGAGAGATTGGAAACATTCTCATTGGGTAACAATAGACAATTAAAAAACCAAAACCCTTTCACATTGGATAACACAGATATGAAGAGCATTGTCAAGTTTGGTATTCTATAATATGTCCCCAGATGAAATGTCTGGGAGTAGTGTTTGCTCTGCTTTTCTTAATGAAACTACAATTAGAGAGATATTTCTGTTCTAGCACATGCATGTGTGTGTACATGCACATGTTTGTGTATGTGTGTGAGAGAGAGAGACAGAGAGAGAGAGAGACGGAGAGAGAGAGAGAGAGAGAGAGAGAGAGAGAGAGAGAGAGAGAGAGAGAAAGCTTCCAAAGAATGATCTGTGCCAAAGAAACCATCCATAATGTGGATGAACATGTCCAACAACATGTTCAGTAATAAAGGGGAAAATAATCACTTTGGCAGTTAGTTGGCTGAAATGGCAAAACAATAAGGGAACAATTATCAGTTTATAATCGCTGTGACCATTCCCCTCTTTTACAGTTTCTTTTAGAACACATCTTTTGCATCTGGTACTTCAGTCAGCAGGTAGCTGAAAGAGTGGGTCACTCCCCTACCCAGAGGCAAGCAGCCACTTCAATGGCTACAGATGTTAACATGAAAATGGTCACTCCAAGGTATCTGTCTTCTTTGGAAATTTGAGAGTCCTTGTAGTCAACAGCTTGAGCTCTTTAACATAAAGGTGAGGGCATGAATTTAAAGGTCCCCAAGGAACCTTGGATAGGTTCTATTTCAAATGTTCTCAACAGATTGTGAAAATCACTCAGGCTATAAGGCCTTGTGGATTTTTAAAACATTTATTTCCATTAGAGACCTTCATCAGGCTCCTCCAATGGGCTTCTATCAAGTGAAGGGCAAGTTGGATTTGCAGCCGAACTGAATTTGAAACACGAAAGTGAGGCTGTAACTGGTTCTTATTAAGCTGTTATACAGGAATATGAAGAAGTAGCTTGAAATAAGGTGCATTTAATAAAACTTTGTTTGAATTGGCACTGAAGCCATTCCCATGTGCTTTTCAGTTTAGCTAGTACTGCAAGTGGATCACCCATATTACCTATGTAAAATGTTACTCCGCTCCAATAAAAATAAGCATCATTTACTATTTCTATCAAGGTTGTTAAAGTAACTCCACAGTTAGATTCGTTAACTTGATGTTGGGGCACATAACACACCCACTAGATTTACTGTATTTTTAGCAAGATTTATGCTTGTGGATTAGTGGCAGCCTGTGTAAGAAGCCATGGGATCTGAAGAGGGCCTTTCAATGGCAGGGCAAATATTTCAGGTAAACCAAACTTTAAGCATGTAAGCTAATCAGTATAAGATCCCACCCTCACCTTCCAGAAATAATCCTTGGTAAGGGCAATAGAGAAACAATTCTTTCAATCTGATATAATCATCCATTTATTTATCATTTGAACCATGTACAAAACTCCATGTGCTGTAGAAATCAAACATGGTTGCTGGTTCTAAAGGATTTACCATCTAGTAGGGAAAATAATTATAATATATGACAGAATGTGAATATTTCCTTTCAGAGAATGTCAAACTCATTTTGCAGAAGCACAGAGGGAGGAAAGAGGACTTTTAGTTAGGAGACCAAGAAGGAGTTTATCTTTACTATGGTGCTCCATCTCTCTCATCTCCAGGGCTTTGCTTCCTCTCTTCTGCTTACCTGCAGTAACCTCCTTCTTTTAACTCCTCTGCTCAGAATTCCTTCTTGGAGCTGAAAGAGTACTGGTTGACTAGATCTTTTTTTTTCCTTTCAGTTTTTGCAAGGCAATGGGGTTAAGTGGCTTGCCCAGGGCCACACAGCTAGGTAATTATTGTCTGAGGTCACATTTGAACTCTGGTCCTCCTGACTCCAGGACCAGTGCTCTATCCACTGCACCACCTACCTGCCCCTAATTAGGTCTTAATGGGTTGCTCACCTACCTACCTTCTTTCAGAGGCAAGCAGTCATTTCAGTGGCTACAAGTTATTAACATGAAAATGGTCACTCCAAAGTATCTTTCACTGGAAATCTGAGAGTCCTTGCAGTTACTACCTTCTACCTGAAACCTTTGCTGATAACTGCTAGTGCATTCCCTCTCAAAAGTACCTTGCGGTTACTTAGTCTATTTTATTCACATACCTCTCCACATACATGGTATTTCCTTTATTGAGATTTAAACCACATTAGGGGAGATACTATTTCATGCTTTTATTTTAATATTTCTTTCCCTGAAGAATTTAGCATAGTGCCTAGAATATAGTGCTTCTTAATAACTGCTTGTTAATTGATTGATTGATTAAGGAGGTAGCATCTAACTATATTTAAAGGATAGGGAAGATTTTGATAAAGAGGAATGGGCATGGGGTATATGTATTGGAGGTTCAGGAAAGATTAGGGGGACTGCAGACCATGGGAAAAGATGCAAAATGTAGAATATGTTAAAGGAAGGAGAAGTTCTGTTTAACTCACATATGGTATGGGAGTAGGAGAAATAAGAGACAAGGCCAGAAAGGATCTTGACATGTTATACTTAGGAGTTTTAAAATTATTTTGTAGACCTTAGGAAACCCTTGAATGTTTTGGGCTAGAAAGAAAGCTATATTTTCAGATCTATGCTTTAGAAAGTTTGTTCTGGTAGTCATAGATTCAGAAGGAAAGGAATATTTTCATCTCAGAAAAAAAATATGCTTTTTCCTCCGCCCTTGGAATTAGGTGCTTTTTTTTTCTGAGAAGTTATCTGCCACTAATGGAGGAATTCATTAATCCTATCTGTGCTGGCCAGAAGAAGCAGTTCAAGTAGCAAACCAGGCTTTGTTAGAATGAGAGACATTGTTATATTATACAAAAGTTCGCTAGACTTGGAGTCAGGAAAGACCTAGGTCAAATCTTGCCTCTAATTCTTGTGAGCTATATATCTATGGACAAATTATATAATCTCTCAGCCTCAATTTTCTTATCTGGGGAATGGGAATAATAATAATATCTCACAGGGATATTCTGTATCTCAAATGAAATAATGCATATTATATACATTATCTCAAATGAGATAATGTATATAATATGCTCTGTAAACCTTAGAGTGCTATATATTTATCTATTATTTAATAAGTAATATTTAGCTATTATTATTAGTAAGAAGAAAACAAGACCAGGGTCAGGATAATTAGAATTTTGGGATGCCAAAATTTGGCAGCACAATTTCCTGCCAATTGTTTTTTTGTTTTTTGTTTTTTAGTTTTTTGCAAGGCAATGGGGTTAAGTGGCTTGCCCAAGGCCACAGAGCTAGGTAATTATTAAATGTCTGAGGTCGGATTTGAACTCAGGTTCTCCTGACTCCAGGGCTGGTGCTCCATCCACTGCGCCACCTAGCTGCCCCATGCCAATTGTTTTCTAAGGTTTCCTCAGACTCATTTCTTAAATAAAACAATTCTGAATACTCTCTAGACTGTATGTATGTGTATACTTCCCAGAAGAACTGAACCATTGAAATTTGGTGCTTTCCCATCTTAATAAGACTTTGGAGATCTACTATATTTTTATTCTTTGTATTAAATGCAAAGAGTAATATTTTTAAAGCAACTCAAAAGTGACTCTCATCAGATGAGAGGAGGAACAATAAGTTTCCTACTTTGGTTATGGAATTTTAGCCTCTGAATTCCTGATACCTATCCCTATGCCTCCTATTTCTAAAATAGAGAAATTTAAATAGATCTCAAATTTGGTTTCACTTGGAAAAAGGGAATTATAGAGAGATTTATGTTTGTAAATTTCCTGACAGATGGTTTTCATTATAATAGTTGTGAACTGGCATCTTTTAAATGATTCCCCCAACCCAAATCCCTGCACATATAATCTTTTTAGAGGACACTATGTTTTGTAAGGAAAAGTGGACACTTAAAAATTTCTTCAATTCAGAAAATCCTTTGCCTAAGAAATACATTAGAAAAATACTGACAAAAGATTTTCTTGCAATGGATAAATCCTGACAAATAGACAAAGCAAATTTTTAGTAAAGACAGTTCTTTTGAAGTGAGTTTTATTTTCTTCCATGAGAAGAATGGTGATGACTCAAGATGGGGGGTGGGGGTGGATATTGTATTAAACTTGGAGACCACGTAGTTTGGTAGAAGGGTCACTGGTTTTTGATCTATAATCTTGGCTTCTCCATTTAAAGGCAATATTGTGCCTCTGTTTTCTCATTGGGAAAATGAGCATTACAATTCCTGACAAAGTAAGGAAAATTCAAGAAGACAACAGGTGAGTTATGGTCTAATTTTATTAACTTCCTGGATGGTAGACATTTACTCATGCTTTAAATTTACTTTACTACTCAAATGTTTTTCTTAAGAATTAGTTTCTCTTAGCTAGAGAAAGCCCCTCACAGAGTTAGAGGGGAAGGGGAAGGGAATAAGTGTTGATATAGTGCCTACATGTGCCAGGCACTATGATATTTTATAAATGTCAACTCATTTGAGTCTTTCAACAACTTGTGAGTTAGCTAGTATAATTATTTCCATTTTTGCAAGTTTGAGGACACAGACAAAAACAGGTTAAGTCCCTTGTCCAATAATTTTTTCAAATTGTTATTCAGTCACACATTCCATCTTGTAAGATTTCTTTTTAAACACAAGTGTCAGATTTCATACTTGTCCCCATTAATTTTCATTCTATTGGAGTCAGCCTACTATTCTAATCTGTCAAAATCTTTTTGAATTTTGTTTCATACAATATTGGATGGTATCTGGTATCAGCCAATGTTGTGGCTTGTTGTTTAGCTTTTATATCATATGTTTATATCAGTTGTTCAGATTTAAAATTTGATAGAACAGGTCATCAAAGTCTCTGATAGAAATGTTAATTTGTCAAGATGCACACCCATAATCCCTAGTACTGAAGAGGTTGAAACTGGTGGATCTCTTGATTAAGGAGTTCTGAGTTTCAGTAGGCTAATGTGATCTGATGTCCTTATGACATAGTACATTAATATGGTGAGCCTCCAAGAAAAGGTCAATAGGTTGAGGAGTGAAGGAAGTAAGATTGGAAATATGGCAGTAAAATCTCTGCTGGTCAGAGTGGGATTCTGCCCATTAACAGCCCTTGCTCTCCCAGCCTGGGTGACACAAAGAGACCTAGCCTTTAAAATTTTAATCCCTAGGGGTGGCTAGGTGGTGTAGTGGATAAAGCACTGGCCCTGGAGCCAGGAGTACCTGGGTTCAAATCTGGTCTCAGATACTTAATAATTACCTAGCTGTGTGGCCTTGGGCAAGCTACTTAACCCTGTTTGCCTTGCAAAAACCTAAAAAGAAAAAAAAAATTAATGCCTAGAGAGATTTAAAAACAGATCCCCCAGGCAATCTACTGGAGATCTAATTCCAAGTTGATATGGTATCATTCTTTGAATATATTTTCTTTGGCATTATTTTCAGGTATGGATTAGATTAGGTGGTTCTTTTGATCCTATCAGGCCATTTTGATTTGATTTATACTATTGTCAAGCCTGCATCTCTCCTAAAAAGAATATTCTAAAAGAATAGCATGAGAGACTTAAACACTTTGCTAAACTTAGATGATCTATAATTTATTTATTTATTATGATAATTTCTTTTTGTTTTTTGTTTTGGCAAAGTAATGGGGTAAAGTGACTTGCCCAAGGTTACACAGTTAGGTAATTATTAAATGTCTGAGTCTAGTTTTGAACTCAGGTCCTCCTGACTCCAGGGCTGTTACTCTATCCACTGTGCCACTTAGCTGCCCAAGCTATAATTTATGTCTACATTTCCTGTAACTTTGTCAAAAAAGATAATTCACCCATATTGCCTAATCCATCTTATCAAAGCATAGAGAGCCTGGTTAAGCTATGAACATATTCTTATTATATTAAACTGGACATTACATTGGCAATTTATCACCATAGGAATTCTACCTTATAACTATGAAGGTTATCAGGCAAACCAACAGAGAAATTACTAGTATATAATAAATTGAGATGCTTAGAAACCCTCAAACTATATCTAACCTGTTGGACAACACCAGTCTTAAAAACCAAACTTTATTTACACATACTTCCTCTGCTTCATGTCTTTAAATATTCTTTTCAATTCCTTACAATTTAGCTTTTGTTTCCACAATTCTACTGAAACTATACTCTCAAAGTTCATCAATAATTTTCTTACAACCAAATCCAATGACTTTTTCAGATTTTTCATCTCTCTTTACCTCAAACAATATTTAGTTGTTAAATGCTCTTTTCTTCCAGAGAATAACTTTTTCTTTAGCTCCCAAGATAGCTCATTCTCCTGTTTCTTTTTTTTAGTTAATACAATTTTACTTTTCTGCAATTACATGTAAAGACAATTTTGAACAATTTTTCAGGAACCAAAAAGAAGTTTAATTTTTAAAAATATATTTAATATTATTTTTTTCTAAATACATGTATCGATAATTGTCAATATTCATTTTTTAAGAAAGATTTTATTTATTTTGAGTGTTACAATTTTTCCCCTAATCTTGCTTCCTTCCCCCCACCCCCCACAGAAGGCATTCTGTTAGTTCTTACATTGTTTCCATGGTATACATTGATCTAAGTTGAATATGATGAGAGAGAAATCATATCCTTAAGGAAGAAAAATAAAATATAAGAGCAGAATTACATAATAAGATAATGTTTTTTTCTTTCTAAATTGAAGGTCTTTGGTCTTTATTCAAACTCCACAATTCTTTCTCTGGATACAGATGGTATTCTCCATTTCAGATAGCCTAAAGTTGTCCCTGATTGTTGCACTGATGGAATAATCAAGTCCATCAAGGTTGATCATCACCCCCATGTTTCTGTTAGGGTGTACAATATCTTTCAGTTCTGCTCACTTTGCTCCTCAGTTCATGCAAATCCTTCCAGGCTTCCCTGAATTCCCATCCCTCCTGGTTTCTAATAGATAGACCCAGTAGTGGTATTGCTGGATCAAAGGGTATGCACATTTTTGTTGCCCTTTGGACACAATTTCAAACTGCTCTCCAGAAAGGTTGGATGAGTTCACAGTTCCACCAACAATGTATTAGTGTCCCAAATTTTCCACATTCCTTCCAACATTGATCATTGTCCTTTCTGGTCATATTGGCCAGTCTGAGAGGTGTGAGGTGTCAATATTCATTTTTTAAAAGATTTTGAGTTCCACATTTTTCTCCCTGGTTCTGCTTACTTCACTCAGCATCATTCATTTAGGTCTTTCCAGGTTTTTCTGTAATCAGCCTGCTCATGATATCTAACAGAACAATAATATTTCATCACATTCATATACCATTATTTGTTTAATAATTCCTCAATTGATGGGCATCCCCTCAGTTTCCAATTCTTTCCCACCACAAAAAGAGCTACTCTAAATATTTTTTGTATATCTTGGTCCTTTTCCCTTTTTTTTTTAAATTTCTTTTGTATACAAACCTAGTAATGGTATTTTTGGTTCAAAGGGTATGCAAAGTTTTATAGCCCTTAGGGCATTGTTCCAAATTGCTCTCCAGAATGCTTGGATTAATTCTCACCACCACCAATAGTGCATTATGTTCCAGTTTTCCCACATTCCCTCTTTTTTCTTTTTCTATTATATTAGTCAATTTGATAGGTGTGAGATGGTACCTTAGAGTTGTTTTAATTTACATTTCTCTAATCAATAATGATTCAGAGCATCTTTTCATATGATCATAGATAACTTTAATTTCTTCCCCTGAAAACTGCTCGTATATTTTTTGACCATTTTTCAATTGGGGCATTCCTGGTTCTTTTTTTAACCTCTCTTGCCATATCTCTATCATCTTTATTGGTATCTTGTCCCATTTTTATCTTAACCCTGTTCAAATGGAGGTTCTCAGAGTTTATCTATTCATCTCTACATTTTGTCATCTCCTTGCCTTTGTTAGCCTATTGCATATATCTAGATTACCCTCCCTCCTAATCTCTACCTATTGAGTTCTTACCCGCCCTTTTAAAGTACAACTCAAATGCTTTCTTCCAACACAAATCTTATTCCAGTGTTCCCAGATAGGACAAATCTTTCTTCTCAGACCTCAGAATATGTCCATAGCTTAACTAGTCTCTCTATTTTGATAAGAAGAATAAGGTGATATGGGTGAATTATCTGTTTTGACAAAGTTATAGGAAATCCTGCATCCTTTTCTGGAATCCTTCCGTAACCCCTCTTAATTTTAGGGCTTTCCCTCAGTTAATTATTCTCTATTCTTCCTTTATATGGTTTGCCTTGTATATATTTGTTTGCATGTTGTATCTCTTGTCCATTAGAATGTGAACTCCTTGAAGACAGGATCTTTTGTCTCTTTTTATATCCTAACATCATAGTTCTTGGGGGTATGGGAGGTGCTTAATTAATCTGTATTAAGATTGATTGATTGATTAGTTATATATAAGAGGGATCTTAGAGACCTTGGAAGATGAAAGGCCTGGGTTCAAGCTTTGCTTCTATCCCAGAATAACTATATGATCAAGAGAAAACCCCTTAATAATGGAGTACCCTAAGGAACTAATGTCTACAACATGGCAGATAAGTTACCACTATTGGTGTGTTTTCATCAGAAGATTTTATTCCTGGTATAGACTTAGTAAATATTTGTTAAATTATATATGCAACAACAACTACTCTGGCTCTCATTGATTGAAGGCTAAGTATGTTACTTTGCAGAATTTTCAGTACTTTTAGGGGAGTTTAGGATATCTAGTTTCTTTCACTGGCTCAAGCCCCCACCAATTTTTGTTTTAATAGTTTTTAGGGGTCTCTCACACTCTACTTCCATCCAACTACTTAACTAGCTTTTAGAGAGGAATATTTATTTGTAAGGTATAAGAATAAATCATAAAATATTCCCTCCCCCAACATTGGGAGTGGGGTGGGTCATAAATCCCCTATACTACTTTAATATATGGGGGGTGGGGTGTGGGAGGGATTGATTTTGCAATTTATCTCCATTCCTATATATCAAGTTCCAAAACCAAAAATCCCCTGGTCTCCCCTCTGGGTTTGTGTCCTGGAACCTTGGCTTCTCTGGCTTCCCTGCTAAGCTAGAAGCAACATCTAGCCTCAGATCCTGGCTCCAAGGTTACAATGACTTGATCTCCAAGTCTGGGACTCCATTCTGGCATCTAGAAATGAAAAGGACAAATGAAACTGATACAAACTCCAAGCACATTTCTAAGAGCTAAAGAACATAAGCGGAAGGGATAGGGACTTTCATCCAGTTAGAACTTGGTACCTAAGCTTTATTCAAACAAGACCTTCACCCCTGTAGGCCACCAGAGAGAGAGAATGAGATTGTCTAGGTCTCATAGTTCAAAAGACACAAGCATTTCCCTCAATAGGCTAGTGGAAAGAGATTGCTCCCATAAGCAGGTCTCTCATATGGAGGATCTGGGAATGTGGGAAAGTTTGGTTATGTATGAACTACTTTGTAAGCATTGGCAACATGGTATAACATAGTCCTTTCCTTCAGGGAACTCTTGTTAAATAGCATCATAATTTGGAAAAGGATAAGATATAATTTCCTCCCCTCTCATTGTTTTTGTTTTTGTGAGATTATAGGTATTACATGACTTGCCCAGGGTCACACAGCTAGTAAGTATCAATTGTCTGACTGTACTACCTAACTGCCTCATTTTCCTCCCCTTTCTATTCTTTCCCAAGAGATGGTAGTGAGTTATTCATGAGTCTGAATGGAAGCATAATTGAGATAAGAAATTACCCAAGAGATTCAAACTCTATAAAAATAACTTTCTCATTTAATAACTAAAAATTTGATCATTTAGTTAAACAATGAAAATTTAAAAAAACTTGTCACCACTGGCTGATGCTCCAAGGGCAGGCTTGAAAAGCAGATGGCTCACAGCAAGTCACCGAACAAACAAAACATTTCTTTGCTACTTGTAATCTCTTGGAAACTCATTTAATTCTAATAGTTCCTGGACTCTTTCTTGACTAATTTGTTATTACTCTTAGTTTGATCCTTTCTCAGCATTACAGCCTTGTTGTCTCTTACTGTGCCTAGACTGATTTCATAGTGACAAATCAAGGCCTAGATAAATGCATCACTTTATGACACAGAGTCTAGCCCATCTTCACTTCCTCTGACATTATAGACTCATTCTTGGATGAAAAACCTCATCCATTCATCCTGTCTATCCATCCATCTGTTCATCCATCCATCTGTCTGTCCATCCATCTGTCTGTCTGTCCATCCATCCAATTCATCTATCCATCTACCTACCTAACTATGGCAGCTAGGTGGTGCAGTGGATAATCACCAGGACCAGAGTTCAAATCCAATCTCAGATATTTGACATTTACTAATTGGGAGTTTGAATCCAGCTTCAGACACTGGACACTTACTGTGTAATCCTGGGCAAGTCACTTAATCCTGATTGTCTTACATCCAGGGCCATCTCTAGTGATCCTGATTTATATCTGGCCACTGAACTCAGACGAATCTGAAGGAAAAAGTGATATTGGTGATTTAGCACAGCACCTACTGGTTCAAATTCAATTCATTTGCTTGTCTTGGCAGCACCTCCCTTGTTGTCATGGTTTTCTTTGAGAATGAAGACAAACATCATTATCTATCTATCTATCATCTATCTATCTATCTATCTATCTATCTATCTATCTATCTAGCTAGCTATCTATCTATCTAGCTAGCTAGCTATGCTTTACTGTGCCTTCTGTCTTGGGTCAAATCTTACAAAGAAAATCTTTTCTTCTTACCTTGGACCACCAAACAGCACTTTATTTTCTAAGTCCTAATTTAAGCTCTAATCATAATTTAAGGCTTCCATATACTTCAATTTTTGATTTGGAAAAGAAGAGATCTGTGCTTTTTTTTTAGGGTCCCTGGTAGAACAGGGAAGGGACATACTGTGCCAGGGCTGTTTTTTTGTTTGTTGGTTTTTGTTTTTGTAAGATAATGGGGTTAAGTGACTTGCCCAAGGTCACACAGCTAGGTAATTATTAAATGTCTGAGGCTGGATTTGAACTCAGGTCATCCTGACTGCAGGGCTGGTGCTCTATCCACTAGATCACCTAGCTGCCCCTGTGCCAGGGCTTTTGTTGGGATAGGGGATTAGGACCTGAAATTCCCTATGCTTACTAATAAGCATAGGGAACCTTTTCTGAACAGATGAAGATTATAGTCTTAGAAAGTTTCTTGGGCTATCAATAACTTGTCTGTTACCACATAGTCGGTACATGTCAAAAGTTATTCTTTGAATTCATGTCTTTTTGACAGTTAAACTGGTCCTCTATCTAGTAAGTCATGTTCTCTTTAAATAGTTAATTAATGGATGAGAGAAAGTCAACATGCCCTGGAAAGAGAGAGGCACAATATGAAAGTAATCTACCACACTTTGGGGTTCAAAGGCAGTATGCAAATGTCAAAATTGATAGCATATCAGATTCAGGAAATAAGGAAGGAAAGTCATAGTCTGAAAGGGGTAGCAATAGGTTCAAAGTTGAAAGAAGTACACATAGAGCAGAGAGGAGAACAATGTGGAGTGAAGAGAATGTTTATTTGAATGTCAAAATGTTTCTTGGAAAAACTTTGTGTAAAGTAGCTTCCTATCATAATGGACAGTATTTTGCTATTCTATTTTGCAACTCACTCTTTGGTTCCCATTCTCTCCCTCCTTCTCAGCTTGAAGGCAACACAGCTGTGAATCTGGGCATCTGTGGAAGAGTCATATAGTTATCAGTGCTTACAGTAGATAGTAAAAAGTATTTCAACTTTCAATTATCTTTAATTGGTCTTCACCTTGGATTCAGTAAAAGCACAATGAAGGAAAGAAACATTTCAGGAACTCTGGGGCTCTTCTGATTATTTTTGTGAACTCGGGTATGGATTTGCCCCAGTTTGTCATTTTGATTAGTTTTAGCTTTTTACTTCTGTGCTCCCTTGGGAATGAGCAGTGGGATTTCTCACCCTTTGAGATTTATTGTGGGAAACCCCACTTTAGAGTCATCCTCTCATTCTCCCTTTTGAGTGCTCTGGGTACTTGACTTTGGGTCTTTGGGGCATATTTGAGTAGGAACATCCAGGAGCAAAATTTTTTGCTTTACAACCTTGTTTTCCCTTTTCTTGGCTGGGAGAGGCAGCCATCTGCCAAATTTGGATCGAGCTACTTCAGGAAAGCTAGGGAAAAGCCTTCATTTCAAATAAGTCAGCATTGTGGTGACTCAGTTACAAGCCAGATTAATTTCCAGATTAATTTATACAATTAAATGCCTCTCCCCACATGATTGAACACCTACCCTTTCCAAAGGCCCTAATACTCCATTTCTAGGAAGTTGATGCAGTATTGATTGGGTATCTGGTGTGACAAGAAAGGAAGACCTTCACTTTAGAAAAAATTGATTAGTTTATTCATTGGAAATTGGAATTTAAGGAAAATAAATTTAAGGAAAATAAAAATAATTTTTAACCAGTAGTGAGACCAGATAAGTTACTTCCTCTTTTCAGGCTTCAGTTTTAGTACTAATAAAGTAAAATTCCTTTTCATTCATAGTATTCTAAGATTCTGTGAACTTTGGTTTCTCTCTCCTTTCTATTTCTCTCATCCCTTAACTGTGACAAAGGGGAAAATTAAAACAACTTTATTTTTTAATGATTTTAAGTCTCAGAAAGTTTTGAAGGCAAGAGGTTAAATTAAAATATGGAAATGGAACAGCAGTTGTAACTTCTTTTACATTTCCAAAGTACTTTTTCCTTCTTCTTAAATCAGTCCACTCACTGTACTGTATTCCCATTCTATAAGAACAAGCTCTGTATCTTATTAATTTAACCCACTCCCCCCCATCTAGAATAACCCCTGTCTTTATTACTTCAAATTCCCAATTGTAAACAGGAGGAGGTTAATATCCTCCCTTTGCTCTTCTGTTCCTAGGGTAGTTCTTTATTCAGTTGTGAAATTTGGAAATGCTACTAAATCCATGGGTTCCAACACCCCTGCCTCCTTTCTACATCAGATGGCCCCAGGGTTATCTAAATAGGAGTGGGAAGCCACAGATATTATCAGTCTGAACAAGTGGGAAGCTCAGCTGGACTGCCAGTGCTAGAGGAAATATAGACCCAAGACTCCCAGGAATCCCCTCCCATCAATCACCTCAACAGACTCTCTACAGTGGGAGAGTTGATGGACTTCATAGTAGTAGCCTTATTCCTAAGTGACTGTGACAAGGGTGCAGACCCTCACTCAGAGGTCAAAGGGGGAGGGGGCAATCTGCCCTCTTTTCTTATAGCATCAGGAATAGAGGTTTGTGGTGATTTACTAAAGTATTCAAATAAAGTCATGTTCAAACTGGTATCAAAGAATGCAGCTTTAGATAGAATTATCAGCGCAAATCCAAATCTGGACATCTTTGTTGGAACAAATTTCAGATGAATTAAATTTCGGAACAAGCAACAAATTTAAACTAGTTTCTGCCTGACTGTGCCAGACAGATCTCTCTGGAGTTGTTTTAGTACTTCAGTTTGGGGTTTTCTCCTTATTCATTGTGGGGAGTAAGTAGCAAAAATGGATCACTTGAAATCGCAGAATCACAGAATCTCAGAATAGGAATAGACATCCTCAGGGGTCATTTAGCCTAAACTTTTATTGAGGAATTCTCACTACATCCTCAGTGACTAGTAGTGGATCAGCTCTCCTCTGAAGGCTCCAATAAAGGAGTCACCATTCTATTTTGGGATAATTTCAATTGTTTGGAGTTATCTTCCTCCACTCCCTTTTATCAAGCCAAAATCTCTTCTTCAGCTTCTACCCATTGCTCCTAATTTTGCTGTTTAAGGCCAAGTCAAACATGTCTATACTTATGACTGTACATCTAACTCTTGCCTCCCACCCTTTTCCCTGCTGACAATTTGGTTTTCAGGTTTCAGCAGTCACCTCAGGCACACAAAATAACTAAACTTGGCTAAGCTCCCAAGAGCCCAAGGCCTATAGTTTGCACACTTGAACCATATGTCCTGGGGCTGCAGTGATCTTCTTCATTCATTTGTTTACACACCAAGTGATTGCTGCTAGGTGAGGTGATCAGTTATCTCTTGAGATAAAGTTTTTTTTTTCTGCCTTTGGGCACATGAAAAAACCACTCCTTCAACTTCTTTATTTTTTTCTCCATTAAGAACCTGTGAGCCATCCATTCATTTAGTTATAGATCTCCCTACCCTGTCCCCCCATCTAGTTTCATTTAAAAGCATACTGTTTTATTGATTTCTTTTCTCATTACATTGCAGTCATTTTTGGATTTTTCCCTCTGTGCCTCACTGTTGTCCCTTGTTCCCCTCTCCCATAGAATCCTTCCTGTAACAAAGAATCACAATTAAACAGCCATCAGATACATTAGCCATTTATGACACTTCTGATTCTTTGAGGTTCTAGGAAGAACCAGTGCTGATTTTTCACATGTTGAGTTTGGTTTCTTTGTAGGGATTTCTTTCATTTACTTTGCTGGTATAGACAGTGGGTAGAACATTGGACTTGGAGTTAGAAAAACCAAGAATTCTGCCTCATACATTTACTAGCTTTATGATCTTGACTGAGTCATATAACCTCTCTTATTCTCAGAGTCTTTATCTGAAAAGAAATGAAAATAAAAATAGCACATATCTTGTGAGGGTGAAAAGAAATGATATGTTTAAAGTGTGTTATGTGTAGCTAGGTGGCTCAGTGGATAAAATGCTGAATCAGGAAAACCTGAATTCAAATATAGTCTCAGACACTTGATAGCTGTGAGACACAGGCAAGTCACTTAACCCTGTTTGCCTCAGTTTTCTCATCTGTAAAATGAGCTGGAGAAGGAAATGGCAAACCTCTTCAGTATCTTTGCCAAGAAAACCCCAAAAGGGATCAGGAAGTGTTAGATATGACTGAAAATATTACTAAAAAAGTGCTTTGAAAACTTTAGAGTACATCACAAAGGAGCAGCTAGGTGGCACAGTGGATAGAGCAACGGCCCTGGAGTCCAGAGGACCTGAGTTCAAATTGGCCTCAGACACTTAATAATTGCCTAGCTGTGTGACCTTGGGCAAGTCACTCTTAACTCCATTGCAAAAGAATTAGTCATAGAAACAATAAACAAATCAAAAAATAAAATGCATCACAAGTTAGCTATTATTTTGTTCTTTACATTTTGCATATTTTTATTCTGTATCAATTCATAATAAATAGTATGTTTTTCTAAACTGCTGTGAAAGTTCAGTTTTAGACGGAATATCAATGTGGATATGGTTCCTTACCTCCAGGAAACTGTCTACTCATTGTTTTTCTGGGTAAAGATAACATATTATCTATCTATTCAATAAGGTGAAGAAGAGAATTTCTTTTTTTTTTTTTTAGGTTTTTTTTTTTTTGCAAGGCAAACAGGGTTAAGTGGTTTGCCCAAGGCCACACAGATAGGTAATCAAGTGTCTGAGACTGGATTTGAACCCAGGTACTCCTGACTCCAAAGCCGGTGCTTTATCCACTACGCTACCTAGCCAAGCCCCAGTAGAGAATTTCTAAGAAGACATTGATTCCAAAGAGGGAGGACACTGGGAATAATGACAAAAAAAAATCACTTAGAATCAAGAACTGAAAGAAATTCAAGGCATATAGAAGCTATAGAAAATCATGGATGATAAATAAAGGAATAAAGGTGCTAGACTGACAGAGTGTAAGTTTCCTGATGACAGGGATTATTTTGCCTTTACCTTTCTATCCCAAGTATATGTAACATAGTTATGTAACTGACATTTAATACTTGCTGATTGATTAGTTAGATGCAGTGATAATCAACCTACATTTTAAGTGTGAGCTATATATTATGGTTTAATAGAGGAAATGATTGGTTACCCATGTAGATAGTATTTCAGCTTTATCTGTCAGCATCCAGGAAGATCTATTGGATTAGAGCAAGGGAAGGTCTCAGTTAATACCAAATATTATTTTCCCATTGTTGTTGCCAGAACTGTCTCCTCCCTTTCCTGGCAGTGTTGGCTTATAAAATAAGTTAGAATAGTTGAGAGGAAAATCAAGCTATAAAAGAATTGTCAAGAGACCCAGTGAGACCAGATAATTATAAGAATATGTAATAAGGGCATATTAGGGTCCTTTCTAAAATACTTCTAAGTAGAGTCAAGTCACTACAATAACAAGACAAGGGAGCTAATATTGGGTGAAGTTCTAAAGCTATTCCTTTTTTGTGTGTCATACATAGACTACTTTGGCAGCCTGGGGAAGCAATCAGATACCTTCTCATAATAATGTTTTTAAATTCATATAATACAATTCTTAATTTTACGAAGGAACCAATTACATTGAAATATATTTATCAAAATATAGCAACAACAACAACAAACAGGATTTATATAACACTGGAAGTTTGGAAAAGAGCTTTATAAATATTTTATTTTATCCTTACAACAACTGTGGGTATTTGAGGAAACTGAGGTACAACAAAAATTTCATGGACTTTGGATTAATAATGTTAAGGCATGAGAATCTTATGAGACCTTTAAAAGTTATCATAGCTGAATAACAAAAACTTTTAATATTTTTGTAATCAAATTTGACTATTTTATCTTTTATGATATCCCTATCCCTTCTTTACTTAAGTATTCCTTTATTAGTCATAGTTGTAAAAGGTGACAGATCTCACTCACTTCTAATTATTTTGTGTAAGCTTTTATATTTAGGTCTAGGTCATCTATGTAACTTTAACATATTTTGGTATGTGGTCTAAGATGCCAATATGAATCTTATTTCTGCCAAACTTCATTCCAGTTTTTCCTAGTAGTTCTTGCCAAAAAAGAGGAGTCCTTTCTTCAGTGGATTAGGTAGTCTTTTGAAGATTTCCTATAACATATTATATCTTCATGAACATATAAGAGAATATAAGATTCTGCTGTGCATGTCATTTATTGATTTGAAAAAATGTATTTGATTTTATAGTACCAGTCTTGAACACTTTCCTTAAATAATGTATCTCTAATGTCACTATGACAGATGTGATTGTTCAGTGATTTGTTGAATATTGACATCTCTTAAGTATAAAACAGAGATGCATATGCTCACCATATGCTACCGAATAAACTTGCTTAGGTATTCAATGTCATTTCCCTGCCTAAAGCTCTCAGCAACTCTACATTGCTAAAAGAATAAATATACATTCCTTTGTCTGAATTTAAAACCCTCCATAATCTAGTTCTATGCTGTCTTTCTCTTAATAAATAAATAAATCCCTTATTTATTAAGCATTTATTAAGTTTCCCATATGACAGGCATAGTATGAGATTCTAGGAATCCAAAGCTAAGAAATGAAACATTTCTGGCCCTCAAGAAGTTAACAGTCTATGGAATGAAACAAAATATATTTTATGAAGTGACACATATATGTTTTTATGTGAACTGTTTTCATAGAAATTCTTTCCTGTGGATTTGGTCTCATTTTTTCATTTCTTTTTTTAAATATTATTTTATTTTATTTTTTTCCCATTACATGCAAAGATAGTTTTCGACATTTTTTTAAGACTTTGAGTTCCACATTTTTCTACCTCCCCATGACAGCAAGTAAGCTGATATAATGTATACATGTACAATCATGTTTAAAATATTTCTAAATTAGTCATGTTGTGAAAGAAGAATTAGAACTAAAGGGAAAAAAATCATAAGAAAGAAAATAAAGCAGACAAGATTTAAAAAGTGAAAATCACATACTTTGGCCTGCATTCAGATTCCATGGTTTTGAATGCATTTTCCATCTCAGTCTTTTAGAATTGTCCTTGATCACTGAAGTGCTAAGAGGAACTAAATTCATCATAGTTGATCATCACACAATGTTAAATATGTACAATGCTCTCCTAGTTCCTCTCCCTTTACTTAGCATCAGTTCTTCGTGTTTTCATTTCTTGAACTGACTGGCTCAGCCAAACCAATAATAGTTATAAGTGAATACTTTGGTCCAGAGATTACTCTTCTTTTTAGAAATTATCCAGTTTACTATTTATATTTTGTCTTTGTCATTCCTGGTTTGTGCAGATTATTTTTGAGAACTTTGTATATTAATTTAATACAATTTAATAAACAAATGTATATACATGACTTTCCAAACATTTTGGCTATTCTATTTATAACTTTTAAGTTTTTTGATTATTCAGTAATTTTTTTTAGGTTTTTGCAAGGCAATGGGGTTAAGTGGCTTGCCTAAGGCCACACAGCTAGGTCATTATTAAGTGTCTGGGGGGTGGGATTTGAACTCAGGATCTCCTGACTCCAGGGCTGGTGCTCTATACACTGTGCCACCACCTAGCTGCCCCCAATTATTTAGTAATTTTTGATTTGTTAATTAATGATTACCTATCAATAATGGTATAGTGGATGAAGTGTTGGATTTGGAGTCATGAAGTCCTCATTTTAAATTCTAACTACTATTTACTAGCTATATGACCATGACCAAGTCACTTAATTCTGATGAGCCTTGCTTTATTATTTATAAAATGGGAGTAATTGTATTTCACAGTTATTATGAAGTTAAAATAAAATAAGGTATGTAAAAATGTTAAAACTTTAAACACTATATAGATATTCGCAATCCTGATCATCATTTTTTTTATTATGCTTTTTAACTAGGTTGCATCATTTTTACTGATTTAACTAGTTAGTGCAATAAAATAGAAAAAACATCAACCAAGATTTTTGGTATAAGTTAGAATTTGAGGCAGTGTGGTGCAGGAGAAAGAATAGCAAGAATGCTGGATTTTTAGGTAAAGAACTTGGATTGAATTCCTGATTCTAATGCTTCCTATCTATGCAACTTTAGATAAAGCATCTCTCTAATCTTTAGACACAAATTTCCTAATCTACAAAAAGTAATAGTCTATATGATATCTAATATCTTTTTGGTCCCCCAATCTATGATCATCTGCTCTGATTGTATTCCTAATTTTCCTCTCATCTTTCTTAGTTCTGTTGTTATCATTTAAAGGATTTGATAAACATGCCTTAAATGATTATCCTCATAGAGCTAAGACAATGTTAAATGTAGTAGATATACAAGAAATCTGTTTTGATTGACTGATTGATTTCAAAGCAGATTCAATTAAAGGGATTTTGTTAATGAAGTTTCACCCTGCAGGTAGCATGGTGTCATCTTCCCTGAAATAATGAGGTGTCTTAGCTTAAAATGCTCCTCATAAAATGATCAACCTTGAGTACTTCATCAACTTTAATTTTGAGACCTGAAATGGAAACCGGAAACAATGTCAACTTTGGCTTCCTTAGAAGTCATTTCTTTCTCTTCAACATTACTGTGAAAAATTATAGAATAAACAGAGCAAAAGTGATACTTCCCTTGAGGTATTAGGAAATAGCCACTTGTATGTTTCCAAAGGCAGTACTGACTGTAAATACACTCTATCAGCCTTAGAATACCCAGTCAAAACAGTGGTTGTCAGCTGTTAGAGATACTTCCTGTTGCAACTGGTACAAATTAATCACAGAGAATGAAAGGATGATTAATCTTTCTTCATTTGGCAATGACCCACTTTCAAGGATTCGTTTTTTTTCCATGTTGATGATTCACCATACATGTCTCAGAAGAGAAAAGCTAGGGCTGGAACTCAATGGGAAAATGTCATCTAGTTTGGAATTGCCTCATCAAAAAAAAAGGTGAAAAAGTCACATCTGAACAAAGGGAAAACCATTTCAAAATGGCAGTTAGTCTTCTCACTGATTCTTTCTCCTCTGGTATGAAAACTGTTGATTACCTGAACAGTTGCTAGAAGACGAGGTCTGTATTCAGGCCATTTAGATCTTGGAACCATGCAGATGTAAGACAAAATATTCATTATACAATTCCTAGTTTTACTTCATTAAAATCTAATTTATCAAGTTAAAGACATTCACATGCACACATATGGAAAGAGAGCACATATTGGTGAGTGCTCATTTGAAAACATCTGTAGTGTTGCACCGATCATTGGAAAATGACGCCCTCTTGACCTCTGTGGCCTGGGGTAATGTGAGCAGGTGTATAGATTGACAGGGTTCATGATAATTTTCATGTGGAAAATGCCCTCCTAGCAGTCATGCAAGACCCATCTGTAGGCTTCTAAATAGGATATTTCTAACACATTGTGTCCACTAAATTGATATACATTCCCTTAGGCTTAAAATCATAGGGAAAGCCAAGTCAAAGGGAATTGTATTACTAGCCAGTCTCATGTAATATGGGAACAATAAAGGAAATGGAGCCTTAGGCCTGATCTTGGGACCATTGCTTTCCAAGTCAAACAAATGAAAGGAGATTTCAACTTGGTCACATAAAGCAGAATCAATCAGTCAACCCATTTATCTAGAACTTCAAAGTAAATAGCAGGCCTTTCCCCTCATAATCACGTGAAGTAGATCATACAAACAACATTATCCCATAGTGATGTGCAGATAAGTTAAATAACTTTCTCTTGGTCATATAGCTAGTAAATGGTAGAGCTCAGGGTTTGGTAATGACAGAAAAAATGTTAATATAAAGACAGAAAGTGTTAATACCAAATGTAATATTTTATGCCACTTCCTTAAATGATCCTAGTAATGTTAGAATTTCAGTAATGTCTCTGCATTTATGTCCTTAAACTATTTATTCTTGATTAGGTCAAGCTGAATCATACCCTAAGTTTCCCTACTCTGGGGTTTTACTTTGTAAAGGAACCTAGCTTGAGTTGCTTCTCAGCTCCTGATGTCTGTGCCCCCTTGCATAGGGAGTCATGGCATGAAGGACAAAACAGTCAGAATGAAGTGGTTTTCCTTACCAGCACTGCCAAAGGGCCACTGGGATCTCATGACCAGTCTTTACTACCTTACCTATTTCCTGCCCCTCTCCTCCAAAAACTATAAAAACTTTTTCTTGGGTTTATTTGGTTGCAAAGTCCACTGGACATTCCCCAGGGTGTCAGGTTTGCTTTATTTCTGAACTCATGACCAATTTATCTCAGGACTTTACATTAACTCTGAATCTAGTATTAATTTTCTATATTGTTTCTCTAATTAGTGTACTAAGCACTCACGTGGCACTGTGAAATAAAGAATCATAAGCCATTGTTTGGGACATAAGACTAAAACCTATCAATAAGAAAATATATGTCAGTATAATAGAGATTACAAAATCATTGCGGTGAAATTTATCTTTTTTTTTTTCAGTTGGTTTTTGTATTTCCTTTTCCAGTTGTTTTAAATGAGTGCTTTCCTTTTCCAGTTGGTGAATTTTACTTTTTGATGATTTATATTCTTTTTTAATTGATTTTTTTATTTTTGAGTTGATTTCTTTGGTCAATTTTTCATAATTCTCCTGAGTGGCTCTCATTTCTTTATTTTCTTTTTTTGTTCTTTCTCTCTTCTTTGGTTTTTAAAATCCTTTTTGAACTCTTCCAAAAGATTTTGGATTTGAGATCAATTTATAAACTCCTTTGAGGTTTCACATGTAGGCAATTTGTCATTGCTTTCTTCTTCTGAGTGAATAGTAGCTTGCTATGATTAGCTCTCTTTTTTGTTTTTTGTTTTTGCTCATTTTGATAGTTGAGCTCTGGTCCTGGGGTACAGGGAGTATATCCCAAACTCTTTTTACTGGGGCCAGGATGGTCCCTGGCTGATCTCTTGCCCAGATGTTGTCTGAGCAGCCCAGCCTTGACCAGGCAGGGGTTTGTTTCCTCCTTTATATTCAGGCTTTGCTTTTGTAGTAGTTTATCCCCTGCCCAGGCCTTTCTGTTGCCCCAGCATTGCCAGGACTGGAACTTTGTCTGGGGTTGGGACCCTCCCTGCCAGCTTGCTCTTTAGGTGGCTTGTTGAGCCCAGACCTGAGCTATATGTTATGGCTAGGAGCCATCCACTGGCTTTCCCATTCCCCTTTACCCCTGCAGAGGGTGTCTTTACTGAAGATATTCTACCATATCTTGGATTCAGAACTTGTTTTGCTCATTTTTTTTTATATAGTATTAGGTCTGTGTAGTGACTTCATTTAAAATTGTGTTGGGAAAAGGTCCAAGAGTATGTTAGCTTTGTGCAGCCATCATCAGGCTAAAATATATCAATATTTAAGATAAAAAAGAAGTGGATCAAAAAATTTAAAAAAAAATTGTCCTAAGTGTGTTTAGAGACGAATGTAGATAGTTTGTGAGATTTTTTGGGATTGAAAAATTTAACACCCTTTTGGTATGCCTGGTAATAAGTACTTGTTGGTAGGTAGCCTGGTCTTAAGAAACAAACACAGACACACTTAGACCCAAAGTCAAAGTCTTTCTCAATTAGTGTACCTACCAAGTCAAATTGTCATCAGGCATTTATTAAGTTCCAGACACTTTCCTAAATGTTAGGACTTCAAAGAGAAAAAAATAAAAAAAACAATAAAAATTTGTACCTTCAAGGAGTTCACAGACTAAAGGAGGCAAGCTACTATGTATACACAATCCATATTCAAGATACATTGGAGATAATTAACAGAGGAAAGGTACTATGATCAAGGAGGACTAGGCTGGTTTCAAGTGAAAGTTGGGACTGTACATGCTTTTGTACATGTTGTACATGTTGGGACTGTACATGTTGTCATAGCCTTTAAGGATCCAGGGTCATCTTTCCACCACAAAGAGACCTCTAAGGAAGGTTTTAGTGGAGGATTAAGCAATGAGGAAGTATTTTTTTCTGGTTCTATTTCCTGATTTCAAGTAATTTACAGTCTAATGGAAGACAAAGCAGGTACACAGAATGAAACAGCTTAAAAACATTAGCAAAGCCTTATATAAACAAAAACATTAACATAATTAGGACCTAATTAAATCTTCTTAAAACAAAATCTAAGGAATAGAACCATTTCTTTTCTTGTATTTGACTTCATTCTGAAGCTGGAGGCCCTTCTGAATATAGAGGTGGTATATAAGGATCTTGCTTCCATCCCTTACATTTTCATTCTATTTCCATCATCCATGGGGATGGACATCTTGCTTTTCTTTGTCCACAATTATGCTAATTCTAGGATCAAAGAATACTCAAGTTCTTCCCTCTAATTTGGCTTCATATGTTCTAAGAATTGCTTCTAGTCATCCTTCGATATCAAAGAGGATATTGACCAACTGAATGATTGGTGGAGTGATTTGCACAGCTATGTTTATTATAGTGAGGAGTATCCTTCTCATTTGCCTGTACCAGAATCATATCAACCCATGGCTTGATTGATAGGAATTATGTCAGAAATAGCTTCTTGAGGAGCTCATGTAGGAACTAGTGCTTGAGGTGAATCTTGAAAGAAGCAAAAGGGGAGCTGAGGAGAGATTGCATTCTAGCAGTAGTCCATGCAAAGGCTTAGAGACTGAAGAGGATGTGGAGTTTGGGTAATATTAAATAGTTTCATTTTTTCTCACACTCGAAAATAATGGATTTGGTTTTGGTAATATCAAGTTTGAGATGTCTATTTAAATGAAAATCATAGGGCTCAAACTCTAGAGTTGGATGGGATCACTAACCTTGGTGAGAATGATACTTTCCCAAGGTTACATAGATAGTAAACATTAGAGTCAGGTTATGAACCCAGGTTAGTGGTCTAATGAGCAGTAGGCAATATGAGAGTAAAGCTCAGGAAAGAGTCAGTGAGTTAACCTTGCATTTATTAAACCTTTACCAATGTGCCAGACTCTGTGATGAGTCCTAGTTAGGGCTGAATATTTAGGGAAAAAAGGCAACTGCATATATGATAATTGAATCCATAGTACCTGATGAGATCATTCAATGATCTTATAGAGAGTAAAGGGATACATGTTTCTTAGGGGAGTACAAGGTTGGGGAGTCAGTCAGTCAATAGACAGGTTTTGTGCTAAGTCCTGAAATACAAATGTGAAAAAAGAAGGATAGTCAGTCCCTGCCTTAAAGGAAATGGGGAATAATAACACACAAATAGAAGAAGAAAAAGGAAGGAAGTAAAAGGGAACAGCATAGATAGGCTTGGGCATTCTCTGTAAATGTAAGTTTTAAGAGGAATTCTCTGCTCCATCTTCCAACTAAAGAGATTACAGGGTCAGAGGGAGCTGATAAAGTGGAAATAATGAGAATCAAGTGAATTTTGCAGGATGATGAGGTTCCTGATGGCATAATAGAGAAAGGAGTATGTTCATAAGTAAGAAATATCAAGTTTGAGGTGCCTATGGGATCACAGGATCATTAATTCTGGAACTGAATGGGGAATTTGAGGAGTGAGACATTTTTAGGTGCTTTTTGTTCTGATATTACCAACACTTAGCAGAGTACATGATAGGCTATTAATAGATCCTGAATTGAATTGGAATATAAATAAAAAATAAATTTGATCAATAAGTCCTATAGCAGCTCAACATTAAGAAATAAAGTGAACTCCCCAAAGTGTTTTCTCTGGTTGTCACCCATGCCTGGAATTCTCCCTTTCATTTTTTTCTCCTGGTTTGCCTGCCTTTTCTCTAAGTCTCAGATAAAATTTTTCCTTCTTCAAGAAACCTTCCCAGGCATCTTTAATATTTGTATTATTCCTCAGAGGTCACCCCCAATTTATTTTGTGTCTATCTTGTTTTTATATATTTGTTTGTATGTTGTCACCCACCTCTAAACTTTTTAGAAAGCTTTTGGAAGGTAGGGACTTTTAAAAAAACTTTTGTAGTACTTAATACTAAATGACTGCCTCACACATTGTAGGCATTAATAAATGTTTATTGATTGACTACTATTAATAAATAACTAACATTTGGGGGAATTATATAGACTATACCTATTGTTGTTCAAACTCATTAGAAGTATGTGAGAGTATTTTATTTCTGCTTCCAACATTCCAAATTTAATCACTGAGATTTAATGTTTAGCCTAGTTAAGCTCTATGTAACACATTGAGCTACCATGTAATACCTTGGGGAATCTTAAGGAGCAACTATCTATTGGTAGTAGAGATTGCTACCTTATATTAGGGTAACAAAGATGAGGGAAAGGTTGGAAAGTAAAGGAATCCAGGAATGCATTTCCCTCTTGTCTTTGGCTACTGAGCCAAATAAACATATTTAAATTGTTGCAAGAAAAATACTAATATTACACTCTGTATTTTGAGACTTAGGTCTGGCAGATGCAATTTAATTTATTATTAATCTATATCTAAGACATTTCTAGTGAGTAGAGAGACAGAAAGATGTCCAAAATGACAGAGTCCTCTGTCTTCTGATGTGATGCTCTTGATCAAAGAAATTTTTAGATAATTTCTATAGGAAGCTCAAATAAGGAAATGATATCTTAAAATAGTATCTGGGTTAAAATTCCAGAATTTGTTGAATAACATAACAGGTCAAAGTAGGGCTATACTTACATGAGAAGTCATTCAGCAGAAAGAGAAGTAGTTTTTAAGTGAATGGTAGTAGATACAGTCATAAATATGAAAATCAGAAGCAAGTATAATTAGTCAGTAATTATTGCATACTTTGTTATTTACTTGTTTCAATCACATCGAACTTTTTGACCCCATTTGGGGTTTTCTTGACAAAGATACAGGACCGGTTTGCCATTTCCATCTCCAAATCATTTTACAGATGATGAAACTGAAGAAGTTAAATGACTTTGCTCAGGGTCATATACCTAGTAAGTGTCTGAGGTCAGATTTGAATTCAGATCTTTATGATAGGCCTGGCATCTATCTACTATACTACCTACCTACTAATCGAGGACCTACCATGTGCTAAGCACTATGTTAAGTTCCAGATCTTTTATTTGAAGAATTGTTTTAATGAATCTTTTGTTTTGGTCCAATAAATGTCAATATTACCTGCAATGGAAGAAATTATTATAGGAATTATAAACTTGCTAAAGATACCTTCTAGACAGAAGAATGCTTGCTAACACACAGATTGGTAGTTACTGTCCATATTTAACTACCCTAAAACTACCAATAAAGAACTTAGGAACATAGGTTTAGAGATGGGGGGGGGCTGGTGGAGCCAAGATGGCAGCCTGAAGGCAGGGATTCCTGGAAACTCATTCCCCCCAAAACTTCAAAAGTCATCAAATTATGACTCTAGCCAAAATTTAGAGGGGCAGAACCCACAGAAAGACTGACTGATACAATTTCCCAGTCCAAGACAACTTCGAAATTCTGTGGGAAAGGTCTGTTTCACTAGACTGAGGTTTGGAAAAAGCTGCTATGAGTGTAGTCACAGCTACAGTCACACTGAGTGCCTAGATGCCTGGGGGCACCTGGGTCTGTGGCAGAGGGGGGGGTGTTTTCCAGACCTCTTGGCACAGACATCACCAGGAACAGCTTGAAGGGGTGATGAGAAAACTCTACCTCACCAGAGTGAGTCCAGAGCAAGCTCTGGTCATACAGCAGCCCTATGGTGAGAACCTGCAGCAGGAATTGGGGAAGCCAGCCTGCACCTCCAGAGCACATCCCATAACTGGTAAGGGGGTTGGGAGAGACTGCAGAAATCTCTCTGCTCTCCTTGGGGCAGGCCTCTGCTGTTTGCCCACACTCAGATACAGGTTGCAGTTTGGACTCCCACATCACCATAGCCGGGACTCCCCTTACAGTTCTAGGGCAGAGAGGAGGGCCTGTGGTCATCCACATACCAAAGAACAGGCAAGAGAGCAGTCAAAGCTTCTCATAAAATCTTGGAGGAATTAAGGTCCCTGTGGGTTGTCCCAACCTCACCTCCACCCCTGCCAGAGCCTTGGAAGTGTGGTAAATCAGTCATAGACTGAGGAAATGAGCAAACAAAAGAAAAAGGAGAATATGACCACAGAAAATTACTTTGGTCCTATGGAAGATTCAGAAGATGACAAAATTGAAGCTTCTGTACCCAAAACCTCTAAGAGAAATAGAAAATGGGCTCAGGCTATGGATGAGTTCAGAAAAGACTTTGAAAAGCAATTAAGGGAGGTAAAGGAAAACTTGGGAGGAGAAACGAGAGTGATGCAGATAAATCATGAAAGCCAAAATCAGCAGCTTGGTGAAAGAAATATAAAAAAATTCTGAAGAAAATAATATGTTAGAAACCAGTTTATGCCAAATGGAAAAAGCAAAACAAAAGGCAACACAAAAGGCAAATGAGGAGAAGAATTCCTTAAAAAGCAGAATTGGCCAGCTGGAAAAGAAGATAAAAAAGCTCTCAGAAGAAAATAGCTCCTTCAAATGCAGCATGGAACTAAAGGAAGCTGATGACTTTGCTAGAACTCACGAAGAAATAAAACTTTTCCAAAAATAATTAGAGAAAAATGTGAATAATCTCATTGGAAAAACAATCGACCTTGAAAACTGATCCAGAAGAGATGATTTAAAAATTATTGGGCTATCTGAAAGTCATGACCAGGAAAAGAGCCTAGACTTCATTTTTCAAGAAATATTACAGCAAAATTTCCCTGAGATCCTAGGAAACAGAAGATAAAATAGAAATTGAGGGAATTCGCTGATCACCTGCTGAAAGAGATCCCAAAAGAAAAACTTACAGGAATATTATAGCCAAACTCCAGAACTCTCAAGTCAAAGAGAAAATAACTAAAAGCTGCCAGAAACAAACAATTCAACTACCATGGCTCTAGAGTCAGGATGGCAGCATCTACATTAAGGTCTCATAGGGCTTGCAATATGATATTTCAGAAGGCAAAAGATCTTGGTTTACAACTGAGAATCAACTATCCAGCAAAACTAAGCATCCTTTTTCAAGGGAAAAGATGGACCTTCAATGAAACAGAGGACTTTTAAACTTTCCTATTGAAACAACATAAAGTTTGATCTCTCAGTATAGGACTCAGGTGAACTATAGAGAGGGTAGACAAGAAGGACTAACTATGAGGGACTTAATGATATTGAACTGTTTGTATTCCTGAATGGGAAGAAGATACTGGATAACTCATATGAACTTTCTCATTTATAAGAGCAGTTAGAAGAAGCATATATAGACAAGGTACAGGAAAGAATTGAATATAATGGTATAATATAGTAAAAAGATGGAGTCAATGGGTGATAAAGGAAAGTACTGGGAAGAAGAGAAAGGAGAGAAAGAAGGGACTAAGATATTTCATACAGGAGTCAAGAAGAAACTTTTACAATGGAGTGGAATGGAGGAAGGTGAGGGGGAATGAAAGAGCCTTCATTCTCATCAGAAATGGCTCAGAGAGGAAATAACATACATACTTAATAGGGTACAAAACTCTATCTTACCCTAGAGAAAAATGAGAGGGAAGTGATGGGATAAGGGGGAATGGGAGGAGGTGGGGGGGAATAGGCGATAGGGAACTTTGTGGGAGAGGGTACTCAGATATAACACACTTTTGAACAGGGACAGGATAAAAGGAGAGAGAGAGAATAGAATAAATGAGAGTAGGGAGGAATAGAATGGAGGGAAATACAGCTAGTAATAGCAACTGTGGGGAAAATATTGAAGCAACTTCTTTGGTGTACTTATGATAAAGAAGGAAATTCACCCCAGAGACAGAGCTATTGGAATTGGAACACAGGCTGACATACATTTTTTTTCCGCTCTCACTATTCTTGAGGTTTCTCATCTATTTTTGGAAGGGAGTGGGGTTTATGTTTATTCTCACAACAAGATTATGATAATAATATAAAATAAATAAACAAAAAACTGAAAAAAAGAAAAGCAAAAAGAGATAGAAGGGATCTCAAAGGTCATTTCATTTTATAGATGAGAAAATTGAGGCTGGAGAGGTAAAAAAACTGATGTAAATTTATGCAGTGATAATTTAAAAGAGTAAGGATCTGAACCCAAGTGCTCTTTTTTGCTTCAAAATAGTATTCCTAAAATCCAACTAACAAGCAAAAATACCCTTTTGAATATTCATATTCGAATAGTCTGAGAAGACTGTGACTGGCCCATTGGTCAGCTTCAGTTCATATGGAATTCATGTGGGTGAACATGAACTGGGAGATAATTAAAAATGGGGCAGACAACAGAGTTTGACTGCCTTCAATGTAAATTGGCTAACTTTTCTGAATGGATTAGAATCCAAAGACCCAGCTTTGTGATACAGCCTGCTTAGACTGCAAGCTCCTTAAGAGAAAGGACTATTTTTGTTTGCCTTTTTATCTTCAGTGCAATGTTTGGCTCTTAATTGACATTTATAAATGCTTATTGATTGGCCAACTGCAGACACCTAAGAAAGTATATTCTTGCTTAAGTTGCCTAATATTTCTGCATTTTTTTTTTAAAAAAGCACTCTGCCTAGAAAGTTTTTGGAACTCATTGTTCAGGGAGTAGGAATGAGGTCATGGATTTGATCAAAAGACACCTACCTTTTTTTTTTTTTGCTTTAGTCTTCTTTTCTTTTTCAAGAGGATCACTAAAATAAATCTAACTTTGAAACTGAATAATATTATAGCATACTCCACACTGATACTGCAGAAAGGAGGGGCTCATTTGGGTTTTCATTATAGTGGCTCATTCACAAGTGTTATAGAGCTGTCATTGTTTCCATTTAATCATTTTTCTTGCTGCTTAGGGTTTAACATTCCCACATTAAAAAAAAATCATTCCAAGACAAATACCTGACACACCCCAAGGCAGCCTCAAGAAAGCATGATCTATTATGAATTGTCTGTTAAATCATCTAGCCTAAACCTGACTGCAGTACTTACTGATGATAATATGGTGATGTTTGAGGACCTCTTTGAATTTTTTAACTCTTAATTGAATGGGAGGGATGGCATTAGTGGTTAGAATGGTTGGCTTGTAGTCAGAAAGATTTGGATTCGAATTCCCATATCTGATACTCAGCAGCTGAGTATCATGGGCAAATCGAATTTTTACATTTATGTGCCTAAGAGACCCAGGACATAACTGTTAAACTTTTACATGGGTTTCCAACTACATTGTTTGAAGGAGTCCCCTTTCTGGTAGTTACCAAAACTGAGGAAATCACAGACTCTTCAAGTTCTCACCCAGTTCTTACCTGGGTTCAATAATTATAAGTAATTAGAAACCCTGAAAACCAATGTTATAGTTAAAGGTGGAGGTTACTTCCTTAGTTCAAGGAATTTTATTCTCAATATGGCAGCCATACTAAACAAAGAAATGAGCAGATGACCATTCAGAAGTATAAATAACACTTAGGTTAGCCAATTTGGTAAATAAATCTCTCTCTCCTTTCCCTCCACCTCCAAGCACTGGTTGTGAAATCTCTAAATATGCCCATGTCTATATTTTTAACATAGGGTGAGAAAAATGCTTCCAAATTTTTTTTTTCATTCTAACTGGAATCCAGATCTATTCATACAATATCACCCAAATCATGGTTGGCAGACATATGATCCTACAAAATTTCTTTAGATTTCAATCCTGCCTATATGACTTCATTGATACTTGCTCCTTGGTGTGGGGTTCAGTTACCCAAAGTCCAATTTTTTTTCATATTTAAAGGAAAAGAAAAAAATCACTATTCATGCTTCCCCATGTGAAGATTACAAAAAGGCACAGTTGCCTTTCATTTCTTCAATTGTACAGTTTTAGTTTAGTGATCTATAATCAATCTATTTCAAAGTAATAATTATTACCAGGCAACTAATTTTAGGAAAAGTAATGATACCTTTCATTTATTAAACTTCTTTTTCATAGAACTTGGTAAAAATATCAAAAAGAAACCAGATCAGGTCATATCTATGAACAGCATGGAAAAGTATATGAATCAGACAACATTTTAAGTGTCAAAAAGGAAAAATGCATTTAAAAACCATCTTGGAATGCCAAAAATGCACATTCTCTTTATCATAATACTTTTAATAAGCTATTAAATGTTAATAAAACAAGGTTATCTTAAAAAGGAGGTCCTCAAAAAACATATTTAATGTCAGTTACAGAGTTTATTCCTTGTACATTTAGAAGCAATTTATCTGAATTTTGCGGTAAAATAAAAAGCTCTTCTTATCAGCCCAGTACCTGGCAATGAGGGCAACCTTTGTTCTCCAGAAGGCTTCATTCCCTGATACTGAGATGGGGTGACAGTGAAAAGATTCACTGTGTGAGTAATCATCCAGCCAATTACTTAAAGTCTCTATCAAGCTACAGAGGTACAAGTTGAACTCTGTGGATGAAATAAAGGCCATTTCAAGTCTAGCATCATTGTGAAGCAGCTTGGGGGCCATCCACAACATTTGAAAAAAGACAGATTTCCCTAAGACTTGACACCAGATGGAATGTTAACATTTGATCCCTTTGTTCCAACTCTCCAACAGATTAATTGGATAGAGAAGAGGAGACCTGGATTAACCTGCTCCCTCAACCACTGGGAAGTGGGGGAGGCAATAGGGAAGGGAGGGAGTAAAAAAATTCTAGGGAGAGAGAGTTTCATTATTGTATAATTACATACTCCAATGAATTTAATTATTCTACAGTTAAATTCCTAGAAGACAGATGTCTTCTCAGTATTTACCTTCAACTCCCTTTTGGTGTATCTATTTCTTTCTTGATATATAGTTGGGAAATATATTTAGTTAATGCTTTAAAAACTATAAGAAAGGATTGAGCTCTCTTGCCAAGAATTTCCATCTTCTCTTATGCTACTGTTATCATTTGCTGTGCAAATTTTGGAATTTGTTTAGTTCAGCTCACTATCTCAAAACTACAGATGTGATTCATTTTAGAAATGCAGTTCTCATTGTCCCTGGTTTTAAGCCTGAGTACAGACATACTTAAGACCCTCTTCTTTCTTCCTCATCTCGAGCAGAGAGCCCCTCCAGGCTGAATGGTCTTGTATCGTGGGACAGTGGTCTAGGGATGGAGAGAATGGCGCTCTAAAAGATTTTGTTTGGGAATTGTATTAACCAAGTTAGTTTGTCTACTCAAATGTCACTCACACACAAATCATCATCATTTACAGTGTGGTGAATAAAAGCATTGAGCAGAGAGCCAGGAGGTTTGGTCTCCAAAATAGTTGTGTGATTTAGGGTAAGTTATTTTTATATCTCTGGGCTTTATTTTTTTTTTACCTATAAAAAAGTAAGTCATCTTACTGATATGACATTTTACCCATGCATATATATATATATATATATATATTTGTATGTATACATAAAATTATATATGTATCTGTCTATCCGTCTGTCTATCTATCTGTCTGTCTATCTGTCTATCTATCTATCTATCTATCTATCTATCTATCTACCTAATTATCACTCTACTGGACTTAAAAGCTTTCCAGGAAGGAAATTGACTCATCAAAATATTGTACCCTTCTCATCATCTGGAAAGTAATTCTGCACACAATAAGCACTTAACTACTACTTATTTTATGGATGAATTATGAATATTTTTTGAATATCTCTTGGATCATGTCAACCAGCATTTATTAAGGACTTAATTAAATTTTAGGCACTAGGCTAAGTTCGATACAAGTAGAGGCAAAAACAGTCCCTGACCCTGGAGAACTTACATTCTTATAGAAGATGAAACATGAAAATGACTATAACATGAAAAATACAGTGTATGTACAAAGAGGAGAAAATAACTTTAGAAAGGAAGAAGGTATTAGTAGCTAGGAGGGTTTGGGAAAGTCTCTTGAAGAAGGTGGGATTTGAGCTGATATATAATAAATAAAGCTTTACTAATAAAGTTACAGTAGATAATTGATGGAGCTAACAAGGGAAAGACAGAAACAAAGAGATGGAGTATTGTGTACAAGGAACTATGAACTGGAAAAATCCAGCTATTGGCTGTGACTGGACCTAGGGAAGAAGTAGAACAATGATTTTATCAATGGGGGAGCACTTGGACCGAGAACCTAAACATTTGTCTTTTTCTAAGAGTAAGTTTAGTGTGATTACCCTAATACAATCTTTTACCAAGTTCTATTAGCCAGAGTAGTTTCATTATTGGTGTTCAAACACTAGAGCAATGAACCATTTCTCCTCTCTTAGCACACATCAATACCACAGAGGCATTCCTTGGGAAAATCATTAGCCAATTATAAAAATAAATTAAATGTGCCTGTGTAATCCA
Organism: Macrotis lagotis; assembly: GCF_037893015.1. Classification (NCBI taxonomy): domain Eukaryota; kingdom Metazoa; phylum Chordata; class Mammalia; order Peramelemorphia; family Peramelidae; genus Macrotis; species Macrotis lagotis. The sequence continues at coordinate 408,237,009 of NC_133666.1, forward strand.
TATACAGATTTTTCCTGTTTTAAGCTTTAATGGAAAAGCTATACCTGATATTTACAATGCTCTGAAAGCACATCCTAGTTAACTACCACGTTTTCAAAAGAAATGTTGGAAAAGTAATCTTTAGTTCTTTGGGGGAGTGGAATAGGAGAGGAGAGGCAGAGTTCAGGAGTATAATTAGGGAAGGGTGATCTGGGACTCTTCTTTAGTGAGATTTTAAAGTCATTTGAGAATGAATCTCCTGATCTAGAAGCCATTTAATCTCCAGAGTCAATCCTCAACAAAATTTTGAAGTAGCTAATGTTATTTGGCACCATCAGGAGAGAAGTCTATTGAGAGCTTTGTGAGATGACCTGTATAAGTTTTGGGGGTGATGGGAATACTGTCATTTTATCTGCATGTATTTGTTTGTTACTTTATTAGAGAGCTGTTAGCCAATTTATTGTGAAGTAATATTATTAGAATTGCCCCCTATCCCTAGTTGTATTGGGAAGCTTCCTGATTGGCTGAGAGTTGTTCTGGACTGGATTGAATGGATCAATTAAACAATGGACTAATTGAAAGTAGGGACTGTTATTTGCTTTTACTTACATCTCTAGTTCCATGAGAGTTAAGATTGATTCTTTGTATTATATCACTAGAGTCTAATTCAGTACCTTGATGTTTAATAAGTTTGTTGTCTTGACCAATGTGCTTCATCCAGAAAGACAAATGCCTAAATTGATTTGATTTGAGGGTGTTTGCTGGATAGACACCATTTAATCAAACACATACCTGAGCAGGAATACTTAAAGGTCTTTGAGTTTTATAATTCAAGATAACATTACCCAGGCAAAGGGAGACTCATGGACAAACTAGGAATGGAAAATATAATGCAGTTTAAATGTTTTTCAGTCTTATATGAAGTAGGTATTACATATAAACATTGCTGATCAAAATTGAGGAATTTTGCATATTTAAATTTGTATATAATGTATTTTTCTTATAAATGCTCTCTCTCTCTCTCTCTCTCTCTATATATATATATATGTATGTATGTATGTATGCATGTATATTTAGATTTTGGTCTATGTGGTGAAAGAAAAAGGACACATTAGTAGTGGCAAAATAGAGAGGGAAGGCCTGGACCTAGGGATTTTAGATTAAAGAATTGGAAGAGAGATAAAAGGACATCTAATCCAATAACTTCATTTTACAGAGAGAAAAATGAGACTCAGAGATATTAGAAACTTGTTCAGGGTCACTCTATGTGTCAGAGCCAGAATTTGAACCTTGTCTTCCTGACTCTAAGTTTGGTCCACTATTCAGTATGCTTTTTTTTTTAATAACTGGATAGATAGATACAGGTCTTTGCATTCAGAGAATCAAACTGGTCTACAGAAGATTCAGATGGCTCAATATATTGAGAATAAATTTAGTGAATAAATTTCAGAACATAGTAAGAGATGAAAACCCTAGTATTGAAGGTAAAGCTCCCTAGATTGATTCCAAATAAAGATGCCCATGTCCTGGGAAATGACTTCAGGTTACTGAGTAGTGAATTCCAATTTCTAATTTATCACTTCCCTTTGGTTTCCTTAGTTCTACCTCTCTAGATAGCAAATGTTCCCCATGCTGCCATCTGACTGTTCAAAGCTTTCACTTCCCTTCTATTCAGACCTAGAATCACTGGTACAAAATTACTTCACCTATTTCCTCTACAAGCTAAAACCTTCCTATCAGCTAGATTCTAGAAGTTCATAGAAAGCTAGGAGGCATAGTGGATAGATTGCCAGGCCTGCAGTCATAAAGACTCATCTTTCTGAGTTCAAATCTGGCCTCAGATACTTTTTAGCTCTATGACCCTGAGCAAGTCACTTAACCCTGTTTGCCTCAGTTTCCTCAGCTGTAAAATGAGCTGGAGAAGGAAATGGCAAACCATTCCAGTGTATTTGCCAAGAAAACTCCACATGGGATCACAAAGAGTTGGATATGAATGAACAATAATAAAAGATCACACAAAAGCACACTGTGAAGATGTTCTTATGGAGGGATTTGCATATTAAAATAGGATTTTTGGACTGAAATCATTTTCTAATTGATGTAACATCAGATGGTGAGTCTAAGTCAAAAAAAGTCATTTCAGGCACTAATGGGAAGATATTTTGGAGCTGTGAGAAGTTCCCAGCACTCTTTAAATCACAACACTTAGCAGCCTACTTTGAGAACCAGTGATGGACTAATGGAGTAATGTCTCCCCAGTCACTTTATTATTGCTTCATCTACTAAACTCTGGAGTTGAAGGTAAAGCTTTACAGACTGATTCCAAAAAAAGAAACACATACCCTGGGAAATTACATCAGATCAGTGAATACCAAATTCCAAGGCTCTGTCCTTTATAAATACCTATCACCTCTCTTTGTTTTATTCCACTTAGGGGGAAAAAACCTTTCTTCCATTTCTGTTATTGTAATTCAGTCATATGACTTGTTATTCTGGGTGATGATGCTTGTCTCTTGTAATGACTCTAGAGAGGTATGCTGGAAATTGTGGGGAAAGGTGGTACTAAAGAGGTATTTAAGGGAGCATCAAAAGGAAAAGTTTGCATGAAGTGGAAGATAATCTTAGACTTTTTCTCAGGTGGAAAACTTTTTTTAATTTTGTCCCTAACAAAAAAATGATGACTGCAACCAAATCCAATCCCATTGATGAAAAATCAACTTTTGAAATGATTTTTGTCAAAATAAAGAAGATAATTTAAGAGAAATTCACTGATCATTGAAGCAAGTTTGGGAAAATATCTCTTCTCTGCAATGGATGTTTCAAGATTAAAAATATTTATAATTTTAGATATTTATTATTTAAACCCTCCAAGTAAAGCTAAGTAACATTTAGGTTAAAAAAGGTATCTTCTAAACCACAAGTTTTTAGTTTTTTTTGTGTTTCACAGATCTCTTTGGCAGTTTTAGTCAAGCCTTTGGATCTCCTCTCAGTATAACATTCTAATTGAAAAAAAAATGTCAAATTTCAACTAGAGAACAGAATGTAAACAAGGAGACAGTTTTCAATAACTAATATATCAAATATATCATATATATAATATATCAAATGCATCATATATTTTTTAACAACTAATATATCAAATGTATCAATCATATATCTTTTGTCTTAATTTGAGCAATACATAATGGAATTTTGAAGTTTTATGTGCAATCCTCTATTTGTATTTTATGCTCTTCTTTGTTGGTAGTTGTCTTTGTTGATAGTTGTCAAGTTTGGAATAACAAAAATTAAAATTATTCTTAAAAATGATCATTGATCCAATTAGAGTTTATTGTATATGCTGCAATTTATGGTTCATTTATAGCCTGAGAATTTGAGAAATAATTACTTTACTAAATAAATATTGGTGACCTTCAGATAAAAGCAGTCTAAGGAAGAGTCATTAAAAAAATTAAATGACTTTTGTTTCTTTTCTAATATTTTTGTATAACTATCTCTAGTTTACTTTTGCATCCTAAATCCATATTTATTAAAAACAAAAACTTTCCCACAAAACTTTGTAACAAAAAAAAGCATAATTAAGCAAAAAACCTACCCACTGGGAAGGTCCAGAAATATCTTTTTTTTTTGCAAGGCAATGGGGTTAAGTGATTTGCTCAAGGTCACACAGCTAAGTAAGTATAAAGTGTTAGAGGTTGGATTTGAACTCAGGTTCTTCCTGACTCCAGGGCCAATGCTCTATCTACTGTGTCAGCTAGGTGACCCCCAAAATATGTCTTATTTTGCTTTTCAAATCTATTCCCTTTCTATCAGGAAATGAATATAACATGCTTGACTTCATTAAAAGGTCTTTGGTGTTATAGTGCATTAATATAGTCATTTATAACTTTTCCCCCTTTATAATGTACTTATAGTATTGATTATTCTCTAGGTTCTGCTTACTTCATTTTTACATGAGTTCATATACATCTTCTTTGATCTCTCTAAGTTCATCTTTTTCATCATTTCTTATTGTGCAATAATATTCGATTATATTGATACATCATAATTTATCACTCATCACACAAATGATGAACTCCCACTTTGCTCTTTCTTTTTTACAATATTGAAAAAGTACTTCTAACAGTATGTTTGTACATTATGGATTCATTCTTTGAGTTATTTGAGAGTATAGGTCTAGCAGCTATATTGCTGAGCCAATGCACAGGCTAGTGTCTGGATCAGTGATCTTAATGTTACTTAAAGCCATTAAAATGGGAAAGAAAAGAAATAAAGTATTTATTGGTGGAGATAAAAATCAATGGATTTTTATTCAAAAATTTGAAAAAAGGATTCTGTACAAGATTCAAATATTTTTAAAATCAAAAAGGAAAGAGATAGAGAAAAAATATATAACATACAAAGGACTGAGGATTTATGAGGAACTGGCACATAGACTTGCATAATATATATTCTCCAAAGGGGCAGAGATCAAAGTACACATGCATATGCTTTTTGACAAGGAAACAGAGAGAAACATAAATCAAAATAGCCTCAAGATATCAACTTACCTGCTAGAATATCAATTATAGTTCAAAACTGGTGAAATTTAATATTATTTAGCATATTTAGCATTGTTAGTATCCTAGACTAGTACAAAAGTTTTGGAGAACAATATAATAGAAAATAGAAAATAGGAAAACTTCCATTGACCCAAAAATTCCTAAATTTTTGTCTTAATTTTAGCAGCGCATAATGGATATTTGAGGTTTTATGTGCAATCCTCTATTTGTAGTCTATGGAAATTCTCTTCTTTAATGAGTTCAAAAATTAAAACACAAAAATTAGAACTTTATATTAGAGATATTATGAAAATGAAAATAAAAAGAAAATATTCACACATGCTTACTAATAGTAACCAAATATGAGAACAAACTACATGTCTGATAGTTGAAGAAACAAAACGACTTAATAAACTAGGATACATTTTTTTGGAATCTAATGGAATGGTACTACAAAAATATGAAGAATACATGGAAATATAGAAACACTTTTTTTAAAGATTGGAAGTACTTGAATAATATGTACATTAATTCTACTCTGTTTAAATAAAAAAGGGCCTGGATAGAGGAAGCAGAAGAAAACAGGACTGTAAATAAATGCAAAAGAGGATAGAGAAAAATTATCTGTCTTTCTGTCTCTCTTTTTCTCTCTCTGTTTCTTTGTTTCTCTCTTTGGGTCTGTCTGTGTATATGTATGTATGTATATATATAGATATAGATTAATATCATCTAGGTTTAGGTAGATTTATATGATAAAATTATGCATAAAATTTATATCAAAGTATGTTGGGATCTCACTGACCAAGAGTGCTATCTTTTCCCTTTTTGCACCTGTCAGAATAATTTTTGATCACTTTATCATTCTAATTTCTATGATCATTTTCAACTATCTATATCACATAATCTGCATTAATTATGAAATATTCAGTGTTTTTACTAATTGCTTCATGTGTGTTAATTATCCAAAATGATGCTGTGAGGTCTCCTTGGACGAAGGTAATAATTTCAATATTTGTGAAAATAGGTAGTTGATAAATAATATTTGCCAATCATATTAAACATATTATATCATTTTATCCTGAGAACAATCTGTAAGATAGTTGCTATTATTATTTCAGTTTTACAGATGAGAAAACTAAGGATGGCAAAGACTGAGTGACTTTCCCAGGGTTAGTCACCAGTGTTTAGTCACTAAGTGTTTAAGGCAGGATTGAAATTGTTTCTCTGATTTCAAGTCTAACACTCTATCCTTACTCCAATCATTACTTGTTGGTTGAATGAGTGGATAAATAAAGTTATTTTGAAATTTGTATTTGTGTGATGTGCAGAATAATGCAAGTTCCACAAATTATGTGTTAGAACTGAAAGATATTATACTTTTCCCATTGCTCATCATGCTGAATATTCTTGTTTCAGGGTGTAGTTGAAAGATTTCAGGATTCAGAGTGACAGGAATTGAATTCAAATTAAGTAACCTAACCTTTCTGGGTCTTGGTTTACTAATCTATAATATGAGGGTAGTGGACTTCTCACATCCCCCTCCCCCTTTTTTTGCAAAGCAGTGGGGTTAAGTGACTTGCACAGGACCACACAACTAGGTAATTATTAAGATTGGATTTGAACTCAGGTTCTCCTGACTCCAAGGCTGGTGTTCAATTCACTATATCACCTTGCTGCCTCTCTCACATTCCTTCTTGTGCTAGATCAGTGATCCAATAATTCTTTCCATTTTGGTACTTCTCTGTTACTAAGCTTTCCCTTAAAGTCAATGCTTGCACAACTGTAGCTTTTTACTGACTAGTTCCAGGTCTCCCTTCAGGAACAAAGTATAAACAAAACAAGTCTAATTTTTCTGTTGACTGATAACTCTTCTGGGAGAGTCAAAACATCTGAGTACCTGCTAAAAGTCTAGCTAAATGTGTCCATATTCTATGTAAATATTGATGAATTGGAGGGTTTCAACCCCTCTGTTATGTGGGGTAGTGAAGGATGATTACTTTTACTTCTTGACTGGGGTCATGTCTAATAAAGTCACTTCCAAAAGAGATGTGCCACCTGAAGCCATCTCTTCTGTCAGGTATGGCCTCCTGCATCATCAGTCCTTTTGGTTAGCAACCAACTGGGACTAGGGGGAATTAAATTCAGAGATGGTAATACATAGCTGGAAGCAGGCAGAGGATAACCTCACTTGTATAAGTTTTTAAAAGGTTTTCAGGGACAGGAAGAGACTAGAGAGAGATGTTGAATAGAATAAAGGAGAATGGGGAACCAGCCTGTTGGGGCAGGTAGGTGGCACAGTGGATAGAATGTTGGGCCTGGAGTCAGGAAGACTTATCTTTGTAAGTTCAAATCTGGCCTCAGACACTAGCTCTGTAACCCTGGGAAAGTTACCTAACCTTGACTCAGCTTTCTCATCTATAAAGTGAACTGGAAAAGGAAATGGCAAACCACTCCAAAATCTTCACTAGAAAACTGCAAATGGTGGTGGGTCATAAAGAGTCAGACATAATGAAAAAGGACTGAACATCACCTTTATATTAATTTCCTTTCCAGCTTATCTTTGGCAGACAACTAGGTTTTGACAACCTTTACTGAACAGACTGGTCAGTGTTTTCTTTGTTCTCCTATAAGTAATATTGTAGAAAGGGTGTTGAATTTGGAGTTAGAGGATCTGGGTTCAAATTCAGACACTATCACTTATTGTTTGCATTCTAAAAAGCCTCGAGCAACTCAACTCAAAAATAAATTCAAGTTCAAAATAGAAAAGATTGGACTTAAAAAACTTGGAAGTTCTTTGCAGTTTCAAATTTTTGATACTATGTCAATTCTTTCTCTCCTCTTTATATAAATAATTTAATATGTTCTATTATATATATTTGTTCCACTTTAACAACTGTTCAAAGATGGAGAAACCTTAGGGGTACAGGATCTTGAGATAGTATAGGATTCTGCTAAAGGAAGTACAATGGCTAAAATTCTTTACATCTGTGGATTTGGACTGATTTTTAACCTTGCAGTGAAAAATATGTTCATTTTGTTAGATCTCATTTTTTGTAGCTCTCATGAAACTATCAACAATTTTGGTATCCACTATATTGAATGAAATCACCTGAAATCAAATTTGACTCTCTTTCATGTTCTATTGCCAGTCTCTATAACTTTAAAAAAAAAGCTTTATTGATGCCTTTTACTTTGTATTCTACTGTTGTTTTCCGATATGGCTACCCTTTTGTATAAGAAATTAAGATTCTTATATGAGTAAGTTCACTTGAGCCTGTATGAGAACATGTCCTTCCCCTCCCTGAACATGTCCTGTGTGATTTGACTGTGTTCTTAGAGTCCGAGGAACTAGCCATTCCTGGGAACACAAACAGTACTGAAAAGAACTGGCTATTCTCACAGTACTGACCTTAATTATGTTGTGTCTTGCAGCCCCATATGACATCTTCCTAATGTTATAACACTTACTGACTTCCTACGTTCATGATAAGAACTCTGGGATCCTTTCCAGTTGAATTTGGCAACAAACCTTTGTTCTTCCCTAATAAATATCCTAAGACTCCAATCATTCATCATGAAGAAGAAGAAGGAGAAGAAGCAGAAGAAAGGGAATCCCACCCATGGAGAGGACATTCTGCCTTTGACTCTCCCATTCTGGACTCGTGGCTGTTGAACCGAAATTTTCCAGCCAAACCAGTTAAGAGTTGGTGCTCCCCCGAATTGGTGATGTTTTCTTTATCTTTCTCTTCTACTTTTGTTATAGTATTAATAATCCTTTCTCATATATATATATATATTATTTGCTGTATTGAATATTATTGTAAGCAATCTATTCCTTGCATTATTAAAATACTTTCATTTTCAACTGCGTGAGAGCATCATTTACAGGAACAAATCCGAACCTCATTAAAATCACAATACACCTTTCCCATGAGAACAACAACAAAACAGACTGGCCTAGAAATAATTTCTGATTGTATGTCCAAAATTCCATGCCCATATACCACCACTTCTCTCCCAAGAGTGTGTTTGTGTATGTGTTTATGCTTATTTCAATTTATTCTCCTGATCAAGTGCACAATTAATGAGGTAGGTTAATTTTTGTGATGTTTTCTTTTAAATTATTTTAGTCATTTTTATGTTGCTGATTTTTATTTTTTCACTCTGAATTTCTTCATTTGTCTTTTGAAGATTCTTTAAATTCTTCATATATATTAATTCCATTAATGCCATAACATTCTATTCCATTTACAGATGGTGCAGCCATTATCTAATAAATAAGACAACCTTTTTATGTCTTATTTTTATATCATTAAAATACAACTGAGTTCATATTGGGTATTTTGTTGTTATCTGATTCCTTAGATAATATCACCTATAAGATCTCTGTTTCTTAGAGTACGAATAATTATCATTTTTCTAGTGAATTCTGAATTGTTACCTAAAATGGTTGAACTAATTCACAGCTTCCCCAACAATTTGTCCATGTACCTATCCTCCATAGCTCCTCCATCATTAAACAGTTCCAATTTTTTTTTCTTTTGAGAGGCTTCAAAGAGTAAAGACTAAGGAATTAGATATTTCATTAGGAAGACCCAGGTTCTGCTGTGACCCTGGACAACTCAGTTATTCTAACAATAACCCAGAAATCTCTAAGACTTAAATTATGAAATCCATATCTGATCTTAGTGGTACTAGGAGTTTTCTGTGTGGAAAGAACTCTATAAGGAGTGAACTATATTTTTCCTAGTGGACCATAAGCCTGCCTTGCAATTATTTATTGTCTTCCTCTAAGCATTTGTTCAGCATTTCACATTTCTTGGGAGGAAGCCTAGTGAAATAGAAAGAACACCATACCTGGGATCTAGTTACAGATCAATCACTGATGAACAAAGTTGGTCTTACTTCCAAAATATCTTTGACCCTCAGCTTCTTCCTCTTACAAATAAAGAAAGTTTGAAGAGATTATCTTTTTTTCTGGTCAGTTCTACTACTATTTGATTCTGTTTCAAGTTTCTTTTTTTCTAAGACAATCTGAATTTCTCACCATCAAGTCTGATACATTCAGTTCTTTCATTTTTAATTTTTCACTGCATTTGCCTTTTTGTTTAAAAAAGTCTTTATAGTCTTAAAGCATGTTCATAAGGAGATTAGATGTTGCCTGCATTCATTGTTGTTACTATTAAACCGGGATGTGCAAGATTGGGAATTCTGTGGTGGAGCAATGCTGTGAAACTGGAGCTCTGAGGAGAGCAATGTGGGTAATTTGGAGCCTGGAAGGATTCATTTTTAAGGAAAGAATAAGGGATGATGCATTCAGTGGCTGAGTCAACCAAACCTCAACTGTCAGCTTATTCAATGTGGAAGCGGTAGAAAGTTCAAACTTGTGTCAGGGTAGACTGACCCAGATTAGGTCACATGTGATGGTTGTGATTTGGTCTGGTTGCTCTTCAAAGACCAAGCCCAAATTGGACGTATGGGAAACACAACTATAGGATTCAGTTACTGAAGAAATAGCAGAGGGTAAAATAGAATGACTAAGGGAAAGAAAGTGTAGACAATGCTTCATAAAAAATTCCATAAAAAACAAAAAACTATTAATAAAAAAAATAGAATTTCCTGGAAGCAATGTTGCTACAAAACTTCTTGGGAAAAAACTATCAAGATCTATTGAGAAACAAAACAATCTCCCTCTGAATTTGAGATATTTTGCTCAAGAAAATAAATTGGTTATAAACTTTCCAGATGACAGAAAATGGGTGCTAAACAACTATGTTTAATTAAGAGGTGACTAGCAAGTAATGAGATTTCTTTTCTCCCGTGACTTGTGGATCATCCCTTCATGGTATAATCATATCTTATATAATGATGTCTTGTTTATAACTTCAACAACAGTGTTTAAAATTGTTTTTAAAAGTATTGGTTTTAAAATAGATGTGGTAATAATGTGTTAAGACTGCCCATGAGCTATGCAAAAAAGTCCTTATTAATTTATTTTCTTGTCATGTTGTATTTTTGTTATTTCATCATTTTTTCAGTCCTGCCTGACTCTTCCTGGCACCATTTGGGGTTTTCTTGGCAAAATACTGGAATGGTTTGCCATTTACTTCTGTAGAACATTTTCTAGATGAGGAACTGGGGCAAATAGAGTTAATAACTTGCCCTGGGTCACAGTTACAAAGTATCAGAGGGTGGATTTGAACTCTGAAAGATGAGTCTTTCTGACTCCAGGACCAGCACTCTATACACAGTGCTACAATGCTTCTACCTTCTACCTTCTACCACTGAGTTGAGTGCTTTCTGCTCATGTATGCCAGCAATAGGTTCCATTCCTGTTATTTTGGAAGCATAAAACAAAGGTATTTTCTCAAATAAAGTTTCTTAGAATATATTTGTTACTTCTGAAGCATGCTATAATAGTGACTTAGAAAGTCCTTGGTTCAAATCCTGACTCTGCTATTTGTGTGACCTTGAGGAAGTCTCTACATCTTTTTGAGTTTTAATTTCCTCATTTGGAAAGAGGATGGAATTGTGTGATCATTAAAATTTCTTTCATAGTTGAAATGTTTTTTTACAAGGCTGAAAGATTTTCTAAAGAAGAAAAAAATGGCTTTCTGAAAATTAAATACTTTTTTACTACTATCAATGACCAAATAATGTAACTGAACTTTTTTAGCTACTGAGTCATTTTTTTCAGTTTGGTCTGACTCTGTGACTCCATTTGGGATTTTCTTGGCAAAGATACTGGGATAGTTTGCCATTTCCTTTTCTAGATCATTTTACAGATTACAGAACTAAGGCAAACAGTTTTAAATGACTTGCCCAAGATCACTCAGCTAGTGTCTGAGCCTGGATTTGAACTCAGAAAGATGAGTCTTCCTCAATTCAGATCTGGCACTCTGTATACTGCACCATCTGGCTGTCCCATACAAATAAGATAATCCATGTCTAAGAGTCTTATTTGTATTTCAGGAGTTTCTAAGAAAAACTTTGCTGCCAACTTTGCCTCTTTGTGAGTTGCTCTCCATTTGTTGTTATTCCCTTAGCTGTACACTGGTCCTTCCACTAATGCTTGCCTGGCTCTAGCCCCTTCCCCAAACCCTTCTCACACAATCATTTCATCACTCCCTATTCCTAGCCAGTTATTTTTTGCATATTTATATATTATCATGCTCAGAAAACATGAAAATAGTTTTGCCATTCATTTAATCAGAAAAAACCCCCAACAATCATTGGTAGGAATTATAATTGTACAGCATTTTTCCACACAAAAGTATCTTCTTGTTCTTCTCACCACTAAATTGCTCAAGAGAACAGTATCTTAAAGGGATAATTACATCAATAATCTAGGAATATGGCATAGTGGAGAGAAGATTGATTTTAGAGTCAATAAAAACTGTATTTAAGTTCTTTCCCCAGTACTTACTAGCGGTATGGACATTAGCACATCTTAATTTCTAAATTCCTTAGATGAGAAGTGGTGCCAGATTGTACCAGTTGAGGGAATTTCTATAGTTTCCTAAAATGATAAAATCACAAGCTAGAATCCTTAAATTAAAATTCTCAATAAAGACATAAAGCCATCATAGAAATTATCTAAAGGATATTGAGGAAGATCAACTAGAACTGGTGGAAAGGTAGAATGTTGCGTTGGATTTAGATGTACTTAATTTTAATTTCAGCTCTCAAAAACAAGATGTATGGTCTTGGGAGAAAATGCCTAATGAGGGAATTGCATTATATTATCCCTATAGGCCCTATTGATGCTAAAATTCTATGAATCACATAGAATCAAATGTTCTTATTGGATGGTTTTTGATAAATTCAGTGAAAGTGTTAGGCTTCTTTGGATCTTGACAATTAAGTGCAAGGTTCAAATAGCACTTTTGAATTCAATTAGTCACTGAGATACATATCTTTCATTTGAATTCTATCAACTGATCTACAACCCCAAATAGTAGGTCACTAGTAAGAACATAAGCATATATTATGACCATGAGAATGAACAGTGGAAGACACTTAGCCACTGCCCAGCATGAGAATGATTTATTTGTTTATCAATAGAAATTCCAATAATTTGTTAATATTGCTAGAATACACTTATTCCCCCCAAGGAAAAAATATGTTTTTTGGACCCCCAACAGTGAATATTCTAAAGCATCCTTTGATACTAAATAGCAGATAAAGAATATTCACAGTTAAGGACATTCTGGTAAAAATTTAGGAAGGTATCAAAATTAATGTAGTGGCAACTAAATAATTGTGGTAATTTTTTTTTTCTGAAATGTCACCCTTCAAGATGCCATGATATGAGGCAAAGCAGGCTTCTTGTTCTAACTGCCTAATATCACAAAACTATGTTAACTAACATATATCGACAAGAAGCTTGAGAAGCTGAGCTGTTTCTATGGAGATGAGAATTAGTGAGGAAGGACTTTTCTTTCGATTATTTTGGATTTTCGAAGGGACAATTGTACCCATTTATCTTTTTTCAGAAGGAATAAGGACAATTTTGGGAACAATAGCAAAGGTTTGAGAGAGGCAGTTCCATTTTAACTAGATTTAATATTCTGAAACAAGACCCTTCAACATTTCCCAATGGAAAACTAAAATACATGGAAGAATTACTCTTGCATAACAGATATGAATGTTGTTGAGCTAGACAGATGAATGCGCATTTTCAGAGTTTTAAGTACAGACTTCTCTGCTAGGGGACATTTTATTCAAACACTGTAGTTGTTCCTTAAAATGCACATTTGTTATATGTTTATAACACCTTGGATTTATATTCAGCTTTTTCTTTGGGCTATTCACAGTTTTCACATTTATTATATCATCAATCTTCAATATTTCTGTGAGGTTCTAAGTGCCGTATTTTCATTATTATTATTATAAGTATTTCATGGCATTGTGAATAACTCACTTTTTATATAGCATTTTGCACTTCATAAAATGGTTTCCTCACCCCAACCCAGTAAGGAAGGTAGTTCAAATATTATCTTCTACAGTTTATAAACTAGAAAATTGAGGTTGGAATAGATAAAATACCTTCTAAGGGATCAGAGGATTAGTAAATAACTGGGAAATTCTCACTACAAATCTAGTGCTCTGTTCATTCAAACCAAATGATCTTCTCATATAGCAGTTAAAAGACTTGATCAAAATCTAGGCTCTGTCATTTACCATTTACATGACCTTGGGAAAGTCCTTGAATTTCTCTTTTGTCTCAGTATTTTCATCTGTGAAATGGGAATAATTATATTTATCTTAATGGTTTTCTGTGAAAGTCAAATGAGGCAAAAATGGGTTAAGCAGTATGTAATTTGCTTGTTGATTCTCACAGCAAATGAGAGATAGGACAAGTAGTCATAATGCATTAAAGTATTATCTTTTATCATTTTTCTGTCAGAAAAATTGAGACATAAGTAAACATTTTTGAAAGTTATCATTTTTCAAGTATATAACCAGTCAACAACAATATAAGGATGCAAATAGTTTTAGACTCTAAATACAATTTCAGCTATTGTGTTATCCTGTCTCCCTCTTTAAACTTTAATTCTGTCATTAGACCTTATAATATCTTGTTTTCAGAGAGCTATTTTTTTTTCTATCATAAAAGGCAAAAATTTCATGTTGGAATAAAATAATATTTCAGGGTCCTAAGCTATGCATGATTGAAAAGGCAAACTTCAATATGAAAGATACTAAGATTTTGATACTGTAAAATATTGATGCAACCATGTATGTAACCAAATTTTACATAAAGAAAAACCCAAGGATAGAACACCATCCCTGGAGTCAGGAGGACCTGAGTTCAAATCCGACATCAGACACTTAATTGCCTAGCTGTGTGACCTTGGACAAGTCACTCTTAACCCCATTGCCTTAAATAAAATACAAAGGCTCAAATTAGGTTCAAAATTAGGTTCAAATAAAATAAAGGTACATTTTATTGAACTGATCATCCTATTATACCACTTTAGGAGATATTGTATTACTCGCTAATTAATTCAAAGTATGTATATCCTTTTTCCCCAACTTTTGAGAATAGGGTTTATGCTCCTTACTTTGTACGCTTCCTCCCATAGCAGAAATCATAATGTTAGGTCCTTAGTAAACAGATGTCACCTCCTATTCAATGTCTTTTCTGATGGTCCCTGACTTTTAATGCCTCCCCTCCAAAATTGCTTTGCATTTATTTATATGTGTGCATGTTGTTTCCCCTAGTAGATTATAAACTCTGAGTGTAGGAATTATTTCATTTTTGCCTTTTTGTCCCTGTGCCTAATTCAGTGCAGGATAGATATTTAGAACTTAATAAATACTTTGATGCATTGAATTGTTGAACAAAGAAACCAATGATAGTTTTATTATATATTTAAGAACTAAAAAATTTTACTGTCTTTGTCAGCACAACTCTGACTCTAAAGGAAATGCTAACTATCTCATGATTTCAATGACTAACCTTGACTTCTGTTCTCTGCTATTGATTTTAAGTAAACCATAAAACAGTTTTACTCTTTCTTGGTTGGCCCTAGGTAAAACTCCTTGAACTACATAATTGTTCTTAATAGTTTTGGTTACTAATAAAGAAGCTACTTGTCTAAGGGTGAGATGTTTTTAGGAACTTAAAAAGTATAGCTATGTGGATATAAGTGATATCAAATATATCTGATTGTATTAATGGGCACTATAGAAAAGCTGAAATTCAGTAGAAACCTGTGGAGACTCAGAAATGTATACTGTGATAACCTCACTAACAAGAGTAGCTCACATTTATATAGCACTTTGAAGCTTACAAAATAAGGTTTCTTTCCTTCAAGAATGGTTTACTCTAACATTTTTTTTTCTTTTTTAAAACTTATTTTAGGTTTAATTTATGGATAAAATAAGTATTTTCATAATGTAGTCCACTAAAAAAGATGTTTGCACATGAAACTACAAATCTATGTACAACTTGCTATCCCTTTCAAATATATCAATAATTATCATATATTTCTTTTCCTTTTTTCTCCCCTGTCTAACCTATAATGATGGCTACATTAGAATATATTTGTGTCTACAAATAGAATATATATTATATGTATATACATATAATATATGTAAAATTATTCTATACAAATTTCTATTTATTAGTTCTTTCTCTGGATGCAGATAGGGTCTTTTTAAGTCTTTTTTGTTAATTTGGGAATTTGTAATAGACAAAATGACTTATTCACTCAAAGTCATTATTAAAATAATATTGCTGCTACTGTATACCATATTCTCTTGGTTCTGCTCATTTCCCCTCTTCATTACTTCATGCAAATCTTTCCATGTTTTTCTAAAATCATTGAACTTATCATCTTTTATAGCTTAGTAGTATTCCATCATAATCCTATACTTCAACTTCTTCAGACATTCTCTACTTGATGGACATTCCTGCAATTTCCAGTTCTTTGTTATCACAAAGAGAGCTGCCATAAGCATTTTAGAATACAAATTCTTTTCCTTCTCCCCTGTTTATTTATTTATTTATCTATGTACTACAAGCCTTCTATACACAGCCATGGACTAAATGACAGAGGTCACTGAAGAATTGCAGAGTCATTGAATCTTTGAGTTGTATGGAACTCAGAGGCTTTCTAAGTCAACCCTCATGCCAATTTATAGCATATATAGAAAAGTAGCTGTTTGCTTACTAATGAGGACCTCCTATGAAAGTGAACATCCTAAGGTAATGCAGACCCCCACGCCTTTTTTGATAGTTGTAAATGTTAGGTTTTTCCTTATGTAAAGTCTAAACTTGTCCTCGACCTATACTCATTGCTCTTTGACCTATTTCTTATGAAAGTTTTAATTGATGAGAAATAGTTAACACAAATGAGTGGTATCAGGAAACTGCCTCAGGCAGCAGACATTTGATCTGTCAAGCCAAAACATCACGGGCAATGTTGGCTTAGAATATAAGGTCAACTGCAAAACATCACAGAAGACAGAACACTGTCAGATCCCAGAATAATGTGCAGCAGTTGAGAGGAAAAAGAGTCTGCAGCAGTTGTAGGAAATTCACTTAAGTAAGACCATTGTGAGAATATTAATAAATGAAACCAGAAAGAAGACATTAAAGAGAGCTGAAATGGAACAGATCTATTGTTATATCTATATTTAGTTGGTTTCAACAATAACTGTAGAACTACCACATTTGGATCCTATCACTTCATTATACTGTACAATATGAAATACAAGCAATGGGATTTAGAAAGTGACGTTGTGAAGAGAGTCTGGATTTGATGAAATATATATAAGCAAAATTCTACTGGAAGCAACAGAATTTTAAAAGGTAACCATGGAATAAATTTTAAGTAATTTATATAGAAAGAAAAATTCAACTGAATCAGAAAGATCATTGATGGTGAATTTAAAAAAAGGCAGCAGAGAAGTCAGCATTCTCATTATTATTATTATTTTTTGTCTCTATAAAACATTTGAGACTAATCTGCTTGAACCTATATTATGATTAATGAAAATAGAAGAATGAAATAGATTAGCTTTTACAGCTGATATTCTGTACCAGACATTATCTTCTCTAGTATGTCTCCATTTCTAGTCGTACCTGACAGTAAAAAAACAGAAGATCCCATGTGTCTACTAGTACTTGATATTCCAGGAACATTTGACTCAGCAGAACAAGATAAAATTTCAGAGAATCTCCTCAAAATAGAAGTCTTTCAAGTGTATGGTAAAATCATACAGATTTGATTCTAGACATGATCATAAAATAATATTATTTAATGTTTCACTGAATGTCAATGTTAAGAGATGTGTAGGAGAGAATAATTTCCTCAAAGTCAGTTTTTTTTTATTTCATGAAGGTTTCCTGTAGAAGATCCAAATAGAAGAAAAATTTCCTATAGATAATAAGGGTCTCCAAAACTCATATTTGCTGATGATAATGTAATAATTCTGGACGTCTTAAATGTCTATGCAAAATCTGCCCAATGAGATCTATAGTGAATTGAAAGAGATTATCCTATCTAACCTCTGAGAAAAAACCCATTAAATATGAAAAAAAACCCACATTGCTTAGGTGGCAATATGCTGTTAGACAGACCTTAAGCCTAGTCCACTTTCAAATTCAAATATAAATGGGACCACTAAATTGTAACTAATCACAACCTATGTGCTGCATGTTGATTTAGGTGAATCACATAGTAATATCTATGGTCTATCATATTTTTATTATTTTGTTAAATATTTCTCAATTACATTTCAATCTGATTCCAAAGTCATTATTAAACTTACTTAAATTTTGTAGATTACAGTCAACCTAGGGACCATTTGTTTGTTATCTCTAGTTTACTCTGTCAATATATTTATATCTATCTCTATTCATCTCCCTCTCCCTCTCTCTCTCCTTCCTTCCTTCTTTCCTTCTTCATTTTCTCTCCCTCTCCTACCCTCTCTCTTCCTCCCCTCCCCAGACAATCCAACAGGAATTAAGATAGAGATTAAACTTTCAATCAGTGAAATTAATGTTTGTGACTATGTGTAAAAGAACCAAGTTCCTTAAGTGGCAGATTATTATATTTAGCTTATTTTATGTTCAGTGTATTTTCAGACTGCTCTTAGTATGCTTCACAAACACAGATATTAATTTTTGTAATGGAAAAGAAGCCATTTACTATGCACAAAGGGCCATTTGTGCTACCCAAATCTATGCTAATCTCCATTCCAAATCCCTTAGCAACTGTTACTTAGTTAGAGCCTCAATTTTTGTAAGAGATAAAAGTTACTGAATATGTTTCAGTGAAATTGTGTTTTTTGCCTAGCCAGTCAAATAATTAAAAACTTCAAAATTGACATCAGGTCATAGAATTACTGTTCTAAAAATGAGTTTTCACTGTTTTTTTTTCATATAGTATATGCCCTTCTGAAATTGAGTCTGAGAATCACATGATTTAGTTCCTTAAATCTCCTCTTTTATGTAAAAAGTCAAAAGGGCAGTTATAACAATGTACACAGGACATGGGAATAAGAAATAAGAACTGTAGTCACCCATATTAATCTGTGAGAAGTTTACTGATTAGAAAATAAAATAAAATAAAGCCCCAAAAATGATTTTAGAGAATAAAGTATCTGATAAAGCCAGCAATATAATCTCTTCATACCTTGAGAAATAAGTAAACATTGAATTAGTTGGCACTTAGATTAGTTTATAATAATAAGGATGATAATAAACTAGCATCTATCTAATGTTTTAGAGTTTGTGAAAGTATTTTAGATCCATGATTTTATTTGATTTTCAAATCCCTAGAGTAAAATATTACAGTATTATCATGCTATTATTACAAGTATCCCCACTTAACCCATGAAGCAATTGAGACTTAAGAAATAGACAATGGTGTGGCTATGGTCATAGAGCTAATAAGAGTTAGAAGTGGGATTCAATCCCAGATCTTGTGTTGCCTCTATACAGTAGTCAGTTATGTATAGGAGATCCCCATTACTTAGAACACTCTGAATTAATCAGTAAGCACTTATTAAACATTTGCTATGTGTTTTGTCAAGTCAATTCTGCAAGCAATTATTTAACACTTACTATACACCAGTCAATGCTAAGTGCTAGGGATATAAAGAAAGACAAAAATCAAAACCTATCCCTGAGGAACTCAATGTAATGAGGGAAACGTGTTATGAGGGAATGAGGGAAACATGTAAACAGCTGTGGACAAACAATTTATATATAGGATATATAGGAAGTAACCTACAGAGGGAAGGCACCAGAATTAAGGGGGGGGGAATGAAAAAAAGCTTCCTGTAGAAGGTGAGATTTCAGCTGGCACTTGAAATATGCCAGGGAAGCTGGGAGGCAAAAATGAGAAGGGTGAATTTTCTATGCCTGGGGACTAGCCAGTTAAAATTACCAGAGTTGACACATTTTCTATTCTTTTGTATGGAAGGTATTTGCATGTTAGTCTTACCTTCTCTATTAGATAGTAGTACATACCTTCGATTCAGAGACCATGTCTTATTTTTCTTTGTAATCTCCCAAATACCTATTACAACATCTTACAAAGGTCAAGATCTACAGAAATATGTGTTGAGTGATTGTTGATTCATTGGCTAAGAGACTGAATAGCAGTTACTGTGATTTTCATCACCCTTCCTAATTTAAAAATTTTCAGCATCCACCTTTAAGAGTTTCATTCATTACTAAAAAAAAAAAAAAAAAATTGACCCTGAATTTTGGGTTCATTACCTCTCAGTGGAAATGTCTTGATGAATGTAATCTCAAGACATGAATACTGTACAAAGCTTGTAAGGGACTTGTTCTGAATTGTAGCCCCCCTCACCCCACCAAAAATATTTCTCTCTCTGAATTTTTTTAAAGTTCTGGTGGCATTGCCAGGTACTGATATCATTCAATTTGCTAATAAGATAAGACTCCAGAGTATCTCATGTCACCTGGGAGCTATGCACTCCCCTCGGGATCCAAGGAGAATTCTAAGGGATTAAAAAATTCTCTGTGAAGAATAAAGTAGATGGTCGTTATCATAGATAGTCTGAGGAGATGGTTGTGTTAAGTTGTTGTTCTGGTCCAGTCTTCCGGTGATGAGTTTTTCTGAAATTCAGTCATAACATTCTTTTTATATCTATACTTAAGTTCTTTCTAAGTTAATTTAACATGGCATATCTTGCCTTTGCAAATCTACAAAGCTTTTGTCATTTAGATTATCTTCAAACCATGAGGGAGCATTGGAGTAGGACTTCAATGGAGTTATTATATACAGGTTATATATTATTTAATTTACAGCGTAATTGAATTGCTATTTTTACCATTTGATTTAATTAATTCACCTGAATTCCTTAATCATTTGTTAAGTGCTGACTCTTTCCTTACCCTTTCTAGATCTGCTCATGCACCTTTGGTGGCCACCTGATTTATCCAACTCTTACCTGTGACTCCAAGAAGCTGTGGTATGTGCTGCAATCACATCCTGGTAAATTATCTCAGCAAACAATTAAGCCAGGTTTAGGGTAACCAACAGACCTCAAGCCAGTTGGTGAGTTAGCAGGTGAAGATTTCCATTTTGGAATGGGTAGATGAGAAAAATTTGTTCCAATGTCCTTGAAGGCAGCTGAAGCAGGTATAGTGGAGTACTTAGGGCTTGGTCAGAAAGAGAGTGAGGCTGATGATTTTGTGCAGTTCTGCCTCATTTAGATCCAATTCATCTGCAGGTCAAAACAACACCCATGATGACCCTCTTCAAAAATGGAGGTCAAAGAATAATTCTCTCCAAAGAATTTATCTTGCATTTTGTGCATTATGGGCAATGCAAAATGACCATTAAGAGGATGATTTTAGCTTTCTGTACCAACATTCATTGAAAAGGATTAAAATGTTTAGAAATTTTATCAGTAACAACATGATACATTATACTAAATTAAACTATTCTTTGATGCTTCATAATGTTAATGTAAAAATGTAGAAATGGGAAGAAGGCAAAAAACTTTTTGAAAATATGGTTTCAAATCAGAAATAAAAGTGGCCAAATTTTTATAAACTGCTCAGAAGCTTCAGGCCTATACATTATCAACACTGCATTTTTTTGGGGGGGAGGATATCTATTTCTTTCTTTCTTATTTCCTTTCATTTGGTCTTAATTTTTACCAGCATATATCTTCCTTTCACTAATCTTCCAATTGAACACTAGAAAAAAAGGAAAGAAAAACAAAAACCCTCCTAACAAATATGTATAGACCAACAGAACACATTCCTATATTGGTCATGTCTAAAACTGGAATACTTTCTTTAATTAGGAAGATAATGTTCACAAGACTTGAAAGACATCAAATGACATCATGCAAATGAACTATAATTTAATAAACATTATAAATTAATGCATTTTAAAAGAGAGAAGATTATTGATTAGATATGCCATTTGAAAATCAGCTATCAGTATGAACTTAGATCATTGACTGATTAGAGCAAAAATCTGAGTAAATATAAAATTAGAAGAAATATAAACATTAAGAAGACATTGTATAAGAAAAAGTCCAGTCTGACCTATTTAAGCAAGCTGTTAACTCCAGTATATGGGACACAGTCTAAAATCATTGTCTTACCATTTTTTAGAAGAAATTATTCTCAGAAATGGTGTCACTTTGGTAGATCTTTCATCTCTTTAGTGTTGGCACTCATTTTAATGGTTCCTATTCAGGATTCTTCTGTTTGTGTAAGTTCCTCATGTCCTCCAATAAATCCTCATTAGAGATTCTCCCAAAGTGCTATGAGTCTTCTGTATCTCTTAATAATGATCATGTTTGTCAGTGCATCATGAGGCCTGTCCATCAGTCACTCCCTGGTATCACCAGATGATGAACTCAGATCCTTTTTCATTTACACCTTATCTGAGGATATCCTTTATACTACTTTCTGGCATGATTCTTTAGTGTTAGTGTACTGAAGCTTATTCATGCTCAACTTGTACCTCTCCCTTGCCTTTCATTAATCCTTAACTTTAATTCTTTGGAGATCATGTTATTCCATGAATCACAGTCATACAGCTTCACCAGAAAATATTGTAAATAAAAAGATAGATCTTTGTTTCAAGGAGAAATTTGGAATCATTAAAGGTACTGTACAATGTAAACTGGCACCATCTCTTGCTATTCAAGGCTGAGTTCCATTCATTGTTCATTTTCAGCTATTATTTTGCTGTTCTAGGAGCTCAATAGCTCTGAGTCTCTGGTTATCTTAGTATATCCCAAACTGCTTTCTCTACAAAAGCATATCCCTTTAACAATGATAGTCTCTCTGTTATGACTTTAATCTCAAAGGAAACACAATTACAGATAGTTCAAAGGGCAAGGGAAAGAGATGTGATTGGTTTAAGTCAGTTCCATTATATTACTGTGATGACTTTTGCATGGAAATTGTTGTATAAAACTTTGTCACAAATATATTTGATGAGAAAAGGAGATAGGTTGATCATTAGTGAGAATAACAAAGCAGATATTAAATAGGTAGGGAGATATGACAGTATTACATAGGCAGTAAAAGAATGAGAAAGTCTTCCAAAATATTTGATGAATCTTGCATACAGAATATATGTAAAGACCCATGAATCTGCAAAGGATGAGAAGGCATGGAGGAGTTATGAACTATATTATAGAAACTATCTACACAGTTGAAATAATGGTTTCAAAAGAATATCAAATCATATTTAATGGGGGCACCTAAGTAGTGTACTGAATCTGGATCAGGAAGACCTGAGTTCAAATAATTTATATTTGATTCATTTCATTTTCTATATTAAGTAGAGTTGCAAGATACAAAAATTCAGAACATTCTCTCCAAATATTCACATGGCCTATTTGTGACCCATCAATGGTAGAGATCATATTGGTTTTATGTCATATTGGTCTGATCAGTCATAGTTGGTCATACTGTAACGACTCCAACATGGTGATGTAATTTTGGTCCTCTTTGAGAATAACGCACAACCATCACCACCACATCATCATCAGGTAGAAGATGTGGTTCTTTGAAATGATAAATTAATTTGAAGTCAGAAGATTTGGATTCAAATCCAGACTGTCCTGTACCACTAACATAAACTAAAGAGATTCACTTATCCTTCCCAGGCACTTATTTTTTCATCTTTGGAAATGAAGGAGCTAGAGTAGATGACATAAAAGGTACCTTCAACTCTATCTATAATTCTTGGGTGTGACAGATATGGTATCTGAACATCAACAAGGCATTTGACAAAGGTTTACATAATATCTAGATGGTGTGATAAGAGATGGTTTATATAATAAATTAGTGGAAAATTAGTTTCATATTATAAATTTATGAATGGTTAGATGCAAAGTATGATGATGTACATGTTAATTGACAAAAGCTTCTTGAGGGAAGGGAATGTTTCATATTTGTCTTCATATCTCCAGTTCCTTGAATATAATATGCACTTAATAAATACTTATTGGTTGAGTGATAAATGAATTGACGCAAATCAGGAAAGAAGTCTCTAGCGGAGTGCTTTCTGGTTATATTATATTCATCATTTTATTTTAATTTTTTAATGTTTGCATTTTTGGAGGTAATTGGATGTAAAGTGATTTACCCAGGGTCACAGAGTTAGTAAGTATCTGAATTTAGGTCCTTCTGATTCCAAGGACAGATCTCTATTCTGTGCCATCTAGCTGTCCTCTTTTGTTCACCATTTTAATTAATAATTTGTATACACGCTTTGTTATCCAATTGACAAGATATAGCTGATGTTGGATTACAATTTTAGAATGAAAAGTAAATTTAAACTCAATCTAATCTGAGCCATTAATTTTACAGATTGAGTCTCACAGGGTTAGTATATATTAGAAGTGGGATTTAAATTCAGGTCATTCTTACTCTAAGCCTAGCACTCTAAGCTAGTGAAACTCATGAAGACTGTCAACTAAAATTTTAGAGAGGCTACAGTCTGCATCAAAGGAAATGTCCACACCATTGAAATCATGCCTCCTTAAAGAAGATGTGTACAGAATGACATTAGATTCATATTCTCCTCTGCACCGGGCAGACAGCATCTGGTGGATTTCAATCAGTTCTAGGTGTCACATTTTAGATAAGACTGACAAACTGGAATAGGTCCAGATGGAGTAGACTAGAACATTGAGGGGAATGGAAATTATGCCATATAAGGATCAGTTAGAGGAACTGGGATGTTTGACTTGGAGAAGAGAAGACTTGTTTTGGGGGAGGCAGGGGGACAGGAAGGGCAGTAACAGCTGTCATCAATTATTTGGAGGGCTGTCATGTAGAAGAAGGATTAAGTTTATTTTGCTTGGCCCCAGGGGGGAGAATTAGAACCAATCAGTGGAAGTTATGGAGGCATATTTCTGACCAACATAAATAAAAACTTTCTAAAAATCTGAACTGTATAAAAGTGGAATGGGCTGCCTCAGGAGGTGGTGGAATCTCCATATTTGGAGATCTTTGGCAGAAGTTAGACTACTATTTTGGGGGAATGTGGTACAAAGGATTCCTTCGTCAGAGGCATGGGGTTGCTGACCATTTAGTTGAAGGTTTCTCATTCATTTTTTGTCATGGACCTATTGAGCAGTCTAGTGAAGCCAATGGAATCTTTCTCAGAATAATGATTTTTTAATGTATAAAATAGAATACATAGGTTTACAAAAGAAACCAATTATATTGAAATAGAATTATCAAATTGTTTTTTGAAAGCAAGTCCACGGAGCTCAGGTTAAGAACCCTGAGATTGTGGATAAGTAAGATGATATCTTGTCACTTTCAAATCTGAGATCCTGTATTAAGCCAAAAAAAGTTAAGTTGGAGTCAATCTTTGTAGGTTCCTGAGTGGCAGGACAGGTAGTTTATAGTTTATTTGGTAGTTGGTGGGGAATGTAAGATGTTTTCCAGAGAAGTAATTAGATTTGTCAGAAAGTTTAAGTAAGGTTTTGAAGGATGGAATGGAGAAAAGAAATAAGAAGCAATTAGGAAACTTTTATAATAACTTAAAGGAGAGTTGGTAAGGATCTGAACCAAGATCCTTGCAATGGGGATGGATTTGATACTGGGAGTAGAATAGGTAGAAATTGGCACTGTATTGCATTGTAGAGGTTAATGGGTTGATAGGGTGGGAATAGTCAAAGATATTTCTGAGGTTGAAAACCTGGGTGATTGATAATATCATCAACAGAATTAGGGAAATTAGGAGTTGGAAGAGATTATTATAGAGAACGCAACGAGCTCAATTTCTTTAAAATTTGTTTTAAATTTGAAAATATTTATCTAAGGAAAATTCTATATTCCATCAAAACTATTTGTCATTCAACTATCCACGGATGCAAGGCTTAATTTTTTTCCAATGTAGAATTCCTTATATTGTTTTCATGGACATTCCATTGGTAATATATCAGCTTATTTTATCTTGTGAGAAATTGTGTTTGTGCAATACTTTTCTATCATTTCTTGCTTTTTTAGGTTGTCTATATATTTTATCATAAGTTAAACTGTAGAATTGGATTGATTATCTAGAGAAATCTGTTTTCACCTTTTTCAGTGACTGAGGCAAGCAAACTTTCAAGGAGGGGGTTTGTGTTATCTAAGTAATTGTTTTGGATGTGTAGACAGTTTGCCATAAAAAGAAGAACATGGAAGAGAATGGCAGTCGCATTAATACAAAACTTGAAGGTTTGTAAATATTGTAAGGGTGTTAGTGAAAGTGTTACTTACCTGATTTTGAAGATGGAAAAACTGAGAAAGATGTAGTAAGTAGCTAAAGTAGGATTCAAACCTGTCGTCTGGCTCTATATCCAGTGTTATCTTCTATACTGAGAGGAATTATTTTAAATAAATAGTTTTCTTGAATATATAAAGTTTATACAGTTTTTAAAAAGAGGGGAGATCCATTTTTTTTTCAGGGTCAAAATTCACAGACCCAGAGAGATGTCAAACTATACTAATAATCAGCTTATTCAACGGCAATACTTCCTTGTATCTCTGGGAGAGCAATTTGAACCTTGCCCTGTTTCAATTCCAAACTTTTCTAGACTTTAGTCAATAGATTTGAGGCCTTATGATGCCAATCTTGTACCTAGCCTAGGATAAGAGAAGAGGATATTATATATTCTATTTGCTGACGTAATCCTTTAAAATTTGAAAATCTTCAGCTATAGAAAATTCTGTATCAGCAAATCGATTTGTTATTGAGCTATCCACAGAGGCAAGGCTTAACTTTTTCCAATCTATATCTTATATTTAACATTTTTTTTTGACACCATAGCCTACTGGTTCTCTTGTAATCTTGTATACTACTAGGAAGAAGTATGAGCTTTCATTAGATTCAGTTCCATTTAATAAACATTTATTAAGAATGTACTATGTGCTAGATGCTGGCTAAATGATGAGGGTGAAAAGGAGGCAAAAGACAGTCCCTAACTATATGACAACTATATGTATCTATATATAAATATACACACAGAACATATACAATATATGTAAACATACAAATCTGCATATATACATACACATACTTAATGCAAATTATTCACAAGATACATAGGGAATCATAAAAGAAGAAAAGCATTGCAATTAAGAGGGTTGGGGGGCAGCTAGGTGGTGCAGTGGATAGAGCACTAGTCCTGGAATCAGGAGTACCTGAGTTCAAATCCGGCCTTAGACACTTAATAATTACCTAGCTGTATGGCCTTGGGCAAGCCACTTAACCCCATTGCCTTGCAAAAACTTAAAAAAAAAAGAGTGGTTAGGAAAAACTTCCAATAGAATTGGAATTTAAAGGAAGTCAATGAGGCCAGTAGTCTAATTGAACGAGGGAGAACATTCCAAGCATAAGGACAGTCAGAAATAATTTCTGGAGCTGAGAAATGGCACATTCTATTTAAGGAATAGCCAGGAGGCCAGAATCATTGGGTCAAAGACTATGTATAGGGGAATAAGGTATAAGAAGTCTGGAAAAGGTAGGAAGTCATGAAATACTGTGAATGTCCAGCATAACATTTAGTATTTGCTCCTGGAGACAATAGGAAGCTTATGTGCAAGATACTGTGCTACTGTTGAGAATACAAATAAAGCAAGACAGTTATACTCTGACCTCAAGGAACTTAACTTATTAATGGAAGAAGATGGAACACAAAAGGAATCTGAAAAGTGGGATTGGAGAGAAGCATATAGTGGTACAGCGAGAAATGATTGGGAAGTGACATTCAGACAAATTCAGTCACAATAAAGTGAAAATTTGCATGTCTTCCTATGGACAAGGTCCAAGATTCTATTGGGAAGGGATGAAGATGATCACTGAAGTTGGCAACATCATGTAGATATTTTGGGAGAAAAATTCTTTATTTTTGTATTAATAAAATGAATAAAATGTTAAAAGGTATGATAGGTTAAGAGAAAAATTAAAATAGAATTGTACTTTAAAGTGATATAAAGAATAACTCTCACACTGAGGTGAAGGGTTCTATCACCATCAGGTAACTCTTCTCTATTCTTATTATCTCTAGGACTTTCTAAATATGACTATATGGAGTATTGAGTATTTTTTAATTAGTTTTTTTGCAAGGAAAATGGGGTTAAGTGACTTGCCCAAGGCCACACAGCTAGGTAATTATCAAGTGTCTGAGGTTGGATTTGAACTCAGGTACTCCTGACTCCACTGCCCCACCTAGCCGCCCCTGCGTATTGAGTATTTTGTTAACATTCTCAGCATTTAACAAGTTGTCAATGGGTGGGGAGTAATAGTTTTCTGAAGGTAAGACTTCTTGAGAAGGCAAGTTCTATTTGAACCTTTAAAGAAAAGGCAGAAAAAATGGTATATGCTAGGAGTTGGAGATGGGACAAAGAAGTTGAATATTAATTGATAATATAGATATTGGCCTGGTTAGGATAGAGAAATGATGTTGGTAGTACTGAGATGTGAAGTTGGGTAGATAAGGTGTAGGCAATAGACAGACTGAGGAACTTAGATCTGGTCCTCCAAGCCATAAGGTAACAGAAGTTTCTGAGTGGAAGAATGGTGTATTGAAAGAGTATTTGAATATGGGTACAAGTACTGGAGGAAAGGAGATTAACTAGTAACCAAGTAAAAGACCGTGAACCAGACCAGTGATTGTGAGATTGTTAAGAAAAGAGGTTGTGGAAGTCATAGCAAACATCTGTTGCTGGTTCAGTTTTAAGGGTGAAAGGTAAGATGTTTTATTCCTAATAAAATGTTCCATGCAACAAATTGGAAGTTAAACTTGTTTTCCTAAGCAACAATTCTTATTTTCTGATTACTCCAAATTTGTGAAGTTGGTAGACTTGAGGATATAGTGTTACCATTGATAATATTGGGAAAATTGGTAAAGGTTTCTAATTTATAAAGTCATGAGTTCAGATTTCAATGTTTTAAGTTTCAGGTTTGATGGTACATCCAAGTGTAGGATGTCCTGTAAGGTAGCTAAAGAAAATAAAGAGGATAAGAGGTGTTCTTTGAATTTGGGAATCATTGAATCATTGGGGTTTTTTTTGCAAGGCAATGGGGTTAAGTGGCTTGCCTAAGGCCACACAGCTAGGTAATTATTAAGTGTCTGAGTCTGGATTTGAACTCAGGTACTCCTGACTCCAGGGCCAGTGCTCTATCCACTGCACCACCTAGCCACCCCTAAATCATTGATTTTTAAAAGGGTTGCTCTTAACTGATGTTTCTAGATTGGATAAACTCTAAGGGAGTAAGTATGCAGATGGAAAAGCAAAGGGTGGAAACCTAAATCTCATATTATGTCCAAGGAAGAAGAATGGATAATAGAAAGAAAGATCTTTTAGGAAGAAATTCAGGGGAATGTGATATCATGGAAATCAAGGAAGGTGAAGAGGTTCTTCAAGGACAGTCTAGACAGTGTAAAATGCATCAGAGAGGGTTGTTTGCCAACAGTAAAAGAAGTATTAAATGAATTTTTGGTATATAACCAAAGGAAGCACATTGATGAGTACCTTGGCAGCACACTCTTATAACTGACAAATCGATACTGTCACATTCAATAGCCCATTTCACATAGGATACTGGCCACATATTCTTCATGTGGGATTTCGGGTCCACCATGGAATGGATAACCCACAGGTCAGCAAGCTTATGTGATGCAAAATTATGTTGAGAGGTCATGGTAGATTTTCAAGTGCCTGCACAAGGGGTTTTGTCTGTCTGATGTAACAGAAGAATCAAAAAGTTTAGAGCAATTTCCACCAAACAGTACCTTTGGGTGTTTCAAATAAACAAGTTTGATTGAACATGCTTTTTATTTCTTAAATAAGAGCAGGTTTGGTTTTGCTGGCTATCTCATCTTGCAGAACTTTTCCAGATCACAGTCGCCCTGGGTTTTTTTCCCTTTGAAAATGAAATCCAAGCACCCAGTGTGCAAACATGATATTAACTCTACCTGTTGCCAAAACCCTAGGGCTCTAATACATCAATCCAAGTCCCTTACCAAAGGAAAGAAACCCAAAGCCAGTGAGCATCAGTGTTTAATGGAAAAATTAAATTGTTCTCAGCTGAGGCACAGAAAGTATCATTTGAAACAGGCTGGGCATCAATTTAATAAAATTCTTTTAAGCTGTTTTCCTTTACAATATATGGAGAAGTGGAATAATTTTTCAATTTAATTACTTTATATAAAAGGGAGGGGTTTGAATTAATCTCCTTTGTTTTTAAAAAATGGACACTCAGAATTATCCTCTTCCCCTTCCTTCATTCTCCAACTATGTGTAGACAAGTTTGTGTAGTTATTTCTCTTTTGAGGGAGAATGGTTCATCCTGCTCTAAAAGGAAAAAAAGCAAAACTGAATTCAAATCATCCTGGGAACATGCTTCTTAAAAGAGGGGATTTACAAAACACAGTCAGCAGATCATGCGTCATTGTGAGAATACCATTTGCTGACAACTCATTTTTATATATGAGTAAGCAAAAAAAGAAATAAATAGGGAAACTGCATATGACCTCAAGACAAATCTAAGAACTATGCTATATATGTGTAAATTTTTTTTCTGTGTATATTTTTTACTCCTTTGCAATGTGTTTATATGGTCTCAGGAGAAAAATTGCTTGGGATGATGTTAGACATCTGGGTTTGTAAGACTGGGGGATAACTATAGAAACTGCTAGCTTTGTTCCCAAATTAATTGGGAAAAAACATTTTTGATGAATAAAATGAATTTTTTAGCTGAAAAAGAAAACAACTAGTTAAGAGAAGCATATTGAAATATACATTACATATCAAGAAAAAGGGTGGAATAGGAAATCAGTATATTAGAGACGTATACATGAAAAAGGCCAGAAATGCATATAAATGTCATTTCAAAAACACCTGGGACAGAAGGATGAGATCTATTGAATTACCCAATGGAAACATATTACTGAATTAGCCAATCATGCCAGGAAAAACAAAAGAAGTTTCCAGCTCTACAGAGCACACTTCATCTTCAGTATAACAGCATTTGTTACTGAATGGAATTTAGTATAAGGCAGATCTGTCTTGGATTCCATTTGAATACGTTTAGTTACTGAAATGGGGTGGGGGAAGACCTTTTTATAAGGTAGCCTAATGGCTCAGTCCCTGAGACACTGAAACTCCAATATAAACAAAAGGTTTCAGGGGAAAATACTCTCTTTGCTGTCCAGTTAGACTGAAATGGACCTAAGAAGACATACTATTCTTGTTAAATAGTTGCAACAAAGAACAAAACAATCAGCAAAATAACCATACCTGACAATGTATGCTACACCCCAAAGACATTCTATGTCTATGGGTACCCATCTCTCTACTAAGAAGGAAATATATTTTATTTCTGCTCATTGAGATCAAGATTGGTAATTTCATGTCTCTATTTTTAGTAATTTCTCCTCAAAATTCATTGTGGTGTATAAATGGCAGCTCAATGGATAGAGTGTTGTGTTTGGAGTGAGGAAGACAAGAGGTCAAATGTGGACTATATGATTCTGGGTAGGTCACTTAAAATCTGATTACCTCAGTTTTCTTAACTGCAAATTGGGGATATAATCTTACTTATCTCACAGGATTGTTGAGAGGGTCAAATGAGATAATATTTGTAAAGCACTTAGCATGGTGCTAAATGGCACATGAGAGGTGATATATATATATATATATATACACACATATATATATATATATACATATGGGGAAGGGAATAAGCATGTACACACACACACACACACACATATATATATATATATATATATATATATATATATATATATATATATATATGTACATGCTTATTCCCTTCCCTACTCCTTAACACTCTTTCCTCTTAAATCCTGGGAGTGATGCCAGTAGGATATAAGTTCTGTTTAGTGTCTACCAAAATAAAATACTTCAAATACATTATATATATATATATATATATATATATATATATATATATTATTTTTTCTGCATTTAGTTCTGGCAGTAAACTGCTTGCTGTCAGATAACCTGCCTACCTAATTACAGAAATACTTATCATCAACAGGTTGACCACTAAGTCATGAATTCTTGGGTTAGGGTTAGGATTAATAAATGGGTTAGGACATTAAAAGCACATGCTCCTATATTTTAATACATACAAATTTTTTTATCAGTACAGATATTCTTATTCCTCCTCTTCCTCCTCCTCCCCCTCCCCCTCCTCCTCCCTCTCCTTATTTCTTCTTTTTCTTCTTCTTCTTCTTCTTCTTCTTCTTCTTCCTTTCTCCTTCTTCCTTCTTCCTTCTTCTTCCTCCTCCTCCTTCTTCTTCTTCTTCCTTCTTCTTCACTCATCTACTTCTTTCTTCTTCTTCACTTGTCTGCTTCTCCCTAAACCCTGTTTGCTCTCTACCTAGTGTGTTGGGGATATTTCCTTAAAGTTTTTTATGCATGTTCTGGGAAAAGAGTTGGATTGTCAATTTGTTTTCCAGTTTTGATGTTCAGTTGTTTTGATCACATTTATCTTTGATCTTTGGGGTTTTCTTGGAAAATATATTGGAGAGGCAAACCACTTCTTCTCTAGTTCATTTTACAGATGAGAAAACTGAAGTGGATAGTGTTAAGTGACTTGCCTCAATCTCACAACTTGTAAATGTCTGAAGTCAGATTTGAACTCAGAAAGATGCTTCTTCCTGACTTCAGGCCTGGTATTCTGAGTAGCTCAGCTCATTTTATAAACATACCACCCCTGGATATATTTTGTGACATATATGTGATATATTTTTTGAGGGTAAGGCATGCTTTCTTTAAGCCACACCTTATCTCTTCATTGATTTTGGGTTACCTATGATTTTGAGTCTTCAGAAATATTACCCCCACAAAATAGATTCTAGGCAATTATTTTCTTTTGCAGTAAAGGCAGCAGAATGATGAAAAGAGAGGGCCAGTGGTGCCAAGGATCACTGTTTTTAGATTGTCCATGAAGATTAAATTACAATTGGAACTCGAAATTTGTGATATTTGACTTGATGAATGAATTAAAACACTACTTGAGGAAATGAATTGTATATTAGTAGATTTAAAGGAAATTCTTATATAACTAAAAATAGAAGATGTTATAAAAGTAGAAAAATATAAAGAAGTTGCAAATAAAGCAATGGTTCACAAATTTTCCTCTGAGAGGTAAGTAAAATGAATTAGCAAAGTTGACTAAACCTGCTCATAAGGGCTACAAGAAATACGGGATACTTGGTCATCTTATCTTGGAATGCTTGCTGATAAATATAGACAAGAAAGCCACCATGAAGTTAGACAACTTCTGCTCATATTTTCATACCTGCTTTTCATTATGAAGTCAAGAAATAGTATATGTTAAGACAAGACCTAAATTAAAGTCTGGTGAATTAGAAAGAAGAATATATATATATATATATATATATATATATATATATATACAATATATACACACACACAAATATTAAATTAGTCATAGCCATCAAATCTGTATATATGTTTTGGAAAATTTAGGATAAAAAATAAAAGAAATCAGATTACTCAGAAGTCTTGTGCATTAATATCATAAATATGTTCTTTAAGGTCAATTAAGATTTAAAGTTGGTGACAACTAAAAAAGATCACAGACAAACATGTACAAATAAAATTTCAATATTTTAACAGTCAAAAAGTTTCCTACAATTTAAGAATGAACAGTTTATGTGTTTAACGGTTTATAGATTAACTGGAACAAATTTAAAGTTAAAATTATCATTAAATTTGAAGAAACAATAATTAAGATGACATTCACTAAGTTACAGTGTCTATAAATGAAGTGATTTCAATGAATAGTTGATTAAAAAATTGGAAGTATGTAAGTAAAATATATTGATTCTAATTATTACCATTTCTTGGGCTTAAATGATGTCAGTAGTTGCCCATGGAACCCAAATACCAACCACTTCAATTAGAAAATGTTTGATTCCTCTTTCTAAACAGAGAGACATGGCAGCCAATGACAACACCAGCTGACAATAGAAGTTTACTTGCAAACCATTACAGAAGTAGATGGTGGATAATTATAAACATCATAAGTCCAACTATGGCAGGGTTGCCATTTAGGGAATTAGGTTTTTTTAGTCATTTCTATTTGTGATTGTCAAATGATTTGATTGTATCTGGTCTCAACACAACTTTTTTTTTTTAGGTTTTTTTGCAAGGCAGTGGGGTTAAGTGGCTTGCCCAAGGCCACACAGCTAAGTAATTATTAAGTGTCTGAGACCAAATTTGAACTCAGGTACTCCTGACTCCAGGGCCGGTGCTCTATACACTGTGCCACCTAGCCACCCCACAACACAACTTGTTAAATAATATTCATGACCTCACAAATGGCTAAGCCTTGTAATTCATAATAAAAACACCAATCCAAAGGGTAATGTATATTAATTACAACACAGCAATAACAAAAATGGTAACTAGCATTTACTTAGCATTTTAAGACTTGCAAAGTTCTTTCTTCACAAATCCTCTGTGTTAAGTAGTGCAACTATTATTTTTCAGATGAGGAAACTAAGGTTAAATGACTTGTTTGTACCTGTATAGTAGTTTCTTATTATGATATGAAGTTGAATAGTAGTAGGACTGTTAGATTTTCTTACAGATCAGCATGGTAGTAAGAGCTATGCCATGCTTCAACACTTAAAAGCACCAAGTATCAACAATTAGGAACTAGAAGCTAGTGTCTGAGGTCAATCGGCAAGGTAAGTAATTATATAAATATAAGTGCTGAACCCCTCCAAATGGCTCAACTCTTTCTCCAACCTGGTGAAGTGAATATTACTGTCCCCATCCTCCTGAAAATTCACACGAAATTTGCTTGTTTACATTGCTGTGGGATAATTTATCTTTCTATTCATTCTAGGTTCTTTTTAAACTCAATTCAAAACAAATGGGAGCCTATTGAATAGGTAACTCAATAAATATATCTTGCATTGAAAATACCAATAGATAATGATGTGGATCATAGTTAATAATAGCCAGCATTTTATAATATTTTCAAGATTTCCAAAGCCTTTTATATATAAATATTACCTCATTTCATTTTATCACCAATTCTGGAAATAGGTGTTATTAGTTTCCTCATTTTGACATGAGGAAATACACACACACACACACACACACACACACACACACAAACACACATATTTACAAATTAAGTGACTTCACTAGTCTCACAGAGTTAGTAAATGTCTGAGGTTGGATTTGAACTCAGGTATTCTAGACTCCAAAACAGCAGTCTCGAAGCTAATGGAAGAAAGCAGATTGTGTTGGGGGAAATTTCATATGGCTAGATACAAATAATGACTCTCCTGAAGTGATTGCCTGTATTTAAATTTGTACTAATCAGTGCTTATAATTATGTGAAATAATGTATGATTTCAAATAGTGTGAGCACCTATAACAGGATTTATTTATTTGCTTTTGCATTATCTGTGATGGTTTAAATGCTCACAGATAATATCTTTTTTTTAATCCTAATATTTCCCTTTGCTATCTTGTAGCTGCAAATCATAGAATGCTATGAGGAATTATAGAGGGATTAGGTTTGTTTTGCCTGTATCCAGAGGACAGAACTAGAAACTATAGACAGGAGTTGCAAAGCAGTGTGATAGAAGGAGAAACCTAATGATTGTATTTTTTTTAAAGTTGAATTAGTTGCATTTGGAATTTGACTACTGAAGTTTTCATTAATGTTTTTAAAAAGGATTCTTGTTAAGTTATTGGTTGGATTAGATCTAGGCTTTGAAGGTCCCTACCATCTCTTAGAATCTGTGAACTCAAGAGGCAACATCTAGGAAATTATGACCACAAAAGGAGGGGAACTATTCATATTCTGAGTGAGGAATAACAGATGTAATTCAAGTATTGCAATAGTATCCAAGGAATGGTAAAAGATTCAGCATAAATCATGCAAGATTATGCTGAGTATATCCTCTATGGGGGTTTTAGAGAAGGCTATCCACAAATATTGGTCACCACAAAAAGATGCAAATGGATTGTGATCTGCATCAGTGAAAGGGTTATCTTCATTGTTTGTGTGGCACAAAAGGAAGTATAACAGGAAGGATTTTGACAAAAATAATATAATATTCTTCTGGGACATACCCTGATTTATTTTCTAAAAGTTAGTGGGGCTTGAGGGTTCCATGAATTCTTGAAAAACATTTCTAAAAGGAACCTTTGGGAACAATATATAAAGTCTCTCCCCAAACATTACACCTAATGCAGACCCTTTGTAATAAGCCTTCAGTTCAGTTAAATTCATCAAACATTCATTAGGAATTTATTTACAGGGCACTTTACTAACTGTTGGGGATAAGAGGACAAATGACATAGTCTCTGATTCTCAGGGAACTTGCAATCTAATAAAATATAATATCCAAAGAAAATGTTGGCATGAACTGTTCTTTAGGATACATAAAGACTCAAATAAGTATGGACATAGAATTTTACAGAGTATTGAAGGTGAAATAAATTTCAGACATCATTCAATCCAATCCCCTCATTGCATAATTGAAGAAAGAGAGGATCATAAATAAAATGATTTGCCCATAGTCTCATAGTTAGTGCTCCTTCCAATATACCATATATTCAACATGATCCTGACCAAGAAAGAATCACAGAATCTTCAAGTTTATATTTTGAGACATATAGAAACTTGGAGAGCATATAGGCCAATGTGATGCAGGACTTTCCTACATACCATTTCTTGTAGGCTCTCTTTTAGACTCCGTTTTTTTTTTAAGGTTTTTTTTTTTGGCTAGGAAATGGGGTTAAGTGGCTTGGCCAAGGCCACACAGCTAGGTAATTATTAAATGTCTGAGACCGGATTTGAATCCAGGTACTCCTGACTCCAGGGCCAGTGCTTTATCCACTATGCCACCTAGCCGCCCCCTAGACTCCGTTTGAATGGGAACTTGCATTCATCCTATTTCACTTTCAAGAAACTCTAGTCATTCAGAAGTCTTTCCTTAATGTCTGGCACTATTTTGTGTAGGCTTCTCACCTTATATTCCTTCACCTCAGCTATATCCCTCCCCCATTCTGACCTTCTCCAGTTGTACTTCTCTTGGGGTGTACATATGGAGACTGACTGACATCCTCCTCTCAGCTGTTCAGCTCTCTTTTTTAATCTTCCCTTTCTATATTAGAATGCAAACCTCTGGAGGATATAAAGTATCTTTCTTTCTGTATCTCTGTTTTATAGTCTCAGTACTTAAAAGAGTACCTGGAATACTTCTATTTTCAAAATACTTTGAGTTTCAATAATATGCATTAGTTGATTTCTCATAAAGACATTTTTTGTTGTTGTGCAGATCAAGAAGTATTTTAAAATGACTACTTCATTATGTAGCAGATTGAAAACCTTTGAGAATTCAAGATATTAATTTAATTGAACACTAAACAATGCTTTTGCTTAGGCTGTCTGTTTAAAATCAATGCATATATTCTTGGACCCATACCCCAGTTCAAGTTTTTTGAAGACAAAGAACATTTGCATCAGCCTTACTTATTCCATAATTTCTCTCAAAGTCTCTGTGATTTTCCAGATCTTGGTGATTATTCAATCTCATCTTATATTTCTTTTCTTCCTGTCCCATTTGCATTTCCACACAGGATAGGAAGAAGAGTGATGAGTGAGACTGACTAACCATTTCCTTTCTCCTTTCTTAGGTTTTTCTTTTTTTTTTTGTTATGACTCAGGAAGATCATAGTCTAGCACTGAATCAAGCATATGAGGTGGTTGATCTGATGAAAGAAACCTTTTTTACTTCTTGAAAGCCTGGAATTATTTTTTTAAACAGAGTTGCTAACATTGTATTATTAGGGTAATCTGCTTTTATTTATCATATACAGGTATTCAGGTCAGATTTGTCTGAGACAAATCTGTAAAATAAGTGATATTTCCCCTTTTCCTTTACTTCTGTCCTTCCTAACCTTGCTGTACATATCCTTCAGATCAAAAGGATAATAATAATATTGCCATTAAAACATAAGAGAGAAGTAATTTGTTTCTTTTTTTCTCTCATGGGATTATTTGCATTTTAAAAGAGATCTGAACAAAGAGTACATCAAAGAAATGGTTCTCTAACTGAAATTTCATATAACATGGTATTTGAAAGAAAGAGGGGAAGACCCTTTTCATGATTTTTGACCTCCCTTTTAGATGTCCCCTTCGTAAGTTACTTAATAGGTAGCATACAAATGATTGCAATGGAACAAAATAGATTTATATTTCAGATATCTTGGAGTGTTTTCAGAACACTTGATAATTTCAGGGGATTGACTGGATATGGATGGGTTTCTACTCAGATGAGAAACAATTCATAGAAATGGAAGAGATAGAATTTCAAAAGAGGGTTGAAGGAAAAGAGGGGAGATTTTAAGGAAATAGAAGATTTCATTGCTCACATTTGAAATTTTTAACCTGATTTCAGAAATTGGTCTTCTTCCAACAAATATTTACATATATTTTTTGAGATTACATCTACTCTGTCAAAGAAGGGTGTTGAAGTAGACATTAAGAAAATTTCATACTTTAAAAACTAATATTTAGAAATAAACTTAGTTGGGGAGTAATTATTTAAAACCCCTCAAAATCTTATATTTTTTAAGAAAATGATTTGCAATTGGTTCCCTTAAATAGAAAGCTCTCTTAGGATATTTGAAATGTATACTTATTACAAAAAATGATGTATATCTATATCATAAATGGTATCCTCTCTGCTTATCTTTCACTTTGATGATACCATCTTATGAACCTGTTTTAAAGGTGGGGGGGGATAGTGTCTATTGGAATAAAGACTCTTGAGACAGGAGAATTTAGTTTTTGAACTTTCTTGACATCCTGAAAATAAATGAAGGGGATCATATTTTGATCACAAATATTTGTTGATTTTAGTAAGCAGTATATAGTGTGGAATTAAAGAAATTCATAGCCCAAACTGATTAAGTATCTCATATTTTTAGTGTTCTTTTTATTGATTGAGAGATTTGATTATGTATTATTATGGACTGAATGAATTGCAAGAAAAAATTATTTCTGACTCAATGTTTGGGACAATCATTTTCAGTTCCATCCTAGGATTAATTTATGCCATTTCCTTATCCTAAGAAAATAATTCTAATTGTACATAATGTACTGAAGAATGTTACAAATTTTGTTTTCTTTAAAAACCTGCAATTTAAAATGGAAAAGATAATAAGAGAGTGAACAGAAAGAGAAAGAAAGAAGATGGAAATCTGTGGGAGAAATGGAGCTAATGTCAATTCCACTTTGCACAGTAAGATTAACATAGTACACAGGACGAATGAAACGAATCATGGAGTAATCCAAGAAATAGAGGGACTCAGAAAGGACAGACGTGACTTGGGCCTCCTGGCTTGGACTGCCAAGAATTGAACATGGCAATTAAGAAATTGATACATGCAACAGTGAAGGTATTCACATAACTCCCACAACACAAAACAGACCTTCCAACACTGAATTACTTCCATCTTGTGCTTTATTAGACAGCTATGCTCAAGCTGAGCCCACTGTCAACCCCTGTAAAATGCTACACTATGAATCACTTTCTCTCCAATGAAAGGAGAATATGTTACAATTAGTATTTATGATTTATGAAAATACTGACAAAACAGATCTGGCTACAGTCTGAGTCATAAAACCTGGTACTGTATTTCTCCTTGACAGAAAGAATACGTTTCATTTGATTCAATTTGTAAAATTAATGAAATATTTATACTTATGGATTTTTTCATTCCAGAAATAACATTCTAAAAATATAGACTAATTTTTAAAATTAAAGTAAATTTAACCAAAATACTTATTCTTTATCTCTGAAGGTAGATCTTTGAAGGTTTTAATATTTCAAAGCTTTTTTTTTGAATTGGATGTTTTCCCAGCTTTGAATGTAGACATTTATCTCCATGACTGAGAAGGAAGCTATTGCTATTATGTGAAAGGAAAGAAAAGTAAGGAAGGGAAGGGAAGGAATGAGAAAGAAAGGAAAATGAAATTTATGAGATATACCAAAGTTAAGGAAGTTCTTACTTGTTCTGTTCAGGATGGAATCCAGGGGCTAATTAGGTCCATAATAAATTCTTTTTAAATGGCATATACTTGAGAAATTATCTACTATTTTAATCATTCCCCTTATAAGATCCTGGGGTGAGATACTGAAAATATGAGGTTGGGTATTCCTCAAAGACAGCTTATTTTAGGATTCTAATGCAGAATCCTTCACACCCCCATCTGTCATCAATCTTCTGCTTACCAGATTAGTTCCATTGTTTTTGTCTAATGCACCTGTTTGCAAAGGCATCTAGGACTCTTTGTCCTAGTTTCTACTTAATTCTTGAGACAAGACTTCTTTGCTTCAAATACCAGAATCTTAGTTTGATTACTTTTCCAAAATAGAATACTAATCATAGATGAGGAAACTGCCTCTTCAAATGCAAGTCAACATTTTCTCTGAAATTTATAGTTTTAGTTTTCTAGAATAGTGAAAGGTTAAATAACTTGCCCAGGGTAACATAACTAGTCTATCAGAAAAGAGACTTGAACCCAGGTCTTCCTAACCTTAAGGTCAGCTTTCTATCTTCTAGGCACTTAGATGATAAAGTGAGTAGAACACTGGACCTGAAGTCAGGAAGACCTGAGTTTAAATCTGGTCTCAGTTATTTATTAGCTGTGTGACTTTTGGACAAATCATTTCTGTGTCAAAGTTTCTTCAACTGTAAATTGGGGATATTAATAGCAATGTTATGATATGAAATTATATTTATAAAAAGTGTTTAGCCTAGACATAATGCAAATGCTAGCCATTGTTACTATATTGTCAGCTTCTCTATGCCCAGAAGATTAAAAAAGGAAATCCCATATGTAACTGATATATATATATATATATATATTATATATATATACATATATATAATATATATATATATATCTTGTTTACTTCAATAGTTCAATGGATCTCTTAGATATGGATATTTGCTCCAATGATTCAGAATTTAATGCATCCTATCCAAATCATATTCAAACCCTCAAGAAGTTTCCCAGATATCAATGAGTATATTGACTCTTATTGGGTCATTTTTCTTTTAAACAAGCTCATCTTTTTTCAATCAAAAATTTATCTAATTACATCCTTTACATAACTTCTCCACCGTAACTCTATGGCTTGCATACAATCATACTACTCTCTGTTGCTTTTTAGGTGAGCCATAATTTCAATTCTAAGGAGAGTAGCATTGTGTCACTCATCAATATTTAGCATCATTGAGAAAAAAAGTGATATT
Source organism: Macrotis lagotis (assembly GCF_037893015.1). Classification (NCBI taxonomy): domain Eukaryota; kingdom Metazoa; phylum Chordata; class Mammalia; order Peramelemorphia; family Peramelidae; genus Macrotis; species Macrotis lagotis. The sequence goes on from NC_133666.1 coordinate 408,277,851, forward strand.
AAAAAAAAGAACTTTGCATTCTTCCAAAGGTTAATTCAGTTCATTCTTTTCTAATATAGAATTCACCTCTGAATTGGTATGTCCCTGGCAAAATAATATAAATATAAATAAATATATAAATAATCTATAGGCTTTGTGAATCAGTTCCTCTATAAGGATATATATATATATGTATATAGTTAGCTGTGTATATGTAGTATATATATATATATATATATATATATAATTTGTACACATTATAACATAAATCAATATATAATTTATGTATGCATTTTATATGTATGTGTTTATGTGTATATATATATATATATATATATATATATATATATATATATATATGAAGGACTGAACCACAAGGTCTGCAAGTTGTCAATCCAAATTTATATTACCATTTGAATAAAGCATTTTTAGCCACTTTTTTCCCCCTCACTAAACTTTGAGTAATTGTATATCTTATTTAATAGCTTCTAAGGCATTCTGAGGCTAGATGCAATCTGTATCATCCAAAAACAGGAGTTGTTGTTTATTGTTCTGTTATTTCTATGACTTCACTTGAATATAGGGTAGACTTAAGATGAATCTCACTTCAACTTGAATTCTCCTGGATCTCATCCTTTATAGTGCAAATACCTTTGACAGGAATTGATATCCCCATTTTATGCCTCAGTTTATGAATGAATGAATGCAAAACAATTTAAACACTCAATTCAAAACTGTCATAGTGATAGGGAATTAGAAAAGCAGAACAGTCTCTACTCTTAAGGAAATCTATTCAGTTAGGGCAGGGATTACTTACCTTTTATATATTAATTGCTACTTTGGTAGTTTGGTGCAATCTATAGGCTTCTCAGAATAATTATTTGTCATTTATATTCATAATTAAAGAAAATACTGTTTCATTTTGAGGTTATTGAAAATGAAGATATATTTGTTTCCCCAACCAAGTTCATTGACCCACTAAAATCTACCTTAAATCCCAGAAACCAGATTAATCCAAGACAATACCAAAGGACTAGTGATGAAGCCTATTATCTGCCTCTAGAGAAAGAAATGTTATTGTTTGAATACAGACTGAAGCATGCTATTTTCACTGTTTCCATTACTTTTTATATTGAGTCTTCTTATACAAAATAGCCCATATGAAAATATTTTATAGGATTGAACATGTATAACTCATATCTGATTGCTTGCCATCTCAGGAAATGGAGAAGGAAGGAAAGAGAGAAAGAATTTAGAATCAAAATTTTAAAAAATGTTTAGAATTGTTTAACATGTAATTGGGGAAAAACAAAATATATTTAAAAGAGAAACAAGAAAAATCCAAAAAGAAACACATTTGTAATATTATAAAGTGAGTCTAAAAAAAAGTGAAGCAAAATCATTATGTGATAACATCTCAGACTCATTAGAAAGGACAAATCTAATGTACTAAAAGACAGAAATAAGAAGAAATATTTTGAATTAATAAATTTCAGATAAAATTTTAAAAGCCTTTTAAAAGTGGACCATTGAATTTATTAATAAAACAATTGCTTTTTATCATGTACTATTTCAAATAAACTATTATAAGTATAGTGAGAATTTGCTATTAGGAAAACTCTTTTGGAGGCCTTTTATTGTCCTGGCTTTTAAAAACATCCCTGGGTGGGGAGGGGTGAAAAACTTTCCCAGAGGAAAATGAATGGTAAATTATAGATATGTAGATAGAAGTTAAAAATTCAAATATCACATGTGAAAGTTTTACAAGCAGGAACCTTCTTATGAGGATGTTAATATATTCCTATTTTTACAGATGTGAATGCATTCCTACCTCAGAATAATATATTTGCTTGTATAATGGAGTTCAGTTTTCCCCTGCTCAACTCAGTACTTTCTATATCTTCTAATTCAAAAGAGACCACCACTCACTGCAGGAGGGTGTGGGATCCCAAGCTGAGAGAACAGATATATTTTGTTTACTTAAGATTAAGCTTACTTTATAAAGATACAAAATTCAATATTCATCATCACTGTAATGTCTTATGCTTGGATCATGGAAAGTCACCTTTCGATGTCTTCTAGTGCTGAAAAATTAGTGGTGTATCAGTTTATCAATATAAAGAAATATATAGCAGGCCCTGATAAAAAATTTTTAAGCAATTGAAATTCTAATGAAAGATGAGAATTTTAAGAGCCAAACTAAATCTTACAGTGAATCTATTCCAGGAAACTGAGGCACAGAGCAATACCAAGCAAGTTTGTTGTAGAGATTCAAGTCTCTCAGCATCTAGTTTGGGGTTCTTCTCAACACTTCACAGATGACTCCTTGACCAAATTATTTTCATATGTCAAAGATTTCCAACGGAAGCTCTTGGAGACCAGAGCCCCTTTCATTTCTGTCTTCCTGCTTCTTAGGACATAATAGGTGTTTGCTGAATTGAATTACATGAAAGCAGACTTCTTTCCAACTCTCTATATTTTCCCCAGTAAGATTTATTTTTGTCCTTTGGCCAATAGCTTATAAACTCTTAATTAGGTGTCTAGGTCAGGCATGTTGAGATATACATAATTATCTATTTATGTGGGTGAGTGATGATTGTGGTTTTCTGATAAGGAACACAATTATTATTCCACAGCTTTTCCCCTTCCCTCCTCCTTTTCAGCTTTTCCTTTCTGTGAGGGAATTTTTGCAGTAAAAAGAGTCTGCTTTTTTTTGACATGATCTGGATGTTACCACCTCCTATAAGAGACTTTCCCTCATTTCCTCAATTGTGAGTGGCTCATTCTCCTAGCCCTATGGAAAGCACATTGTATTTACTTCATATGTAGTTTGTACTTCACTCTCTCTGTCCTGGTTTCCTCTAGTAGAATGTAAGCTTCTTGAAGACAGGAAGGTTTTTGCTATTTTACTTGCTATCCCTAGGTTTAGTCAGGAACAATGTTGTTGTTCAGTCATGTCTGATTCTTTGGGACCCCCATGGACTCTACTGTCCTTGGGATTTTCTTTGTTGCTCTTTTTGTTTGTTTGTTTGTTTGTTTTAGATTTTTCAAGGGAGTAGGGTTAAGTGGCTTGCCCAAGGCCACACAGCTAGGTAATTATTAAGTGTCTGAGGCCGCATTTGAATTCAGGTCCTCCTGACTCCAAGGCCAGTGCTCTATCCACTGCGCCACCTAGCCGCCCCCCTTGGGATTTTCTTAGCAAGCACACTGAAGAGGTCTGCCATTCCCTTCGCCAGTGGGTTAAAGTAAAGGTTAAGTGACTTGCCCAAGGTCACAAAGCTCATAAGTATCTGAGGTCTAATTTGAACTCAGGCCTTTTGTGATATCCAGCATTGAATCCACTGAGACATCTAGATGTCCTAGGCCTAACACAATACCTGATAACAAATACTTTTTGTAATTATTACTGATCTTTGCATTTTGAGAGGGAGTGGTTATCTGCCAGATTATACCATAGTATGGGATGAGGTGGGTGTTGTTATCTTCAGAACTATATGTGAGTTGGGGTCATTTTCTGTAAGATAGTATAACAAGTATAACAGTAATAACTATGACTGTATTGAATTATTACTGCAGCCAATTAAAAATTAACATACTATCTCTCATCTTCAGTATCATTCCATTTTTTTTCATAGATTTAGAACTGATAAAGATTTTTGATCAATTTCCTTCATTTTCATATCTAAGGAAACTGAGAACTAGAGAAATTAAATGACTTGCTCAAAGTCACAGAGGTAGTAAGAGAGGCTGAACTCAAACGCAGGTCTTTCAATTTCAAATCCTGTTACCTTTCCCAATGTATTGTACTTCCTACACAAATAATTAATAGGTACCATATTTTGGGTGACAATAACCTTGATGGAGATGTACCTTATCCAATCTAGGGATTATTGTGATTATCTTTTTATTTTTCATACGTGCCACTAAGTTCTCTTACAAGAGATTTTCCATACTCAGATAAGTAGATTGTCCTAATCACTTAATTAAATGAACCTGAGTTAAACTCAAGTTAAATAAGCTGTTTTATGTGCTGTCATTATCTGTAAATAACAAAATAAAACAAAACAGGCTTTTGCAAAGAAGTATATATTGTGTTCTGGAAGTATGTCTATGAATTATTTTCTCTCTTTCTTTCTCTCTGTCTCTGTCTGTCTGCCTCCATCTCTTATCTGTCTGCACATACACATATCTATCTATGTTTATATTTTTGTCTATGTATGGAACTGTAGCTATCAGAAAAAAATCAGCAGAACATATAATGGGGAGATGTTTCTCTTGAAAGGGTAATGGGATTTCTGTTTTTCAGTCACAATATCTTTCTTGACAAGTCTGGGTTACTTGTATATGTATATGGAGAAATTTAAAATTTATTCACTTGACTTTGCTAGGAAAATTCTGAGAGGTAACTGAAGAGGCAGTGAACATTGGGTGTGAAGCTAGAAGGTAGGGCAACTCCTGCTTGTTAGTCATAGGTCAGTTCTATAATTTTTTTTATATTAGTCCTTAATTATTCATCTATCCTCCCCAGTCCTCTTAGGTCTCTTTCCTTTCTTTTTTAATTTTTCTGCAGATATACTGGGGAAAATATAGGACTGTGTGAGTGGTTATGTTGAGTGTACTTGGAGAAGAGAACTATAGCAATGAACAGAGGTGGAGAACCATGGATTAAGGGCCAAGGATAAGTGAAATGACCTGGAAATGATTCTACAGAGAGGAAGCAATAGGAGGGTGTTTACTACAAATTGATATCATCCAACCTCAATTGGACCCTCTCAGAAAAAGTGCAATTTTATTTTATCTCTCCCTAATTGAAGAGCTGGATTCAAGGTCAGTCTCTTGACATATACTGGCTTTGGACTTTGGGAAAGTTAGTTAAATGTTCAATACTTTAGGTGCTCTCTAAGACTAATTTTAAGAGAAGTTGGCAAACTGCATTGTTAGAGGGAGTTTCCTCATGTAGGAATTCCCTACGCCAATTAAATTATAGGAGCATAGCCAAGATATGGTGGAGTTGTAGGAAACAGTACAACTGAACTCACTTCTATAATAGTCTTTGGAACAGATCTAAAATGTATCATATAAAATCATGACTGGGAAATCCAGAAAAAGTCATAATGAGAGGGAAGCTAGGTGGCACTGTGGATAGAGCACTGGCCCTGGAGTCAGGAGGACTTGAGTTCAAATCTTGCCTCAGACACTTAATAATTACCTAGTTGTGTGGCCTTGGGCAAGCCACTTAACCCCATTGCCTTGTGAAAAGCCAAAAAAAGTCACAATGAATCATTTATCCAGTCCAGAAAGAGAAATTTTTGGACAATGAAGATGGGTTAGACCAGTAGCATAGACACAGAGTACTTGAGTGCCTAGAGAGAGGCTGTACATCGAGGCAAGAAGAGGTTCAAGACATATACTGCATTATCACAATGGGGTCAAGTGATAGTTGGCAGGTTTCTCATTTATTATCATTTCCAAGTCATAAATCCATCTGCTTATGGGAGTGACATTCTGGGGTTAAAAAGGTCCTGGCTTATGCACCTTAAAAGGATGAAGTTCAGATGCAAGCTGCTGTTGTGTGGTTGCATAGTGCCTCAGTTCTGGTATCTAATCCAGTCTCAAAAGAATAAACAGAGAGAAAAAAGAAAATAATAATTCTCTCACTCTGAACTCATGGCAGAAAGGTCCCAAGTCAATCATCATTCTACTATTAAAACACAAATCCAGGTCAGGAACTTACAGAGCTCAGACCAAGTAATCAGACTGTCCTATAATGGACCATTTGGAAGCACCAAAAGCTTGCAAGTCACTATTGTACCTGAAATCTTGGAATAAAATAATATTCTAAGAATACAGCAACAGGAACAGCACTGTTTTTCCCTCCAGATGCTACAAAATTTCCTCAAATTCTGTCAAGTCTAAAGTCAAGAAGTAGGCTAGAAGGACGGGTAAAGGGAAAAAAAAAAGGAACCCATTATAAAGAGCTATTCTGGTGGCAGAAAAAATCTCAAGACAAGTCCCAAAGAAAAGAATGACTAAAACACATATGCAACCTCAGAGAAAAACATAGCTTGGCACAAACTCAACTAGAACTCCTGACAGAGATGAAGCAAGAGTTAAAAAAAAGAGATAGAAAAAAATGAGAGTTAAGGAAGAAGGAATTGTAAAGGGAATTAACAGCTTGGCATAAGAAGTACAAAACTTTGCCCAGCAACAAATCCCTGAAAATTACATTGAACTAATAGAAGCCAATGACTTCATTAGGCAGCAAGAAATATTCCAACAAAGTCAAACCATTAAAAATCCAGAGGAAAATATAAGTTATCTCAAAGCAAAAGCAATTGACCCGGAAAACAATTTGAGGAGAAAGAAAATTTAATAATCTATGGGTTAGTTGAATATTGTGTTGTTTAAAAAGTTTGAGAGACATAGTTTTAGGATGATTTAATCATTTCTTAATAAAACTAGCATGTTTATTAAAAAAAAAGAGATCAATGGCATCTACAAATGCCAAAGACCCCTCATAGCAGTGGGTTTGCAGTTTATATACCCTTAGAAGAATGGGCGTTCCTAAGGGTGGCAATTTACTCTGACTGGAGAATAATTAATGAAAGAATGAATATCCTAATGAGATGTGGGCTCATTCTAATAAGGGTCTTGGATGTATGTGATTTGGATCACCCAAGTCTTGGTCAAAGGGACTTATCAATTTCCAAATTATGTCTGAAAAAAAGGAGAATTCACATTTTCCCAGGACTGTCTGAGCAAACACAATGAGCAGAAATTCACAAATTCTCTCAGCCTGGTTGGGTAAGGTTTTACCTAAGATTTCTCACACTAATTGATTTCTAGATAGGAAAGTGGAAAAGGGGGAAAACTTGGTTCTTATTTCAATTATTAATTATTAATACAAGATGAAATGCTCATTTTCCCTAAAATCAGGAAAAAAGTCCTGCTATCATATTTCAAGAGCTCTTAAAATTGCCCATATCTTTTACAACTAGAGAACAAAGTAAAAGTAGAAAGAACCCACTGGTCATCTCCTGAAAAATAACCACAGGATGAAAACTCCCTTGTTACATTATAGTCAAATTCCAGTTTCCAAATCTGAAAAAAAAAATATTGCTTGCAGACTTCAAATAGTAAAGAATGGTAATTAGTTTTTAACATGTTTTAGCAGCCAACACTATCAGAGAGCAGAAAACTTGGGATATAATATTCCAGAAATCAAAATATATAGTCTTGTAGCCATGAATAACTTACCCAGGAAAACTGAGTATAATGCTATGGGGGAAAAACATTAATGAAAAAGAGCATTTCCTAACATTCCTTATGAAAAGACTAGGGTTTTCTATGCAGAGATGCATGGAAACTTCGAAGTTCAGACATAAGAGTGAAGAGAAACATAAAAAGGTAAATATAAATCATAAATTGTAAAGAACTAAACAAGGATAAACTGCTTACATTTATATAGGGTTGTGTTGGCATCAGGGATCACAGAAAATATCTCATTAGGAAACCAGGGTGTGCTTTGTTATATATTAAATGTCTTAAGGGAAGAATTAAAGACAAGTGAAGAGGAATGCATGGTTGGGAAGGGAGAGAAAGAAAGGTTAGAGAAATTTATCTTCCATAATCAGGTTGTACAAGTTGAAATCTAAAACTAAAGAGGAGGAAGTAAAGTTACTCTGACTGATACCTTATCCTCACCCTCATCTGAACTAGTCAATAGAAGAAAGAATACATGTACACATACACTTATACCTCCTGGATACAAAAATATATTTCACTCACCAGCATTATAGTAGGTAAGTGGGAGAAAGGAGAAGAGGGGATAAGAGATGGATAGATCAAAGAAGAAATTAGAGCCAAGCAAAACAAACACTAAGAATGTACAAAAATATTTATAGTTTTCTTTGTGGTGGCAAAAATAGAATCTGAGGGGACCCTATAAATTGGGGCAATGGATGAACATATTATGGTATATAAAATGTGATAGAATATTATTGAGTTATTAAGCAAAGGTAGAGAGAAATCCAGGAAGACTTGCACAAACTAAGAGTGAAACGTGCAGAACTAGGAGAGCACTTTGTAGAATGAAAACACTATAGTATAGACAGACAATTCTGAACCAATTTGAAGAATCTTTACAACTATTAAAACTTGTCAACAATAAAGATCAACCTTGATTCTAGAACACTAATGATAAAATATGCTACCTACATCCGAATAGAGAGAGGTGAAGAACAAAAAGTATAGAGTGAGACAAAATTTTCTGGGCAGGATCAATGTGGAATTTTAAAAAAGTGACTTTTTATGTTTATAACAGGCTTTCTTTTTCTTTTTTTCTCACAGAGTCAGAGATGATTGAGAGAAAGAATAAGAAGATTCACTTTTGCTAATTGAAATAAAATATTTTTAAAAATTGCAATTCTAATCCCTATCTCTATTTGACAAACTATCCCACTCACACATAAAAATGTGATAAATGTGTCCTCAGTCAGTTATCATGGTTTATGAATGGTAGTCCCTAGTGACTAAGAGTCTATCATGACAGAGTATTGTGAATTCCCCCAATAGTAATACATTGGCTGTTACCCCTGCAACATGGAAGCCTCCTCAAAGCCATCGTTCTAAAATACTGTGAAAAAAAAATTCAGAAAATATGGGACTCCTAATGAGCAACAAAAGCTAAAAATGGAAAATGTGCTATACCGATTGACTTTTTTGTATAAATAGCTCAGAGATGTTTTCCAATTGCAAATTTCCACTACTGTTGAGCTTTTCTCCCCCCAATAGGAAGAAAATTCTTATTAAAGGAACCATGGACATCAATTTCATTGCAAGGATTTCCAACTCATTTTGCAGTAATTAATTTGTTTCAATATGCTGAAAAAAATCCATTTTTCTTTGTTGCAATGTTTTTTGCAGTGCTAGACTACTAGTAAAACTGAAACTGAAGGATGTTTACCAAACCAAACCAAAAAGTTTATTCACTGACTAAAGTCTCTGTCCATTTTGAGGTACTCAGCAGTAAAACATGTTTTTATTCTTTGCATTTTTTTAAAATTTGTTTTTAATTTATGGAATAAAACAAGTGCTGCCAAAACATACAAAAGATGATTGTACATAAAATTGCAAGTTTACTTTGTACATCTTGCTATTTTTTCAAATATATTTCAAATATTTAACAAACATATATAAATTTCTTTTTTTTTCTTCCTTCTCCCATCACTATAGAGATGGCAATGATTAGACACAAATAAGCATATGTATATATATATAATATGTAAAATTATTCTATATATAACTTCTATTTTTCAGTTATATCTCTGGATGCATGTAGCATCTTCATGTGTTCTTTCTAGTTAATTTGGGTATTTATAATAGACAAAATGACTTATTTGCTCAGTCATGTTTAAAACAATGTTGCTATTACTGTATGCAAAGTTCTCTTAGTTCTACTCATTTCACTCTTCATTATCTTGTGAAAGTCTTTCTTTTCATGTTTTTATAAAAATGTATAGAACAGTACTATTTCATCACAATTGCATGCATTTTAGAATTTAATTATTTAGTGGTTTGCTGTTTTACTCTTCCTCTATTTTATTGATGCAAGCATTTAGAGATAAAAATTTTCCTTTATTTACTGTCTTTTGTTGCACCCCCTAGATTTTGATATTTTTCTGAATACTGTTATTCACTTTAATTAAATTACTAATTTTTCTATATTTGTTATTTAATCCATTAGTTCTTTAAGATTAATTTACTTAATTTTCAATTAATTTTTAATACATGTCACTTTGATTCCTAATTAAATAAAATTTTATTGCATTAGAATCTGAAACTTTTAATATTTCTGCTTTTAGCTATAATATCTTATAGTACTAATAAATGATTAGTCTTTGTAAAGCTACCATGAACCACTGAGGAAAAAAAAATATGTTTATTTCTATTTCCATTTAATTCTTTTCAGATATCTATTATGTCTAGTTTAGCTAAAATTCTACTCATTTTGTTAAGTTTTTCTTATTTATTTTTGGTTGGAGTTATCTAGTTTTGAGAGGAATATTAAAGCCCTCACTATTATAGTACATCTCTCTCCACCTATAATTCATTTAACTTTTCTTTAAAAAAATTGATGCTATAAGGTTTGGTATTGACATTGCTCCATTGTCTGTAGTATCTTTAATTAAAATGTCACTGCCCTATTTATCTCTTTTAATTATATTTATTTTAGTCATAACTTTTCTGAAATCATAATTTTTTGGATCAGCTGAAATATAATAAATTTTATTTCAACTTTCCATTTTGATTTTGTGTGTCTTCCTCATTTTTAAAATGTGTTTCTTTTTTACAACATATTGTTGGGTTCTGATTTTTAAATCATTATGCTATCAATTTGCATTTTATGGGTGAGTTCATCCATTCACATTCATACTTGCCAACTCCAAGCTCACTTTCTACCAGTCACTATACCTAGCAAAAAGATGAAACTAGATATCATGGTACATGATCATTAAGTGCTAACAAAAAATTAAACACAATGCACTTGAGGATCAAATATCCATTTCTAAGGTTAGAAAATTTGAGGCATTTTCATTTGTATTTTTCCAGACTCATTGTTATAGGAACTTTGCTGAATGGTTGAAAGAAAATGGTGTAAGGATTCATTATTTTCATTTTGAGATATGATATCACTGTTTTTCTTGAATAAGGAAATGGATGATGAGCAAAGTATGGTATAGTGACTAGTGGAAAGTGAGCTTGGTGTTGTTAGGAATATATATATATATATATATATATATATATATATATATATATATATATATATATATATACCTAAAAAGTATAGATCCTATTTTTCCTCTGAGATCCCATTTTATACCTCCTCTTTAAAAACTTCCCTGACCATTCCTATTCAATGGAATCTTCCCCCCGCTTCTAATCTTCTATTCTTAATACTTGTACCATTCATTTGTCCTTTAGTTAATATTGTCTCCTCATGCTATTAAACCTTTGGAAGTCAGACACCATAATGATACCTCTATGCACATAGTCAATACTCAAGACATTTTAATTTTTCAAAGATTTGTAATTACACTGATATGTATACTTTTGCATTATTGCAATGTGACATATTAGAAAAGGATCTTCATAAAATGCTTTGAGAAAAAGAAAAAAAATAGTCCTTGTACAACAGAAAGAGTCCAATGCAGAGTTCATACTTTGCTGAAGTGATCTTCCAGAATTTCAGATTAGTTCTATGCCAGAGAGGAGGAAGCTCTTGGAAAATACCTGAATATGTATTTGTTCAATAAATGAATGAATAAGGTAAAATACTGTCCAACTTTCTACTTGTATTATAATGCTTCAATCCCATGTTTCATTCCTTTGGAATGTGGATTTTATAAGAGAAGGAAGAATCATTCTTTAGAAATTCTGGAATGAAATCATTTCTTCCTGCCCAAATCCTTCTCTTCCCTCAAGGGGAAATTCAACTGTTACTTTTCTGTAAAACCTTCTCTCCCTTACAATCTCCCTTCCCCTGCCCCATTGAAAGTGGTCTTCCCTTTGCTAAATTTTCCTGGAATCATTTGAATGGATTCAACCTTTATTTCTACTACAATCTCTCTTGCATCTCAAGGGTAGGCTCTGTGTTGATTTTTTATTTCTCTCTATTCCCCATAAGTAGCACCCACATACCTTATAGTAACCTAAATGGAACCTCTTTATCAACTACAGAGAAAATCATTGCACTATTGGAATAATTATTGATTAAAATTTATAGCTATAAGTGCCCCCCCCATATATCTTCTTTTATTAATCCTAGTCAGATGGCATAAAAGTAAAGCAAAGATTTTTAATTAAAACAGAATGGAAATGAAATCTGAATTGAATCAGGTCTTAAATGCTCTTGACATCCATCCCCAAAAGACTGCTAACTCCAGACTATCCACTAGGAGCCCTTGTTTTGGTCCTATTTAACTCCTCTCTTTTCTCAACACAGTAGAACAGGAATATATTACTTTACTCAGAGAAAGGTGCTAGAATAACTCAATGTCATAGGCAACAAGTATTTATTACACAATCACTTTGTGCCAGATACTGTGCAAAATGATGGAGATATAAACTAAGTAAAATATATAAAGTAAGTAAAGTATAAGTAAAAATATAAGCTAGGTATCTACCTTCAAGGAATTTATATTTTAATGGAGAAAGGCAATATATAAAAAAGGAGGGGGGAGAAAGGTACCCACACAGGGAAATAGTGGCTCTAGGAGAGATGACTGATCTAGATCCTTCCCATAAAGGAGGTTCTGGAAAGAACAAAACAAAGGAGAGAAGGGATCAGTAGGAAAACAATGAGGAGGTATAGTGGCTTCTGGGGATAACAATTAGCATTATGGAATTAACCATTAATTTCTTTAGGCATAATAATTATAGTTTAGGGCATGCTTACTCATTTTGGTCTTAAGAGTATGGATGTGCTGACTTATCATGATGCTGTTTCATCTATCTTCAATTCTTTGGAGTGATTTAGAAACAACTGCCATTTTTTCTTTTTTCTTTCCTTTATCCTTTCTATCCTGCCTAAACCTTTAAAATTGTGCATATTGGAAACATTCCCCTAAGATCAGCATCCTTCTTGGATTATGACCACCATACTAAAAAACCTAAGCATAGGCTTATTAGGAAGTATGGTTCACACAGAGAATTTCTATCAATAAGGAAGACTCTTGGCCCCATACTTTGTGGAAACATGAGGTCTGCACATACTTATCATCAAACTTTCCCCTCCCTCTTCAATATAATGTACACCATCATAAAGTCTATACATATTCTTTACTATCTCCCTCTTCTGTCTAGTACTCTATTTTGGAAGAGTAACCAGACTTAGTTCAGAAGTCTGAAAATAAGGAATATGATCTCAGATATCAGGCAGAAATTCAGAAATCCATATCTTAAATCTTGCAAATAGGGAAATCAGACCAGAACAAGAGAACTAGTTCCAGTAGGTGGAAGGCAGAACTATGAAAGATAATTTAGTGTCTTGAAATATATAGCCTATAAGATAGCATGCCGTGATTCCTGGTCTCTGAAATTATAATGACTTCCTGTCTACATGCCAACTACACAAACCTACATTATTGTCTTCTTCCCTTCTCCATCTGTACCTTTCATATCATTTCCTGTCCATAGTGTAGATTTCACACCTCATCTCTCTCTGTCTCTCTGTCTCTGTCTCTGTCTCTGTCTCTGTCTCTGTCTCTGTCTCTCTCTCTCTTTCTCTCTCTCGGTATTCAAATATTTTCTTTACTTGAAGGCTGGACAGAGGTATCAGCTTCTTTATGAAACTTAGTATTTTACCTTACCTGGAAGAGATTTCTTCTACTCAAGTAAATGAACTTTTATGTACTTAATATTTTTTAATTTGCTTACTAATTATTTCTATCCATTCTCATCTTCTGTATTAGATTTTACATTCTACGTGGGAAGGCACTGCCTTATTTCATCTTATCTCCTTCTATGCTCAATAAACATTTATTAAGCACGTATTGTATTCTTTTACTGTACTAAGTGCTAGAGATACAAGTTACAAAAAAAAAATAGTCAACTCCTGTCCTCAAGGAACTTCCAATCTAATGGGGAAAGATAATACACCAAAGGAAGCTGAAAAGACAGGGCACAATGAGATATACTGGTTAGGAGCATCATATTTACAGAATTAAAACCAAGTAGAGTGGTTGATGGAAAATGGAAAGTAAGTCCTAGGAACAAAAACCCTGCATTTTCACCCCCCCTTTTTTGGAGGTGGTGGGGGAAGGTTAGACCAGATTTGTGTTTGGTATAGGAAATTTCCAAAGATAAAACTTTTTTTTCCTAAAGGATACACACTTGACTTTGCAACAGGTTGTCTTAGAATTTCCTGAGTTATTTGTCCAAGGCCACACAGCCAATTTGTGTCAGAAGTAACACTTGAACCCAGGTCTTTCTGACTTCAAGGTCAATTTTCTCTCAGTTATGTCATAGTTTCATCTTAGTCTCCAGATGGTAGGTACCTAATATGTAAATCAATAAATTAAGGAAGATATCATTTCCAACTAGAGGGAATATATGTGTTTTAGGGTCATAACTCAGACTGGAAGGAACCTGAAAAGTCCTTTAGTCCAACCCTGTCATTTAAATATAAGAAAGTGATTTGATTGATTTGCCCAAGGTCACAAAGCACTTTAGGGACAGAGCTGAGATTTGAACACAGGCCCTCTGACTTCATATTCAATAGTCTTTCCACTATATCATAAACTAGATATCAATAAATCAATAATTATTTATTGTCTCTTTTCTCAGTCACTACATAAGATATGAGGATACAAAAACAATACTGAAACATTGCCTTCTTTTAAAGAATTTGCATTTTGTTTGAGGAAACACACATGAAGGATTGTGTGGTGGGGTTCATGAATGGGGAGACAGGAACAGCATCAGTCAGGATTTGTATTTTATGAGTTGAATAGAGGTAGCACACACATAACCTCTTCAGTGAGGCAGATATACTGACTGCTTCAGCCAGTGTTTTTTCAGTAGTTAAAATCAAGATTAGCAGTTCCAACTATCTTATACATACACCATGAAATGCATCATCTAGACTATAGAAAGTGAGCATATATAATAAAAGGGTCTACAAACATTATACTGGTGAAAAATTCAACATGTACATGCTCATTGTACATGCTCAACCCAGTTTGTAAGGTATTTTGCAATCTGAGATGAGCCACAGCTCACTACTGCATCAGCCTGCATCTTTCCCCATATTTTGAGACTAAAATATGAAAATTCTGCTATATTTAATCTATGAAAATGCCAGAATCATTCAGAAATTGCATTTGTAAAAAAAGATCAGTGAGAAAGGTATTTATTTTATTTAATCATCATCATCATCACCATCATCATCATCATTATTATTTACTTTTTCGTGATGTCAGGGGAGACCATGCCTCCCTTGTTTCCCCTGACAAGAAATTCTTGGCATGCACATATACATATTTAAAAATATATACAGAAGAAACAAAAGCAATTTTGAGAGAAGGCTCTAGAATCAGAAAAAAAGAAATATATAGAATCAGAAAATGCCTATGGGGATGCCTATGTATTTAAGCTCTGTATTTTTTCTTATTGAAACATCCCAGAGGACTTTCCTCATCCATCTCTACCCATTCTCCCATTTCCCACATGAGAAGATATAGACATACTTAAGTGACATACTTAGGATCTATATATTTTACCTGTCTACTTCAGCTCATGTGGAGTCACTTCAACTCATATATATCTGGGGGCATAATTATAATGACAAAAGCCTTCAATGAAAGTTGACCTGGGTCTTTAAAGATAATATCAAGATAATTGGTTTTGTATTTTTTTAAATGATTAAATTCCTTTTTGAGAAATCACACAGGGAATTTTCACAGACTATTGGAGGAAGAAAACAAAATACAAATCAGGAGAATACACAAAATAAATACAAAGCATAAAGACACCCGACATTTAACTCATCAAGAAATAATATGATAAACTTTAGAATAACAAAAAAGCAATTAATATTCTAGGTAGACATGGAAAAAACCTTATATTTCAAGGAAAACCATGCAAGGAAAAGGGAGAGTATGATAATAAAATACCATAATGCAAAGTTAAACCTAGTCAATGAAAAGGATATATTCAGCAAAATCATTCCATGAAAATAAACCATAAATAGACTGGGAGTAAAGCTTATATAAAAAGCAAGACAAATTGGTTTAGGTAGCAATGAAACATTAAGAATTAAATGAATATTTTCATCCTAGGCTACCCATGACTGTCCCCACACTTCCCTAGTACTGGAGTCTCTCTGTTAAAAAAAACAATTAAAAAGCCTCACATATCTGAGAAACATTCATTGGAAAAAAAGAATTGGCCTTGGGCAAAAAGAATCTAAGGAGTAGAAGACATGGATGAGGGTAAAAATGCTAAGTAGAAGATAGACAGGAAGGAGAAAACAAAAAGCATATTCCCTAATAAGTGATTACCCATATTTGGTAGAAATATGACTTCAGAAGAATGTCTATTCAAAGAGGAGGAGAGGAAGTATAACAGAATTCATAAGAAATCCACATAGGACTTGAGATAAGATATAGATGGGAGGTTTTCAGTTTCTTCCTACCTCCATCCTGAAGACTCCATATTTTTTTTTTAGTTTTTTGCAAGGCAATGGGGTTAAGTGGCTTGCCCAAGGCCACACAGCTAGGTAATTATTAAGTATCTGAGGCAGGATTTGAACTCAGGTCCTCCTGACTCCAGGGCCGGTGCTCTATCCACTGTGCCACCTAGCTGCCCCAAGACTCCATTTCTTAAAATGGATGCCCATTGATTGAGAAGTGGTTGAACAAACTCTCATGGTTATATAATACATTTTGGATAATTCTTGGAAGAGAGTAGCTGGATTTTTTCCCCAGAGAAAGTAGGTAAATCACAGGTGGTTATGTGGAGAGATCCCAAAGAAGCATGAGGAAGGTACAATGAGGCTGATGCAATTAGCCTCAATTAGAACTTAGGACTGTTTAGGAAGAATCTATCTCCAGGGAAGGGGTTGGTTTCTTGGGAGTGGGCAACTTTCCACTGTGTGTGGAGAGTATTTGGGACTTGAGGAGAAAAGGACTAAAAAGGCATAAACAAAAGTATATAACACCAGAGCAAGGATATTAGGACATCAAGGACAGGTGAACAGGAAAAAGGAAAAGGAAGGGCAAAGGATTCCAGAATTAAAGTTAGAGTGTCCTTTTTACACTTCAGTGCCTATTTCTGAGAGTGAAGCTTCTCAAAAGATTCTTCTAAAAGAAAGAGATTGATGAGTGTGTGTTATTTGATACTATTAGATGAACTAATTGGAAATAATTGCTTGTAAACAAAAATGTTCATGAATGTGATGTTAAATTATGGTATATTTTATAACATGAATAGAATAAAGTATAGAATAAAATGAAAATGTTGGAAAGGGATGCTACAATTAATGTTATTGAAACTAAGAACAAAAAAGGTTAGGAAGGATGCAAAAACAATTTAGCAAAATACTGTTATTTTGAAAAGCAAAGATTATTTAATTCTTTGAACTTAGATCTTTGATCTAACTTCATGTCTGATATGTATATTATGTACTAAACAAAAATTTGCTATTTAAAAACAGAAAGAGATAGAGGCAGAGACAGACAGAAATAACAAGAAAGTAATCAAGGAATTAGGTTTGGGCAAGGTAATATAATGAAGGCAATTGGAATATCTGGAGTTAAATAGTGTAAGCAAAGAAAACCACAGAGTTTAAGTGCTGTCTTAAAAAGAGAGGGGATAATACATGTAATAATGAACTCCTAGGCCTACATAACAAATAAAAAAGCTTAATGAAAGCATAAATAAGCTTAACTATTACAAGTCTTAGAAGGAAGAGATTAAATTTACCATTTAAGGAAAGAATGGGTAAATAGATTAAGAAATAAGCAATAATTTTATCTATCTAAAAACATATATATGTTATATACACACACACATACACACACACACACACAGAACATATGAAGGGATGAAACAGAACTATTATGTTTCAAGTAGTACCAAAAACAAGACTTATAGTCTTGATTTTCAGGTATGATGCCAATAAAATTCATTATATGAAGAAAAATAAATGGTGAAATCATCTTATGGTTAAAAGTACTATAGAAAAAAAGAAATAACAGTATTAAATATACATACACAAAATGGTATGGAGAATGGAACAGATTTTTTTTTCAAAAAAAAGTTATGCAAATTATAAAAAAAATTGATAATACACAATGATATTGAGTCCAAAATACTTATCTGTCACTGTTGTATATATGCAATAGAAATAGAAAGAGTGAGGAAAAATTGTTTGCAGTTATTTCTTACTAGGAATTTCCAACTGTGATGAGAGCTGGCTAGGTGTCGCAGTGGATAGAGCACCGGCCCTGGAGTCAGGAGGACCTGAGTTCAAATATGACCTCAGACATTTAATAATTACCTAGCTGTGTGGTCTTGGGCAAGCCACTTAACCTCATTGCCTTGCCAGAAAAACCCTAAAAAAATAATAGCTATGATGAAGTAAGACATAAAGAAACCACAATCAAGTATAAAAAGGCAGAAATAATAACCACATCTTTTGCAAACCTCAGTATAATAAGATAACAATAAAGAAATATGAGAAAATATAGAAACTTAATTGAAATAAGTAACTACTCCATGGTTGCTAAGTTGGTGAAGAAACAAATCCTAGAAATAATAATGCTGTTAATGATTATAAATGACTATGAAATAACATACTAAAGGTTCAGAAGAAAATTTATATCTCTGAAATCATATTAATTAAAAAGAAAAATAATTTCTAGAACTTCTAGACCTTTCTAAGTTAAAGGTCTAGAAAATAAGTGATCCTGAAAATCTATATAAGAAGAAATGTTGAAAAATACAAGAGATTTAAAAATAACTTTGTAAATAAAAAACCAGAGAAGTAATAATAATAATAATAATAATTTCCCCAGTACAAACAAGGATAAAACAAATGTGCCCCCTGTTCCTACTATATTTATATATTTTTAATACATTGAAAGTTTCATGGCATACAGTGCAAAATAAAAATGATTTCTGTCAAGCTGCTTTTCAATTACCAGCTCTTTTTTTTTAAAGTGTCCTTCCTGAAGGAATTCATGCTCTTGGATTTATCAAATATAGTTCTACTGTCCTCAATTTTATTTGATATGACATGACAAAAGAGTTAAATTAAGGGCATAAATACTGATAAAGAATAATTAGAATTATCTCTATTTCTAGATGACATAATTAGAAACCCCCCTGAGAATCAGTGAAAAAACAACATTAATAGCATCAGAAATGTAGCAGGATACATTAGTACACAAAATTATCAGCATTTTTATATATTATTATAAAATGCTACCAAAAACCAGTATGAAGAAAAGAAACAAATGTTTAATACCTAATATGTACCAGGGACTGTGCTAAGCACTTCACAAATATTTTCTCATAGGATTCTCATAACAATCCTCAGAGTAAATAATAATGAAAAGAAGAAATAATAATAAAATAAATACAACTCAAAATAAAAATGCATAAAATATTGGAGAGTTGACCTAGGAAGGTGATGCAAGACTTTCATAAATATAACTATAAAACGTTCTTTAGAGAACTATAGGAAGACAAAAATGATTGGCGACAAAAATAGATGACAATATCATCCATTAATTTACATAGTATTATGCCAAAACATAAAGAAGTTGCTTTATAGAAATGGAAAAATAATCATACTGCCTTTCAGGCATCTTGAACTGTGTCCAGTAGACATCTTAAACTCAACTGTACAGTACTTAACTCATTTATCTTTCCTGCTAAAAGCTTTGTGTACCCACACTTCCCAATTACTGTTGAAGGCAACAGTCATTATCCCAGTTGTCTCTGTACTTCATACTCTCAAATTTATCCTCCAATGTAAAATACAAAAGAAATAGGACTTGAGCATTTTTGCCTTGTTTCCATTATCAAAAACCCATCTACCCAATATAGTGGTCTTACCCCTTCTTCAATTTCTCTACTATTCTACTATATAGTTTTAAAAAACACATAACTTATTGCCATTCTTAGCATTCCTAATCAATCACAATTCTGAGATTTATTCTTCCTGATGAAATTCATAAAATATTGTGTCATCTGTTTCATCTTCTGTTATCTATCCTTTGCTTCATTGTATTTTTAAAATCAAATTTGTTTAGCTATTTCTCTGTGACCTATTTGGCTCTCTTTTGACATTGCCGTATTTTTCTCCTTACTAGATGGTTTCTTGTAATTTAATAATTTTAATTTTGAGAACTACTTGAACAATTTTGACTCCTTTACTCTGTGGAATTTAATTTCATCAGCTCCTATCTAACATTTAACTGAATGGCATTGAATGAGATCTCCTCAAATTTAGTATTCATCTCAGAAAATACTTGTCTTTCCTCTTTGGCAAGACAAAATTCAAAATAAATTATTCAAATATTTAACCAAACTAGTTCTTCAATGTGAGTGAGACTTCGGACTATCCCTATAATATCAGCTTTCTTCCTGAATTTTGACATGATCTCTAGGACATAAAAATCAATATGGCACCTAGTTAAGAGAATTATCACTACCCCCTAGTTCTTATCACTAATGCTAGTTTCTTCATTTCAGAAGAACAGAACAAAGTTACTGTCACACTACTTGGATGGCAAATCTTCCGCTGTTGGATGTTAAATATCTCTGAGGCATCCTTTCTTTTGGAATTGATTGCTCTGCTCCCTATAACTGCATGAGAGGAACAAGTTTTTACAGGGTGCATGTGTGGTTTTCTTTCAGCTAGACCTCTCTGCCTCAGTCTTGAGGTATTCCCCTTTTGGTGATTTCTGGAAACTGATAGGTTCCCCTACAATGTCTGGCTCAATACTTTTGAACATGATTAATATTCAACAAATGTTTGTTGAGCAAGTGAATAAAAACTTTTTGGAATGTCAGATAAAATATAGCTTCAAATTAACATTGACCAAGATTTGAATTTGTTTATAATTGATTTTTTCTTTAAAAGGTATCTGTGACATATTGCCATTTGGTTAAAAGCTGAATCTTGGGACATTTTCAGAAAGACTATAGCTGGTCATCTCTCCTGAACTATAGAGCTTTCAACTGAATGAAAGTTGACCTGAAGGTGTTTGTGGTTACCTTTCCAAGGGAAAGCAGCACCTTTCCTAGAAATAGGTCCTCATTCAACAGAAGTTTGTTGATTATAATATGCCTTTTGAGGATTAGTGAAAAGAGAGGGGATTTTTGAAAGAAAAGGGACCCACAGGAAATATTTGTTACACATGTATTTATTAAGTTAATTTTTTTTAACTCAATTCAAGATTTTTCAGTTGTGTCTTGTCAACATCTCTTGGTGATACTTTGAGCAAATCCTTCAAATAAAACAAACAAACAAAAACTTAAGCACCCACAACACACTTTAAGGTATTCTCAACATGGCAATACATTCTAACCGGCATATCAGTTCCTATTCATTCTTCTCTTTTGGTATTCAGTGATCTCTTTCAAAAGCCCGAAACTTATGTTTTATAGGATTCCCAGTCTCAGATAGTTCAAAGGAATCCCATATTCCATATAATTTAGCATTACTTATTTTGCCAAACAATTCAGAGAAGATATGCATTTATTCCTTCCCGTTGCTTTATGAGATGCCGGGCTTTCTTAAGAGACCTGTAATTTTCTTTTTAATTTCTGATGTGAAAAGTCTGTCGATAGATCTTAATCTGTTAATTACCAAAGCTTCATACTCGTTTAAACTTGCTTGCAAATACTTATATGGAACATCTGATATGATTAGGAGAGATGCTTCCTCTGTTTAATTTTTTAAAAATCTGAATGTTGACAAAATATGGATTAAAAAAAAAAGAGAATTTCCAGGTTTCAGGACATAAGAGACTGATTTCAGTGACCCATGGTAGCCTTTCCACATGACAACTTCCTCAGAACCTATGACCCTATGACAGTAGACCTCTGCAATCTGGGACTAGCTCAACCCTATACTGACTGTAAAGATGCATTTTTTGAAATTGTCAGAGTACCATGACATTTTTATATAAATTGAAAAAAGGGAGAAATGCTTTTCCATTTCCCATGTTCCTTTTCACCAACTTTTAAATTAACAAGCTATCTATCTATTTAAAGGAATATATCCTAAGTTAACCTTTATATTCATAATGACTGAGACTACTTGAATATCCATTAGGTCCCTACAGGTTCCTGCCATGCATAGGGAGAAAAACTGCTGCACAAAAGTTTGAGTTTCATTCTGAGTTAAATATTCTTAAAGCTTGGCTAGACCATTTCCATACCAATAATAGTCATTGCTGGGATTTTGCCAGTGCTATTCTCACCCACCATAAATCTTCTAATGCCACTATACTGCTTTATTTCTCAGTTCTTGCCTGAGCTTCTTCTCACTGTGATTTACCAGAAGAATCTACTCATTGCCAAATGATCCTATACAATTGTGGGATTTATGAGGTGCTAAAACAGCCTATGGGACCAAAGTAAAAGAGCAATCTAGTTATTCTCTAGTTTGTAGCTTTGCAAAAGGAAATAGGCAATGTGGCAATTCTTTATTAGTAAAGCTAAAGAGTGATCACAGTTATCCAAAATGGCTAGGAACCTTCTGCTCACAGAGAGTCTTGTGATACATACCTTTTTTTTTTTTTTTGAGACAAGCTTCATGGCTTTATTAGTCACCTTTCTGTGAGATGTGAACAGTTCATACAGACTATACTTGGGCTAGAGATTAATAATTAATCATCCATTCTGACTTTCTTTTTGATACTCAATAGAAAATGAGAATGAAAAACTAATTTTGAAAACTGAGAAACATTTTTAGTGGACTATGAGAGAGCAAAATCATTAGAAATTGGATATTTCTTTCTTCTCTCTTTTTTATACTCTCCTTCCCATGCATTAACTTATTTCTCTTTTCCCTTCTCTTTTTATCCCTAGCAATTTTAGAGACCATCGAAGACAGGATCAAATACAGCTAAAGAGTAAATGTTGACACATAAGATGTAAATGACTGAAAATTCATTTTTGATGGATTGCATTTGAAAAACTCCTTTAGAAGTAGTTTCCATTGGTCAGTCTTATGACTGACTAACTGAACACAACAGAATCCATAGTTGTCATGAAAGAAATGGAAGATTTCCATATTTTTCATGTAATTGCGGTTAATAGAGAATTGACCTCAAAGTTTGGAAGATCTGGGTTCAAGTCTTACCTTTAACATATAATACTGTTAATATCTTAGTGTTTTAGATGAAAAGGCTATAAATTGTAATGGAGGCATTTCTGTATCTGGATGAATCAATTAAATCACAACTCCAGTGCCTATACTTTAAAAAAAATAGCCTGGGTTTAATATTTTGTGAGTGAAGCCAAAGTTGACTTCAACCTTTTTTTGGGGGGGGGGTGGAGATTTTTTTAGTAATTGGAAGAAATATTTGCCATTATCTGTATTATATCTTTCAATATGAGAATCTTCAAATGAATTTTCCAATGATTAGCTTTCATCTCATTAGTTCTAGTTGGTACTCTCTTAGCTACTGCTATTGTCTATTTGCTTGCTTTTGAGTTCTTCTGTTACTTATTAATATCTCCATTAAATTTGAGGACAGAAAATAAGAAGACCTGAAATTCAATTCAATTATGTTTAGCAAATTGTAAGCAGTTCTGGTAAGGTGTGGCTGGAAATAAGTGACAGATTAACTTTCTGATTACATATGCAAGAGTTTGGAGGAAGCTACATGCAGTTTTTAATGGGATGAGGGAGAATGATTTCTCCTATCAGTCCCATATTTCAGATACTTTTCATTTTTCTCACTGTAACATCACAATGGAAATATTGCACTTCTTTTTAGATACAGAGGTTAAAAAAATCACTCATACTTGATATCAGTAACAAGTAACTAGAACAATTAACTTAAAATGATATTCTGATTTAAAGGAAAATATAATCAGCAATGCTCAATATCCATAGTCAGTCAATAAGCATTTATGAAGTACTTACTATTTTGTGTAAATTTTAGAATACAAAGAACATTTTAAAAAATCAATAAAAATACTGAGAGAAATGATTATTTATTTCTCTAATATTAATAATCAGTTATTGAGTTAAGATGGTATTTTTTTCAGAAGATTGTAGTTTGTTCAGTGTCTGGAGTATATTGTTGATGGATGAAACTACCAAATCCCCCAGGGAACATTCATTTCCATTCTGGCTGGGAGATCCTACGCAACTAGAGAATTTACAAAAAAATTTAATCTAATTTGGGTGAAATCTGACCCCTTGTGTTTTAGTCAGACAGGTCTGTGTTTAAAGTCATATTCTGCAGTTCACTTTAGGATAGGTCCCCCTCTCAATATTCATTTATCAATTACTTATTAACCAAAGTCAGTTGTCACACTAGGGAACACTCATTCTTCCAAGGGCATATAAATACATATATATGTATGTATGTATGTATATATATATATAGTGATTTCACAAGAATTCTTTGGCATCATTAATTTTTTGGCATGATTACTAATAGGATTAATTGCCCAGAAACCATGTCCCAAATTTTTATATGTCACAAAACAAACATTTCCTGCTCTCAAGGAGTTTAACTTCTTTTTTTTTAAAAGATTTTTCAAGGCAATGGGGTTAAGTGGCTTGCCCAAGGCCATGAGGCTAGGTAATTATTAAGTGTCTGAGGTTGGATTTCAACCCAGCTACTCCTGACTCCAAGGCCTGTGCACCACCTAGCCACCCCTGGAGTTTACCTTCTAAAGGAGCTATTAGCATATCAATAACCAAATACATCTAAGACATAGATAGTGCAAATAAAGATAATCTGAGAGGGGAAGATATTAGCAGTTTGAATGTACCTTTTTGGGGTGGCTAGGTGGCATAGTGGATAAAGCACCAGCACTGGAGTCAGGAGTACCTGGGTTCAAATTCGGTCTGGGACACTTAATAATTACCTAGCTGCATGGCCTTGGGCAAGCCACTTAACCCCATTTGCCTTGCAAAAACCTAAAAAAAAAAGCATGTACCTTTGAGTTTCTTTTTATTTTATTCCATTTTTAAATTTATGTTTTACTTTTCCAAATGCATGTTATGAAAGTTTTTTTTTAACATTCACATATATGGCTATGCATATTTCTAAGTTATAAAATTTCCTCCCACCTTCCATTCCTACCTCCCTTCCCTCAGGGGTGAACAGTCAGGTTAATATTGTACTTGTGTTAAAGTTGTGTTAAACATGTTTATGGGCTAGTCATTTTTTGTATGAGGAATTAGAATTAAGGGAAAGAAATACATAAGTTATATTTTTTTAAAATTTGAATGTAGTATTG
Organism: Macrotis lagotis; assembly: GCF_037893015.1. Classification (NCBI taxonomy): domain Eukaryota; kingdom Metazoa; phylum Chordata; class Mammalia; order Peramelemorphia; family Peramelidae; genus Macrotis; species Macrotis lagotis. The sequence goes on from NC_133666.1 coordinate 408,302,832, forward strand.
CTCAGATTCTTGAAGGATTTTGTTTTGTTCTGTTTTGTTTTTCTTCCTCTAGATAGGGATAAGATTGTCCATAGCTGGTCTAATAGGGTTGTCCTAGCTCTCTGAACTGCTGAGAGAAGCTGTTTCTATCAAGGTTGATCATCTCACAATGTTGTTGTTGATATGTACATTGGTTCTGCTCCCTTTGCTCAGTATCAGATCCTGTAATTCCTCTGATGCTTTTCTAGAGTCTGACCATTTATGATTTTTTTTTTTGTGTTTCGTTTTTTAGGTTTTTGCAAGGCAAATGGGGTTAAGTGGCTTGCCCAAGGCCACAGAGCTAGGTAATTATTAAGTGTCTGAGATCGGATTTGAACCCAGGTATTCCTGACTCCAGGGCCAGTGCTTTATCCACCTCACCACCTAGCCGCCCCCATTTATGATTTCTTATAGAACAATAGTATTCAATGATCTTCATGCATCATAACTGGTTTAACCATCCCCCAATTGATGGGTATCCTCTCAATTTCAAAATCTTTGCCTCTACAAAAAAGAGTTGCTATGAATATTTTGGAATATGGGATACTTATCTCATTTTTTTATGATTTCTTCTGGATATAGGTCTAGAATTAGAATTGCTAGAATGTACTTTCCCTGCCATTGATTGCTTAATTATCAAAAGCCTCTCTTTAGGTTTTCAAGTCATTGCTGTCTGCTAGTTCTACTTAATATATTTTTTTCCTTAACCTTCTTTGCTGTATTCTCTTCAGGTCATAACTATTTATTATGCATATCCCACAGGACTTTGTTCTGGTCCCTCTTGTCTTTCCCTATTATACTGCTTCCTTTGGTAATCTTGTCATGGATTTAATTATCAGCTTTATGCAAATCTACCTATCTTTCTCTAACCTTTCTGGTGAGCTCCACTCTCACATCTCTAATTGTCTTTCTGACATTTTAAACTGGATGTCCAGTAGACATCTTAAATTCAACATGCCCCAAAGTGAATTCATTATAGTTCCCTCAAAACCCTCACCCCTACCATCTTTATTATTTTTATGGAAATGCCATGCCCCTCAGATTCATAATCCAAGCATCATCCTCAGCTTCTTGGATTCTCTCATTCCTTTCCTCCTATTCAGTGTTTTGACAAAGCCTATTGATTTCATTTTTGTAACATCTCTTGAATGTGCTCTTTTCTCTCCTCTGATAATGCCACCACTCTGATGAAGGCCTTTATTATCTCATATGTGAATTATTACACTAGCTTGATAGTGGGTCTGTCAGTTTCATTCACACACACATACACACACACATCCTCTTTCCTTATTTTGTCCTCTTGCCCTCTTATTTCATTCTGAGTTGATATTTAGATATATCTATTCAGAAAGGTTATAATTACATATTCTTAAATAAATTTAGAATTCATGTATTCAATTCAATTATAAATTTATAAATTCATAAATATATCATATATTTATAAATCAATATATTCAACATAATTAGATTTATAACTATTAAATATGTTTATATGTTAAAATATATCCATATTCTTAAATGTACATATATACATATATATATATATATATATATATATATATATATATATATATATAGATATATTCTTCTAAATTCGGAAAGAAATGAGAGCAATGGGATAGGGTAAGGGCTGAGGGTAAGGGAGGAATTTCTAGAGGGGTGGGTAGGTTTAGATATAGGAAGGCCAAGTGGTGGGTAGAAGTAAAGCATAGAACTGAAGAGAGATAGGGTAAATGGAAGGAGAAAAATAGCGAGGAAAATGTTTGTGAAGAACATAACACAAAAAATTGTAGTTCCTTGATGGGAGGATGTTATCCATAAAATGGAAATGGATGGCAGATGAAAAATTTGAATTCAATTATATGTTGCTTTCAGGAAATATCATAAAAATGAGAAATTCACACAAATAAAATAAGGGTCAGAAGTAGAATTTATTATGTAAAAAAAAGAAATTATAATCATGATCTCAGACAAAGTTAAAGATAAAATAGATTTAATCAAAAGGGATATTATTCAGCAATATTATTCAATATGGTTCTGGACCATTTAAAATACACACTCAGATACCTACCAAAACACACAGGACCTATATGAACATAAACATTAAAAAACTTTTTATACAAATAAACTCACATATAAATAATTGAAATAATTGTTATTGTTCATGGGTAAAGTCAAAATGATTTTAGAATGATATTTTTACCTAACTAATCTATTCACTCAATGTCATCCTAATTAAATTGCTAAAATAATTATTTTACTGAGAAAAAAATAGTAACAAAGTTTGTTTGAAAGAGCAAAATGTCAGGAACTTCAAAGAAACCAGGTATAAAAGAAGTAATGGAACTAGATTCAGCAGTATCAGACCTTAATGTGTATTATAAAAGAGAGCATTGTTGAAGTTAAAAAAAGGATATTTTGATTATTTTAAATAAAATCTTATACAAATAGAGCTTATGTAGCCATGAATAGAAGGAATGCAGAAAATTGGGAAAATATTTTTTTTAAAGAAAGGCTAAAATTTTAATTCAAATTGCAAAAACAGTTTACAATTTACCACCAAAAGTCCACAATATAAAAAATTCACAGGTAACTACAAAAGGCTCACAGGTTAGGTTGTCTGGAGAAGCAGCAAGAGAGAGAATTTCAGGAGATGAATGAAGAGGATGGGAGAGTGTGGCTAATCATAATCCCCAGAGCAGACTGGTTTTCCATAGGAAGACAAGCAAGCAGGGATAGGTATTAGAGAAGAGCAAAGAAGAGATGGGGATCATGCTTCCCAAAAGTGGGCTAACTTCAAGGAAGACAAGCAGCAAAATTCATAGACAGCATAAGTAATAGAGGAGGGGGAAAGGGGTAGGAGAGTTTGGGGGATGTTGCTCCCCACTGGCCCTTCCCACCCTGCCAGAGTGGATTAACCTTCAAAGGAAGGCAAGCCACCATAAGCAGTAAAGAAAGGTAATAGGGTGAGGGATGTCTCTTCCCCCCAGAACAGACTATCCTCCCAAGGCAGAGAAGCAGGGAAAAATACTTTCATAGACAATCTCTCAGACAATATATGATTGGCTTAGAATATTATGTGGTATAGAAAATGTTAGCCTTATTGTTTTAGAAAAATCTGGAAAGACTCAGATATATGGAGAAAGATGCTTCAGAGAAATAAATGACAGGTGAAAATAAGCATACCATGGTCTTACATATAAATGTATAAGTATAATTATGTATGTTTGTAGATATCTATATGTAAATATTCATATACACAGAAACATCTATATTTATATAAATGCACACACAATATATATGTATATATGCATATCTATATATCTCTGTCTCTCTATATCTATCTCTATCTATCTATCTATAAAATCTCCTTGCTTAGTTGCATCGTTTTAGATTGGGGAAAAGGAAAAAATAAAGTAAAAAAAAGTACATAGCAGGGATCAAATAAAACCAACAAGAAAGCAAAGTTGGGCAGCTTTAAAATAATTTGAAGTATTTACTATATAGATTTTCTCTTAAATGGAAATGTATTGTTTTATATTGAATCCTCTCTTAGGGACTGTTGTGTACATGGCCATTTTTTCCCTTTCTAATTTTGCATTTAAATTTAAAATTTATTAAATAAAAAGTCTATATTTATTGCTAGACTGTTTTGAATTTTACTGGTACCAGTTCAGAAATCTAGGGTTCTTTTTAATATCTTTAGTGAAGTCATCTTGTGACTTCACCTGTGAATTCATTTTTTTAGTAACCTGTCTGTAAAATGTTAAATTCCAAAGTGTATTTCCTCTTAGGAGACATCTCCAGGACATCCCAAAAGTTATATATAATTTGGTATTATCATGCCCAGTTCTCTTCTGTTAAAAATAGAAATTGAATATATTTTTACCAAGATTACAATAGGTCAAATGCTATTGTACCCCAATTATGAAAAATAATACTTGTAAAATATAATAGAATCTCATAAAGGTGATGTTTTACTTTACATATTTATTGTTTTTCATTATTTGTATGAGTCACACAACTGAAATCAGTTGAATCTTCTAAGGTTTTGGGGTGATTGGAGGAACAAGAGTTGAAATGTGGATCTGTTTCTGACAAGGGCTTATCACCCTGACTTACTTTTTTGCCCATTTTGGAAAAACACTCCATTCTTACAATATTCATAAGTGATACTGAAAAATATTCTTGGAATTGCAAAACTAGCTTTCACTGAAATCTGCATGTATGGAATTTAGTGAACTTCACAAAGAATCAAAAAGACCATTAATATAGAAAGCAAAGAGCTTTTGAGGGTAGACTGCATGTCTAAACCAAAACATTCCAGGGGCAGGGGCATAGAAGATGCAGATGAAGATGGGTAGGCTACATCTAACCAGGTGATGGGATTCTATATGTATTATGCTGATTGCACATTGAGCAGTAGAGTAGGAAGAATAGTGTTCAATAGTGGTCCTTTGGAGAGACCACTCTCAAAGTTGAAACACCCAACTCCACCAATATCTCCATCAACTCTTCATTGGCAGAAACAATCTTTATTCAAAAGAAACTTCCTGGAATCAACAAGGGTTAAGGATTTTTGTAGGGAAGGGAAGTCTGATTAATTTCTCTTCTTGGATGTTATAGGAGGGAAATAATATTTAGTAATTCAAGAGGCCCCATTAAACTAAATACAGAAGATGGACATAGATATTTCCTAATTTGTTAATACAGAATAGGGGGCATGCCCAGTATCTTGAGCAATGACAATCTAACACAATAAGAATTATGGTTCTCGGAGAATCTCACATGACCTAGATGGTTTTGGAATGTCACATACTCCCCTTTCTCTTTCCATCTCAACAGGTAATGTAGAACTTAAAAATGAACAATTAGCTCAATTAAATATAGTCTAATAGTGAGCATAGATCATTTAGGCCACAAGACCTCATTGGATCTAAATAATAGATTTTTTTTAGACTTAACCATCTATATAACTGTTTCAATTTGCCTACTGTTTTGTTTATATAAGTATAACCTTTGTTTACTATTACAAATGGCAGGGGTCATAGGATTTAGGACTAGAGAATTCTTTTATTTATTTATTTGTTCATTCATTCATTCACCCATTCATTTATTTATGTATTTATTCATTTACTTGTTTACTTATTTGTTTGTTCGCTCATTTATTTATCTATCTATCTATCTATCTATCTATTTATTTATTCATTCATTCATTCATTTATTTGTGTTTTTGAAAGGCAAATGGGGTTAAGTGGCTTGCCCAAGGCCACACAGCTAGGTAATTATTAAGTGTCTGAGGCCTGATTTGAACTCAGGTCCTCCTGACTCAGGGCCAGTGCTCTATCCACTGAGCGACCTACCTGTCCCTTTACTAGGGATTCTTAATCTAAAAGTTGTGAACTTTAAAAAAATTGATTACTTTTTCAACTAATCAGTTTATATCACAAGCTTATGGATTTTGTTTAATGCATTTAAAAACTATTCTGAGAAGTGATCCATAGGTTTTAATCATGAATTTATAATAAATCAGAATGATTAGTAACTTTTTGGTAAAACTAGATTATATTATTCACTTCTGGCAGACTGTTTTTAGGCAATTCAAATTTTAATATCCTATTTATGTTCACTCTCCTCTACCTTAGAGTTTATAAAAAATTCAACCATTAAGAATTTATCAGTCCACATTAATATGTTCAAAGACAACTCAACATTACTCTTCCTGGTGCCTTCACAGTCCCATGAAGAAGGCTTAAGTCATTCATTTTAATTGCTTTTATATTGAGGAATGGTGAAGGCTTCATATCAAAGCTCAAGTCATATGTCATTGCCAAAGAAAATAAAATTAGTATCTCACTTATAGATTTGTTTTGTCAACCTCCCAAGGGATCTCTAATATGAAGTTTTCAAAAATGACTAAAATTAAAGCAGTCATTGATTTCTTCCTTCTTTGTATCTTATATACCTTTTTTCAAACATTTCATAGTCATGTTTCAAATTGCTATAACTAAAGCACAAGTATAACCATGACATTCCTTTACTCCAGAAATTCCAGTGGCTACTAATTGACTGGAAAAGATAAAATATAAACCTCTCTATGGTTTGTAAAGTCTTTTAAAGTCTGGTTGAAGTGTATTTTTCCAAAATTATTTCACATCACCCCCCCTCAGAAACTTTATATTTCAGTCAGATTAGATTACTTTATGATTTCATATGCAACATTCTCTCTTATAATTTCATATCTTTCCACAGGTTATCTCTATATCTAGAAGGCTCTTCCTGTTGGAATAATTGTCTCCTTCAGTGTTCACTGAGGGTGCTCCTTCTTACGTGAACATTTTCTGATGACATAAGATCGTTAGATGATACAATGGATAGATTATTCAAGAGCCAGAAATTGGGTTCAAATTTGACTGATACTTACTAGTTATGTGGCTCTATGTAAGTCATTTAATTTTTGACTGCTTCAGTCTCCATAATTACAAAATGGTGTTAATAACATTTAACTCAAAGGATTGTTTTGAAGATCATACTAGATATTACATGTAAAGTGCTGGAAAATGAAAAGCATTTAATAAATGCTTGTATCCTTCCCTTTATTCAACCTCTCCCTTCACCTGAGTTGTTACTTTGCATCTACTGATGTCTGTGTATGATGTATAAATCTTTAATCTCCTTAAGGGCTTTATCTTTTCATTCTCTAACACTATATGCTTCAGTAGTAGACTCTTAAACTCTTAACAGATTCTTCTTAATTGAAGTTCAGATGTTAAATGAATAGCTGTAGTTCAGATGTCTTCCTCCCTAGTCAGTAGAGGTCAGTAGAGTTGTCAGATTCAAATAGAAATGGATTTCTGCTATGGCATATTGATTTAGAAAACCACAAATTAACATTATCTATATTTTATTACATTTCATTTATTCCAGTAAACATTTCCACATTGCAGCACTTGGGAGTTTCATACTGCAGACATGAACCATTGGGCAGTGAGTTTGACATTTCTGCTAAAAGACATTATGTACAATCCCTTTACTAAAAATGTTCTCATTTTTCTGAGAGGCATAGAATTCCTACACGTCCAGTAACATGGTACTAAGTAAATCTTGATCACAGAAGATTCACTTCTGGCTAGTTTTCTAATGAAGATTTCCCTTTCATTTTTTCTGTTATTGTTATCATTTACCTAAACAATTATACTGAAATTATAATTTTTTAAAGAAAATGAATTAATTTGAAGGAAAAACTAACTGTGAAGTCTATGGAAAGTAATCAGATCAACAGAAGTGAAGTAAAGAGGTTGACTAGCTGAATGAAGGTAAATGATCAAGTGAATAGTATTGGATACTCTTATCAGAGCTAGAATTTACAATTCATTTGATCTGCTTACTTGATTCATGCCAAGTTTAATTCACTTGTAAAATTCTTTAAGTTCAGAAAGTTATAGTTATTGATTTTCAAATCATCATTTCCATAGACTAATTGAACTACTCTACATTGGCATTCTTATACTATAGATTGGAGACTTTACATACTAGAATAGCTGCCACCCATGTTTCTACAGTTTTTGTTATTTTCCTTTACATCTTAGTTTCCCTGACTTCAGGTTGTTCTATTATTTTTCAGTTGTGTCCAATTCTTTTTGACTTCATTTAGAGCTTTCTTGGCAAAGATACTTGCCCTTTACTTTCCCAACTCATTTTTATAGATTTGGAAACTGAGGTAAAATTACCTAAATTTGATCTTCTGGAGGCTTTTCCCCAATGTCAGTCCCTACTGCCTTGTTCTCTCTCTCTCTCTCTCTCTCTCTCTCTCTCTCTCTCTCTCTCTCTCTCTCTCTCTCTCTCTCTCTCTTTATATATATATATATATATATATATATATATATATCTGTATGCATATGCATATGCATATACATACGTATATGTAGCAAATCACATGACGTCCCATCCCTTAAAAAATAAATCCCTTGAGGACAGGGCTGTTTTTGTCTTTTTAAAAATATCCCCAACAATTGGTACAATATTTAACTCATAGTAAACTCTTAATAAATGCTAATTGACTGAATTTCATTCTAAGAAAGAGATCCTGAAGGAAGCTAGTTGGTTTTTGTGTTTCTCAGTTTCCATATCTTATAAAAGAAATTGGTGGAAATTTCAAAATATTTCTCTTAAAGGGTTCTTATATTTTATCTTTACATAAATAACATGATGGTGATACATTTGGTATTGCTAGTAATTATTAAATAAAATAGTGGATTTGAATTTTATTCAACTCAATATAGGCTAATAGAATAAATATCTCTAGATCTTTAAGGGGTCTAAAGTTTAAACCTTTCATTTTACAGATAAAGAAACAGATAAGGAAAGGGACTTTCCCAAGATCATATAGGTAGTAAATGAAAGAATCAAAATTAGAATTCAGATCCCTTGACTCAATATTCAGACTTTTTCATTTTATCATACAGTGTGTTTCAGAATATATATTATGTAAAGTAAAGGATGAAGTAAAAATGAATGTCAAAGACAACCTGCATTTCACAGTTGAAGATATTAAATTTGTTTAATATGTGACACACATATGGACCAGAAGTCTAACACGGCACATATCTTTACTATATAACAAATTATTTTCTCTCTGAAAACAAGACCTAGAAATTGATATTATATGAATTATGTTTACTGAAAATTTAGCAAAGCATAATCACACCTAATGGTAATTACCATAAATATTTCTATAGTGCCATAAGGTTTTTAGGTCTTACCGCCCCCCCAGAAACAACCTTGAATAAAAGATAGCTCAAGTGTCAATGACCCCATTTTACAGGTAAGGAAGCAAGATAAGGAGTTCAGTCCATCTTTATATGTATAATATGAGATATCAGAGATAGAATTTCTTCAACCAGATGCTTTCAAAATTCAAGTTCAGTCTTAGGTGTCTTAACACTAATATTTAAAAGTATATTATAGAAATTTTCTAAGTATCGATGATACAACGGTATACAATAAAGATTATTTGAATAATATAGCAGAGCAACAACAATAAAAGTGAAGGAGATGGGAGTTAACTTTTAACTTTACCAATGGGGGGAATAGAACCATAGATAGAGTTGGAAGGAACTTCAGATGTAATCTATTCCAAACCTCCTTCACATCATTAATCTCATTTACACCATCCCTGGCAAAGAGTTATCTTGTGTCTGTTGGAATAGCTCATGAAAAGAAATTCACTGCCTTTTGAGGCAATACATTCCATGTTGGGTCTTTATTAAAAGTTAGAAATTTTCCTTATGAGGATTAAAAATCTTTCTTTTTGAGCCAAAATTTGTAACCACCTATTGTTCTTAGTTCAGCCATCCAGAGTTTAATCTCTTTTACATATCACGATCCTTTCAAATATTTTTAGACCACTCTCATATCGTCCCCTCCCTTTTTTTCCTCCCACTCCACACTTCTTTTGTCAAGGATAAATATCTCCAGCTCCTTATAAGGCAAGGTTTCGACTACCATTACCATTCTGATCACTGTTCTTTGGTTGTATTCCCAATTGTCAATGTCCCTTCTCAAATTTGGCACCCAGAACCCAGTATTCCATATAGGGTCTGACCAGAGTAAAGAGTATAGAAATACCTCTATCTCTTTTTTCAATGAGAATTATTGCTTTTATGAATGTAACTTAAGATCACATTGATTTTTTTGGCTGCCATAGCACCCTGTTGACTCATACTGAGTTTTCCATCCAAAAATGCCCTTAAGTTTATACATGAAAAGTTTTCACATGATGTCTTACCCCTTCTTTGTTGGTAAGTGGACTTTTTTGAAACTGATTTGCTGTAATTTACACTTCTACCTATTAAATTTCATCTTATTCAATTCAGTCCCTTATTCTCACTCATCAAGAGTTTTCTGGATCCTGGTTCTGTCATTTAACATAATAGTTATTCTTTTCAATTTTGAGTCATCCAAAAACTTGATAAGTGTCATTTTTGACTTTATACAAGTAATTGATAAAAATTGATAAAAATTTTTTTTAACAGAATCTGGATAGAATCATATATCACTACACTCAACAACTTTTTTCCATGTTGACATTTATCCAGTTATTTAAAAAATCCTTTGAATATGATCAGGAAAAGGAATACAAAAACTCCAAAGTACTGCATAGCTTGCAACTTGCATAGTTTAATAAAACTATGACATTATTAATGTGGCTACTCTTTATTACAGATCACAATTCATCTTTTTGTTTAGAGTGATTCATATCTCTATCATCCTGTCAATTGATTGTTTGACATCAATTGGCTTGAATCAATTAAAAAATCAATAAGACAACAAGAATTTATTCGTGGCTCACTATGAGTCAGACATTACTGCACGACAATAGCAACAATAATGAGCTTTCAGGGTATGATGGAGAATTAGTCACAAAAGTCCCTAACTATGGTGGTCAGTCATTTGGGCACGTAGGTGATACAGTGAATAGAGTGCCAGTCCTGGAGTCAGTAACACTCATCTTTATGAGTTCAAATATGTACTCAGATACTTATTAGCTGTGTGACCAGACCCTGAGTAAGTCACTTAAATCTGCCTTGATTTCCTCAACTCTAAAATGAGCTGGAGAAGGAAATGACAAATCATTCCAGTACTTTTTTCCAAGAAAATTCCAAATGAGGTCACGAAGAACTGGGCACAATTGAAATGATACAACAACAGCAGTAAACAATAACAACAATAACATGTGCAGCTCTTTACTAAGAGCTGGAAGTACATATGTAGACAGGAAATGCGATAGTTCCTGACTTTAAAGAGCTTACATTCTAATTATAGGATTTGTCAGCAAAGGTATTTAAACTAAGGGAAATTAGGAGAATATTTGAAGAGTCATGAATGGAGTCTAGGGGAAAAATGGAGTCCTCAAAATCTGGGTTCTAATAAATTAGAGGCAGGGGCCATATGGATGGAATGAACTTTCAGTGTGACTGGTCCAGAAGTGATGTGAACAAGATGAGAAGTCTGCAGTGGTATGGTGGACAAAGTCTAGAATGGATGCCAGAGAGGAATTTATTAAAAATATAAAAACACCATTAAACAAGCCCCTGCAATGTTCAGGGCTATTTCTAAAAACCTTAATGGAAGTTGTAGCGAGCTACATTCTGGAGACACAATGCACTAGAGGGGGAGGGTTGGGCAGTAAGTCCATAGTATCGCTATAATAGATCTTATGATTATGAGGAAAACAGAGAAAGATAGCAGTATACATAAAGTGATGCAAAGAAGAGTTAAATAGAATAAGTGTATTAAGCATATACTTAAAATGTAAATGGAAATAGTAATAAGGAAAGAGCAAAAGAAAATGAATACTATGTAATTATGGTCAAACCTGTCACCAAGAAGAAATGATAAAAAGTCCTTCTCTCTGAATGGGTAGGGTGGGGGCACTTATGGATGTGGAACTCTGAATGAATTGTCAGATTAAGTTTATATGTTAGTTTTACCAAACATTTTCTCCAACTTTTTTCCCTTCTTTAGCCTTTATTATATGGGATAACTTTCTAGGAAGAGGTCAGGGGAGGGATATATTTGGAGAGGAAGGTGATATAAATACATCAGCAATTTTAAAATTAATAACTGGACAATTGAGCAAAGTTATTTCTTTTATTATAGCATTCAATTATTATTATATTAATAGGCACATGAGAGAAATTTCTATAAGGAAGAGCTTAAAGTTCAATTTTCTTCTACCAAATAAAATGCATTAAAAACAGACAACAAACAAGAAACTAGTGGGATATTTTGTTATATTTATATTTTTGTTATATTCTTCAGTAAAGCATAAGATTATAAATTTGTAGTCTGATATGGAGTACAATTTTTGAAAGTATATTCATTCTTTTTCAAACTTTCAAGAATCCCCCCAACACATTCTAAATTATTTTACATACATATACTGTGGAAATTGAAAGGAAAATATAGAAGTCTCTAATATTGATAGTCTCCTGGTCAAATTTTTATTTTTACTAATAATATTCTTTTTGCAAGGCAATGGGGTTAAGTGACTTGCCCAAGGTCACACAGTTAGGAAGTGTCTAAGGTCGTATTTGAATTCAAGTCCTCCTGACTCCAGGGCCAGTGCTTTTTTCCACTGTGCCACCTAGCTACCCCTCTAATAATACTTTTTGAAAATGCTATATCCTCTCTTTTCTCAAATATTTTATTAAGTATAATCTTGCTCAAATTTTTTTCATCTTCAGCACATCACCTTAGTATATACTTAATTTAGTTACTCCTCTCACCTTAGTTTTTCTTAAGATCTCCTACACAATTTTTTGGAGTTTATAATGTTAGAGTCAAAATGTGGTGACTATGAAGTCATTGATGGAGAAAGAGTTTGTCATAGACATCTTGACTACAAATCCATTTTTCATGATTTTTGTAATCCAGTTTACAGTTTCTTCTTTATGTGCTATCCTGATGATCTGGCTTGGTTGGATCTTTTGCCAACTTTTTTCTGTAAAATTAGTTTTCCCCTCCACTTCTTGTTTTTTTTTATGAGGTGATACTGCTCATAATCTCCCACTGTTCTTCACTTTAAAATTTTGCAAACAAGTGCACATTTTATGCCAGTGTTTCTTTTGGCTGCCATGTCTCTCCATTTGGCAAGTATTTTAAGTGTTTGCTGGCTAAAACTGTTTCTAGCCTCTAGGTTCCTTAATTGTGGCAACTGATTTACATTGATGTCTGTTCTTTTATCCATTTCTCAGCTCAAGTTGGAGCCATTCTTCCTCCCCCCATCACATGTCTTATGTTCATTTTAATTTTCTCTTCAAATTAGGTAATGAGTTTAATCTTTGCCCTACAAGGTAATCATTTGACTACACATAGACAGCTGATTTGTAAATGATTATTCTCTAGCAATTTCTTGTCTGTTATCATTATTTTCACTTTTGTGCTGATATTTACTGTTGGTCATGCCAAGAACCTTCCAACTTTCTTTTTTGAAGAAAGTATTTATGAAATAAAAATGTGGGAACTTTGTGTTGCCTTTCCCTCTCATTTAATATTCCTTAACTATGCAAAATATTTTGTTTTGTTCTCCCATATGTTCATCTTTGGGCAAGTAGATAGCACAGTGTATAGAACATCAGGCCTGGAGTTAGAAAGGTCTGAATGCAATTCTGGCTTCAGATATAGCTATGAGATCCTGGGCAAGTCACTTAACTTTGTTTTCTTCACTTTCCTCATCTGTAAAATGAACTGGAGAAGGAAATAGCAAATCTTTGCCAAGAAACCTCTAAATGGGGTCTTGATGAATTGTACACAACTTCAATGACTTAAAACAACAAAAACAACAAATTGTTCACCTTTTCATTAAAGTCTCTGAGTATTAAAGTATGTATTGGTGTAATTAGGTGGATCTTATAAAATTCTTCTTAATTCATGTATCTCCTTATCTTCTTCAATGAATATTCAGCCAAAAGCTATAAATCACATACATATAAATATAAAAATAAATATAAATAGCAGAATCTTGTTGCACTTCCTTATTATGATCATTGTGATGATATAACTGTCCCATTAAATGATGTTTCTTTTTTGCCTTTTGATTTCAGAAGAGAACCCGCTTTGCCAATTTCTTTATTTTCCTTTTCAAGATTAGTTTTTTCATTTAATTCTATTTCTTTTCAATTTTCAATTTTTTAACTTGGTTAGAAATATCTCTATCTATCTTAGAAAATGACCTACTTTATGGTTTTTCTCGGGCTAATATCAAAATAAGCTTTCCTGCTTTGATAATTCATAAGTAGCCAGAGATTTCTCAGAATAATATTGGATATAAAGAGTAATTTTAATGATTAATTAGTGCCTTTTGCCCATTAATTATTTCCCATTTGTCCTGTATATTGCTTATTCTGACTGTGTTTGCTTTCATACCCTCTCCTCCTTTAGATTAAAATCCTTGAGGGCAGGGATTGTATTGTATTCCCAATGTTTAGCACAGTGCACATAATAAGTGCTTAATAATTGTTTATTGATTGATTACTGAAATGTGTTAGAAATAATCTACAAAGTAAGTCATAGGATAAGCAATCCAGCACACACCATCTATCCAACCTCTTCATTATATGAATGAGGAAACTGATATCCATAGAAGTTAAATGACTTGCATAGAAATATTCAGAGGTGACATCTGAACTCAGCTTCTATGAATCTAGATAAATTCTCTTAGAATAATTATGACTTGACTATAATGTATTAAACATCTATCATGTTTTTATTTAAAGTCATTAATGCTCAACTTTTTATCTTCAGATGATCACTTTACTGTGAAAGTATACTGTGTGCTGTCAAAATGATCTGAGTGGGTAAGGTTCTTAGAAATACTTTATTTGAATGTTAATTATTTTATTTTTTCAATTCCATGCAAAGAAAGATTTCAGCATTCATCATTTGGTAAGTTTGTGAGTTCCACATTTTTCTATCTCTCTCTTTTCCTTCCCCCAACCCCATGATAGTGAGTAATCTGATAAAAGTATACATGTAAATATAAATGTTTAGGTTATGTCCTTATTAGTCCTGTTGTGAAAGAAGAATCAGAACTAAAGGGAAATAAAGCCATTAGGAAAAGGAAAAAAAACACAAAGAAATTAAAAAAATGAAAATACTATGCTTTGATCTTCATTAAGACTCTATAACTTTTTCTCTGAATATGGATGGTATTTTCTATCACAAATCTTTTAAATTGTTGAGATGAGCTAAATCCATCATAATTGATATCACATAATGTTACTCTTAATGTGTACAATGTTTTTCTGGTTCTGTTCACTTCACTCAGCATTAGTTCATGTAAGTCTTTCCAGGCTTTTCTGAAGTTTGCTCATGATTTCTTACAGAACAATAGTACTCCATCACATTCATATACTATAATTTATTTAGCCATTCCCCAAATGATGGGCAACCTATACCCTAAATTTGCAGTTCTTTGCCACTTCAAAAAAGAGCTGCTATAAATATCTTTGTACATGTGGGTCTTTTCTCCCTTTTTAAAGGAACTCTTTTGGATAGAGACTTAGTATTTGGGATAGAGACTGGTATTTCTGGATCAAAAAGTATGTGCGGTTTTAAACTGTGCATACTTTTTGATCCAGAGGTTCAGTATAGTTCCAAATTGCTCTCCAGAATGATTCAATCAATCTGCAATTCCATCAAAATTGCATGAGTGTCCCAGTTTTCCCACGTCCCTCCAACATTGATCCTTTTCCTTTTTTTCTTGTCATTTTGACCAATAGGATAGGTGTGAAGAGGTACCTAAGATTTGTTTTAATTTGTATTTCTCTAATCAATAACTATTTTAAGCAGGTTTTCATATGATTATAGATAGCTTTGATTTTTTCATCTGAAAACTGCTTGTTCATATCACTTGACTATCAATTGAGGAATGAAGTGTATTCTTATAAATTTTACTCAGTTCTCTATACATTTTAGATTTAGAAGAATTTTAACTGTAGGCAATGAAATGAGAAGAAAATACATCATTTATGAGATAGTGCTCTAATTTTTGTGAAAAACACAAAGTTCAAGCTTGATTTCTTTTTTGGATCATGAGTTTCAAATACTTCCTTATATTTATTAAATTAGTTAATGAACAAGCTTGACACTTTTTGACACCTTAAGATTTGTGCAAAGGTACATGCAGAAAATAATTATTTTTGTTAAATTAAAAAGAACAAATTCTAATGTTCATCTTGTTCATTATAAATAGCTCCACTTTTCTAAACTAAATGAAAGAATTTATTATTTTCTTTAAATAATGGAGTTCAAATTGTTTTGATTACATAGATTCTTTTACAAGTTGAGAATTTTCTTTCCCAAAACCATAAAATTAATACTTAATAAGATGAATCACTATTGTTAAGGAACAAAAAGGGAAGGTCAGGAGAGTAATAAAACCATCAGACAAAATCTCCGGGGATAGATCAATGATCATTTTTGCAGGAGAGTGTGTTTGCCCTCTATAATATCTATATCAAAAGGTTAGGGATGCTACAAAAATGTCCTTGTCTTCCCTCTATTTGTGTTTTAAGTCTGTGCCATGTCTTAGGGTAATGGGTTCCATATGTTTAACTACCTGCTGTGATAAAATAGTTTGTTTGTCCTAAAGTTTCCACTTTAAAGTTTCTTGAAGCACCCCCTTAGGTCTAATATTCAGTGAGTTGATAAGTCCTTACTTATCCTTTCCTATCCATTCCCTTCATGATTTTATACACTTTAATCATGTCTCCTAGTGTAAACTGAACCCTTTGTTGTTTTAGGCACAAGATTTTTTAAGTTTTTCCCTAGAAGATTCCCCCCCACCCTTTCTCTTTAATCTTTTTTACTTGTCCTTCTCTAGGGTGACTACATTTTATTATGTCATTCTTGAGTTGTAGCACCAAATAACATAGTATTCTTAATACAGGTAAAATGGTTTTATCCAAAGATAGGGTCATATGTTTTTGTTTTATTTCCATTTTTCTTCATGATTACACACTTTTACCTTGTGAAAACTGAGTTTGAAGCTCAATACAGAATTAGGGATGAATCATATAGTAAAACCTTACAGATGAGAAAATTGAGTTATAGAACTTCTACAGTCACAGAGCATGCATTAGTAGTCAGGACTAGATTCTCCAGTTCTCTCAACCAATACTATTTACACTAAATGGCAAATGTAGATGCCTCAGAGCAGTGAACCTGAAATAAGGAAGACCTGAATTCAAATCAATCCCCAAACTTTCCTAGCTGTGACCTGGATATATCACTTGACCACCATCTGCTTTAGTTTTCTCATCTGTAAAATGAACATAATAATATCAGAAACCTTCCAGGATTATTGACAAGATAATATTTGTACAGCACATTGTACACATTAAATGCAGGCTATTATTGCTAAATTCATTTTTTACTATTTACCCAAACAAAAACTATTTGACAGTCATTTGCATATTTCTGCAGCCTTCTGAGGTGGTCTTTTACTCCTCCCCTCCCCTTTCTCTTTTGTGTATTAGACTGAAGAGGCTGTTATCTTCTATGAATTTGGGGATTTCTACTATCAGTTTCATACTATTTGCAAAAACTATTGGACATATAACATTTTTAAAACTTTTTTAGCATCAGAAATATCTATTCCACTTTTAATATAATTGAAACTGGCATGTAACCAAATATCACAGTTCACAGTAATATTGAAGACTCTCTATTTCAAGCTGTCTTTTACCTGATTCAATTCTCTATTCTGGACCCTGACTGGGGGCTAGAGAAGATCTGAAGAAGAGAATAGAAAGCAAAGGGCAATTGAGGAAAGGGTAAAAAAAGAAAGGAAAGAAAAAATGAGCACGATAAAGACTGAATTGTGTGAGAATGAGTGAATTGAGAGTTTATCTGAGAAGAAAAAAAAGGAATGGCCTAAAAAAAAGGTGAGTCCAACCCAGCTGAAGAATAGGAAGTTTATGAAGGATGCAGGTGGTTGTCCAGCACTGTTTCTTCCTCTTTCCCAAGTCAGAAGACCCTGTGACCTGGGTCCTTAATACATTGGTAAAAATGAGGAAGCAAGGGTAGTTATTCTCATTTTAAAACAGAGAAGAATCCTATTGTTAGCAATTCCCCACTTAGAGAAATATTCTTTTATCTACTCACTTTGGAACTTTTAAGTCAGGTTTTTATCCATGACCAAAAAATCCTCATAGTTCCAAGTTAGGTCAATTTTTAAAAACAGCTTTTGGTGTGGAAGCTTGCCAGACTTTTTTTATTTTGGTGGGGAGGGGAGGAGGAATTCAAATAAATTATCTCCATTAGTTCAAACTTTTCCTCAGACATATATACCCAATGAAAGAACCCTATTGATCCAGAGAAATCTTTAAAATCAACAAATCAGAGCATTTTAGGTAAAAAGTTAATCCTGGCACAGTAAAGGGAGATGATCAAATATAGGGTTTTTCACCTTTCATAAAACAGACAAGTTAAATTTTCTGATTGCACACCAGTATTTTGTAAGATAAAATAAGCTAGAATGTTATAATCATTATTAAATTAATAAAATTTCACAGATTTCTAAAATTGTGTCTGAAATAAAATACTAGACTAAGTGAATTCTAAGGTTAGTTTTTTATTCCTTCCTTTTGTGAAATCCAATCAACATATATAAATTGAACTTCTATTCTAGGCCTTTATGTTCCTGCTTTGAAAGTTTAGCATATCAGTGAGCTCCTAGATTAAAAATGTTCAAACCTATATAATGATTATCTTGTAGAAGAGAGGAGAAAACAACCCTTCCCTTCTCTGTTTAGGTAGAAGATTAAGTGTGTGGAACTTTTTAACATACTTGTCAGAGTTTGTTGCTATACTGCTTTGCTTTTACAGGGTTGTTTTCCTTCCCCCTTCCAGTCCCTCACTTTTTGTTCTTAGTTACACATAATGATCCTGGTGAGTGGATTCAATTCTCCTTATTTAGAGATTAATGAATTAGAAATATAAAACAAAAAGATCAATAAAATATCTAAAATATATATTTTGAATTGAATGAAAGGGAAGATTTTTTTAAAAAAGTATTGGATGCAAAGGCACTGATACATTTCTGAATAGTACAATTCTGAAAGGGACCAGCAAATTATCTAAGCATGGTCTCCCTCTTTTGTAGTTCATCTCCATGTAAAAGTTATAATGCACCACACAGAGTATGCTAAAAGATGGTCCTTACATTATCTAAACATCCTCAAGAGACTCCCTACTCTAAGGACAAAATAATCTTCATGGAAGAAACAAGAGGTCTTCCGTTTTGATGAAGGAATATTTTTGAACTGAAGACATTTTAATTCTAGTTCTGAAGTGAAGAAAGGCAATTAAAAAAAAAACACACCTGAAAGAATATTTCAAGCCCATAGACTTTAGAAAGGATATTAAATATTCCAAAGAAAATTATCAATAATGAGGCAGTTAAATTCACTGAGAGGAGCTCCGCCTTCTAAGCCTTAGGGCAGAAATCGAAGCCACATCTGAAACTCTCTCCAAAAAAAAGAAAAAGTTAGCTGAGAAAAGCACCTGGTCTCAACAATGGTATGGCTGAACTCATAAAAGAGGCTGGCAATTACGGAAAGCTAGTACCCTGTAAAATCTGACAGTGCACATTGAAAAATGGAGAAATGGTCAAAAGCCTGGTACAAATCAAAGTGCATAAACACTAGAAAAACAAGAGGTATCTCAAAGTAAGAAGGGACCATAAATTGGGCCCCAGGAAATCTCTTTCCCTTTTCACCACCACTTACAAGATGAACACTAGATGTGCAGGCAGAAGAGATAAATGAAGAAAGAAGACTTAAAAGTCAAACTACCCAGTTAATTCCAGTAATAGCAATAAACTCATACCCTAACTTTGGTTTTGATTTTGCTTATAGCCATTACCTACTTATGGAGATAAGTTGCTTGAATGACTGGGGATCTTTAAGACCCCAACTGGCAGGGCTTTTTTGCAATTTGTAATTACAATAATTCCACTGGATATAGTAAAAAATGATGTGATGATAATTGCTGTTAGGACTGATCATCTCATAATTTGAGAGATGAGTTTTGCCCCACCCCCTATCTCATATTCATCAACTCTTTTGATTTAAAAATGTGAAGGCTTTGGTGATCTCTAAAATGCTTTTTACCCTTTTTTGTCAATTTGCTTTTTTGTTGAATGAATATAGAAAACATGATATTTATAATGTTAGAACTAATTCAGAAAGATTTTAATCCATGTTCAACTATTAACAGAATTTAGCTTACATCAGCTTATTTGATTTGCATGGATGGAGGGAATGAAGACAGATATATTTTTATGGGTTTGGGAACAACAAAAAGATAGGATCTCAGATTCACAGAAACATTGGTTTGTAGTGAAGTAACTTATTCAAGGTCATATCGGTAATAGGAGACAGAGGATTTTTTTGAACCTGTCTTCTGACTCCAAAGTCAATTTTCTTTCTAGTGTGTCATGCTACAGAACCATGGAAATTCCACATATGTTGTATTGCTCCAAAGTTACAACCTAGGTGGGTATTATTACATTGCTGGGACCAGAGCACCTTAAGTGGCTCTGAAAATAGTGAGTTTCTTATATCCAATAAGGCTGAAGAGGAATTGTTAAGAGAGGTGTCCTACCTTAGGACAACACAGAGGGAGTGAAGAAACATTTTATTTCCTTCAGTTTTGATGATGGAAAGTTATAGCTACAAAGTGTTAGAAGGGGCTATTGAAAAAATTTTGGAAATTCCCAACTGAGAGATTTTTAATAATAAGATATCAATCTATCTGACATAGTTTAGGAGCACTGCTGACAATGATGAATTAAGTGAACTCTTTGTATTCTTTTTATTCCCTGATTCTATGGAAATTCATTTTTAGCAATAGTTACATTGGTCTTCTACAAAGAAATTCTCTGATGTCTCATTGTAGTTTGGAGGTCACCTTGTGTTCTTAAAGTACTCTATAAAAGCAGAGTGCAGTAAGTGTTGACAGCTTTTATCAAACTGACATGGCATTATACCTAGTCCTGGAAATATATTGGGTTTGTTTTCAATAAACTAACCTTATGGAGAGGCTTATCACTAGCAGGATAACTATGATGCGATATGGCAACTATGTTATGACCATAATAAACCATGTGAAAAAAATTACAAAAATATATGAAATAAACAAGAGTCCTGTGTTGCTCATTTTTCCTTTTGTAGTGAGTATAATTCTCCTTATTTTAAAACTGTCTACTTCAATCCACAATTCAAAGGTATTTTTCATAAGTAATGATCAGATTATATCATTCCTTTATTCAATAAACTTTTGTGGCTCCCTGTTACCTCTAGGATTAAATATAATAATTTTCCTCTGTCTTTCACAGTCCTTCAGAGTCTGTATCCAACCTAACTTTTATATTCTATTTCATTGTATATGAACCCTCTTTCCAGTCAAACGAATCTCTTAGTTTTGCTCACATGCACTATTCCATCTCTCATCCATACAGGGCTTTGTGTGGGTCATCCCTCATGCCTAGTTCATACTTATTTGGCTTAGTCTTACACAATTCCTCCTTTCTATCAAGATGTAGATAAAATATTGCTTCTATATATACATTCATTCCTATTTCCCCAACTGACATGTTTCTTTTCCCTAACTACCTTGTATTTATTGGAAAACACACAAACATATTATATATGGCTATACATTTATTCTTTATTTACTCACAATAGTTCTTATAGTTATTAATTATATTTTTTAAAAGTTTTTTTGGGGGCAAGGCAATGGGGTTAAGCGAATTGCCCATGGTCACTCAGCTAGGTAATTATGTGTCTGAGACTGGATTTGAACTCAGGAGTCCTGACTCCAGGGCTGGTGCTCTATTCACTGAGCAACCTAGCTGTCCCAGGTTAAGATTTCTTTTCTTTTTTTGCAAGATATTGGGGTTAAGTGACTTGCCCAAGGTCACACAACTAGGTAATTATTAAGTTTCTGAGGTGGAATTTGAACTTAAGTCCTCCTCAATCTAGGGTCAGTGCTCTATCCACTGTACCACCTAGATACCTCTATTAATTGTATCTTTACATATTATCTTCCTCAATAGAATGCAAGTACCTCAAGAGCAAGTATTGTTTCATTTTTTTACTCTTTACATCCTCAGCACCTAATACAGAGTCTGACTCATAATAAGTACCTTAATACATGCCTATTTATTGGCTGTGGCAGAAAATGGGACAGAGGGTGCTAGGAATTGCTTGTTTTTAATTTTTTTCTATTAACTTCAACTAGGTTATTCTAAATGTGAGGTCTTCTTCCCATTATCAAGAAGTGGACAAGAGGCAGATAAGAGAAACAATCATAACAATCTTGACCTTCATACTATAAGAAAGGAGGAAATTGCAGCTAAATGTAAGGATGGCTCATTGGTTCACTTGGAACGAAATCAAGAAGTCAGGGGATTTGGTATTATCACATCATCTACTCCCTGGATCTCTCAAAATAATAAGAAACATGATTTCTTAGGATATTTGTCATCATCTTTTTCAGCAGTCAAAAGTATTTGTAAACATGTAGCCATGAAAATAATAATAGCAAAAAAATGACTATCATCTGTCACAGAGAATATGGAAGGTGAGAAATTCTAGGAAACAATAAGATCTTCAAAGTTAAATGAAATATATTTTAGTTCTTGTTGATTTGAATAAAAAAACTAGAAATAGATGTGGATGGTAAAACATATACTAGAAACTATGGATAAATAATAAATAATAGAGAAACTAATGACTTGAAGGATGTCCAGAAAGTTTATTTCTTAACAGGTTTCATCAACTTCCTAAGAGATCCATGGATTAGATTTTAGAGAGTTCTAGAAATTTGAATGGGGGGAAAGAAAAACCATCTTCATTTTCATTAACCATTGTCTTCCTTTATAATCTCATGCCTTTGTTTTATAAAAGGATTATTCTGAGAAGGTTGTTAGTTTTCCCTAGACTGCCAAATAGATTCATGGCACCAAGTTGAAGAATACTTGCCTTAAACCAATATATTACAAATTTTTTTTTTGGGGGGGGGGAATAGAATCTGATTGTGAAAGTGGCAAAGAATTATTGACATCACATTAAAAATAAAAAATTGTTCCTAGATTAAGATAGAAACGTTTGGAACTTTTGTTAAGTAATTTTTTGTTTACCAGGCACTGTGCTAAACTATGAGGATAAAAAATAATTTAAAAACTCTTTCCTTTCAAGGATCTGACATCATAACTGGGGAAGACAAACCATGAAGGGCATTTTCAAGGTGAGGTGTTGTTATTTGTGACTCCGCAGCAAGCACATGAATTGGATTTGAATGAGGGGGTGCTGTGCTGTTACCAGTTTCATTTTCTCCTCCAGAGCCAACTAGGTCCCATGACCGGATATGCATCAGGATGACTGAGGATGGCCCTGCATGTTAGCCAGTAAGGATGAAGTGACTTGTCCAAGGTCAGACAGCTGGTAAGGGTCAAGTGTCTGAGGTCAGATTTGCACTTGGGTCCTCCTGACTCCAGGGCTGGTGTTCTATCCACTGCACCACTTTTAAGTGTCCTAAGGTGCCTGGAAACAGATGATGACAAATCTGTTGGTGAAGAATTAGGACAGTCCAGAGATTGAATGGAGGTTTGGGGACTCTCATGGGTTGATGACCCTTTCCAGAGACTCACCATTCATGAAAGCAGAACCCAAGATAGATTTATGCCTAGGGAGGCAAGACTGCTTATAAGGAACTGGAGCAGGCTGGAGAGAATTGAGACAGAATCCGACTCATTGATGACAGAGTTACTTCTGCCTTAGTTGCTTTTGATGATAAGATTAGCACAAAGCTAGAGAAAAGAATAAAAGTGAGAAAAAGATGGTATTTGACAAAACCAACCTTATTCTGATCTATTCAAATAGGCTATTTATGATATGAACAATAACTGGACAATATGAACAATATGAATAATGTGAACAATATAAACAATATATGAACAGACCCCTTCTTGGGATGGCTTCATGGTTACAGTTGTCTCTGTTTCAGCGAGTATAACTCATGGAATGGTAGTACCATGTTAGGGATCCAATGCAGATAAGGACTTCAGAGAATTTCTCCTCCAGTCCTTCAGTCATTTACAGCCAAGGTTGGATGGTGTACTAACCTATTGCTGAGTTTCTACTGAAAGAGCTCTGCCAGTTCCCATAGTTCTCCATAAGGGCCAAAGGAAGGTTTTCTATTTGATGTATCCAATTCTTGTGTCACTCTGCCAATAATTAGCTTGGAGGCTTTACTGGGCTGAAGCTAAATGGAGAGTCACATTGGGTAGGTCCATTTTCAAGTCCAGTCATTGCTCCCTGATATATCTGATCTAAGTAGTTGTGGAGAAATTAACTTTCTCAGTAACACAGCCTTATGAAGAGCATAGATTATACAAGAGAAGCAGTTTAAAGAGTAGTACGCTCTTAAACCTAGTGCTTTTCAGTGAAACCCAAGGGCAATTGCCTTGCCCCCGTCCCACCTTCTGCTTTCATTGGCTTGCTGTTCAGTGCTTTAGCCTCTCTACCACTATCCTCTTTTTACAAGGAGTTTACATTCTTGATAGCAAGTTTATGTGCAAGTACATGCACACACACACACACACACAAACACAAACACACATAGATCTATCTGCATGCACACAACACACATGAATACAATATGCATACATATACACATAAACACATTTAGCATAAAATAAAATTAACTACAAATATGTAGAAGGATGTTTAATATAAAGTAACCAGGAGGAGAGCTCAGCACTTGAGAGAATCAGGGAAGATTTCCTGCAGCAGATAGTGCTTGACCTGAATTTTAATGAAAGAAGGAAGTTTCTGAAGTAGAGATAAGAAGAGGGGGACAGACCATACAAAGTCTGGATACAATGTCATGTTGAGGAATATAGAGAAAGGGCAGGGAGTCATAGATGGGTTGAAAATGTACTGATGGAGGGAAATAATCAAACACTAAAAGAACCTAGGGATTGCACATCTGTGTGTGTTTCCTTTACCTTTGCAAATCACCTTCTCTATCTTCATCAATGATCTTGTCTTTATGGATTTCTGTGGCCAAAAAAATCCTTCATCACTTGTGAAAGGGTATGTGTCAATATTGTAGAAATGAACCTTTCTGAATTCCGCTAGGCTAGTCTTTGGATGGAAGACATCAAAACCATTGGAAACTAATTTCAAATGGCAATGCCTGACTGAAGAAATACCCTGATGGAAATTTTCTTTTGTTGAAGAATTGCAAATTAATCATTTAGTCAATAAACAAGCATTTTAAAATGCTTACTATCTACTAGTCACAGTGATAAGCCTCGAGTATAAAAAGAAAGGCAAAAACAGTTTCTCTCTCAAGTTCACATTTCAACTAAGATGACAACAAATATAAAAAGATGGAAGGATATATCTGGGGGAAGGCACTAGTAACTGAGGAGACTAGGAAAACCCCATTGAAGAAGATAAGATTTGAAGTATCTTGAGGGAGGGTAACTACTCAATAAGTTTTGATGACTGATATCAGATCTTTCCTCTTCTGATTGGGAGAAGCAAATGGAGAGAACAGAAGGGCTTTGGTTATTGATCTGATTTGGGGAAGGATTTTGCCGAGAAAGTAGAGAAAAATATAGAAAAAAGAGAGGGCTGGGAACATGGAAGATAAACTTTGAAGATTTCAGGTTTGTCAAGGGTCAGTTCCA